>NW_026652288.1:54940167-55191987 GCF_009828535.3 Hylobates moloch | reverse complement strand
TTTCTTTTTTTTTTTTTTTTTTTTGAGATGCGGTCTCACTCTGTTGCCCTGGATGGAATGCAGTGGAAAAATCATGGCTCACTCCAGCTTCAACTTCCTAGGCCCAAGCAATCCTCCCGCCTCAGCCTCTCAAGTAACCGGGACTACAGGAATATGCCACTATGCCCAGCTAACTTTTTTATGATCTGTAGAGGCAGAGTCTCACTATGTTGTCCAGGCTGATCATGACTTGGCTCCAGGGATATTCCACCTTGGCTTCCCAAAGTGCTGGGATTACAGCACCCAGCCTCAACCAAGAATTTTTTTTAAATATATAGAAATCAGTTTTAAAATATGAGTACACATTATAAAGCAACAACAATATTGAAAATGGTACTAATAGAAGGTATAGAGTTTCTTTTCACAGACTAGAGGTACAGAAAGGGACCTAATAATAGATGTGATAATTATGACAATACAAAGCAAAAAAGAATACAGGTAGATTTAATTTTTAAAACTATGAACATAACATTGACAACTTGAGAAAAAACTTGCAACATAAATACTAGAAAAAGAGAACATATCATCAAAATACAAATAACTGTGACAAATGATTGCTCAAAAGAAAAAACTGGCAATGCACGATTAAGAAATACAAAAGAAGATACAGTTGGCTCTCTATCTGCACGTTCCACATCCACAGATTCAAACAACTGTGGATAAAAAAGTATTTTTCAAAACCATTAAAAAACAATGCAACAGTAAAAAAAATACAAATAAAAAATACAGTATAACAACTATTTACATAGCATTTACATTGTATTAGGAATTATAAGTAATGTAGACATGATTTAAAGTATGCAGGAGAATGTGTATTGGTTATATGAAAATACTATGCCATTTTATAAAAGGGACTTGAACATTGTGAATTTTGATACCTGTAAGGGTGCTGGAATCAATTTCCCTGTAGATACAAGGGATGACTATAGGGATAGCCAGTAGTATATGAAAGATATTTAGCCTTGCCCATATATAATAATGTAAAACAAAACCAAAAAATGAGGTACTATTATGACTTATGTATTTAACTTATTTAAACATATATTATAATTTATCCTATATATGTGTATATGCACATGCATCTATAGTGCACCAAATATTGTGATGCATAGAAGAATACGAGGGCTTTCATACTGGCAGAATATCAACTGATAACTTTCTTAAGGTAATTTAACAATATGAAGCAAAGTTTAAAAAATCTGATTTTCATAACAGTGAATAATAGAAACAATATAAATTTCCAATAGGGGATGAATTAAATTATAATATATCCTTATATTAAAATGTTATAGAACAATTAAAATTCATAATATTGAAGAACATGTAAGCATATTTGATGTTGCTCCAGACACTCTCAAATCTACGGGGGAGGTTATAAAATAGTGTGAAATATGTAGTCTCAATTTTCTCAAATATCTGTTAGAAAAAATGCATCAGAAAAATAATGATATGGTTTGGCTATGTCCCTACCCAAATCTCATCTTGAATTGTAGTTCCCATAATCCCCATGTGTTACAGGAGGGACCTATTGGGAGGTAACTGAATCATGGGGGGCAGTTACCTCCACGTTGCTCTCTGGATAGTGAGTTCTCACAAGATCTGATGGTTTTATAAGGGGCTTTTCCCCTCTTGCTTGGCACTTCTTCTTGCTGCCACCATGTGAAGAAGGACATATTTGCTTCCCCTTCCACCATGATTATGAGGCCTCCCCAGCCACGTGGAACTGTGAGTCCATTAAACCCCTTTTTTTCTTTATAAATTATCCAGTCTCGGGTATTTCTTCATAGCAGTATGAAAATGGACTGATAAAAATCATGATAAGATAGGAGAATAAAGAGAGTGGCTATTTCTGAGTCATGGAGTTATAGGTCATTGTAATTTTCTTCAGCGTTTTCCTCTTTTTTATAGCAGTATATTCAGAAAGTTAAGAAAGCAACAAATAGTGAAGATGAAGAAGATGAAAAGGAAGGAGACAAGGAGGAGGGGAGAATAAGGTTTGCCTCTCTTCACTCCTTTTAGTGGGAATTGGTCAAAATTACTAGAGCTTCAGAGTATCCACATGGTTGCAGGCCCCTGCAAGGTAAAATTAACATTGTAGGATTGTGGTCAACCCTACTCTTTGCTCACCATCACTAGCACTACCATATGTGAAAATACTTAATTATGAAAACCACCAAAGGCAATGACATATACTCTGGTAATGAAGGGATTCTAGGTTCTACATTCCAATCATGTAGCTTGGGCAGTCACAGAATATTTTTAAACTTCAGTTTTAATTATAACATAAATTGATTGAATGAGATAATCTCATTACCTTAGTACCTTAATTAGCCATTTGTTTTATTTAGTAATATTGAGGAAAATAAGGAGAAACAAATTTTGTTTTTATAAATCAAGGGTATCTAAAAAGAAAGTGTTCTAGAGTTTAAAATGTTATGTTTGAAATGTTTTTGTCTTTAACTTTTGTTTGAAATGTTTTTGTCTTTAACTTTTGTGAAACCATTGTAAAACGTTAAGTAATAATCATCAAAATTATGGAAACTTCCTGGAATCAAGATTAGAATTATAAACAATATACTATACCATAGAATTGTCTTATTTGAAGTTGGATAAAATAACCACTAGTTGAAATTGACACCTGGATCAAGTTCATTAACATCAGCACTAAGGGGAGAATGTGAGGTAAGCCAGACCCTCTACGTAGATATTTTTTAAAAACAGATATTTTTTCAAAATCATATAAGGACAATTTCTACCACTTAAAATATTTTAATGCCTTTACATAATCAACATTCATTAAGGGTTTTCTAGAGCATATAAGGAAAGAAACTTAAAATCCCAAGGTTATAGTCTCTTGAGATTCTACTCAAGCAACAGAGTATTATTCAAAGGACAATGAATGTGCTACACACGTTGTAGTTCTGAAACAGTGAATTTAGGACAAGTTAAATTGAAGCAAGGCATGGGCTAATAAACATTAAACAAAGCAGTTATTGTAAGCCAAGGCTCATCTATTATAAACATGTGACCATACAGGGCATAATAAAGCCTTTGTTTCTGTGTTAGTGCACGGTTGTCAAGGAGAATTATATATTCCAAATTTATTTTGTTAATGGCTCATAAAAAAACTTCATTAAATGTTTTGTAAATATTTTACAAATTTAAATTTAAGAATAAAAACATCAAGAAGATGAAAAAATTCACTCCAGTAGACCTCAGATAAATACAAATAAATAATGATACTAAAAATGGCTTCAATTTGAGAACCATAAAATATGGGTCACAAGATTCTGAAGATGTGCTTTGTCAATTAGTACCTTCTTATAGTAAACCCTTTAATTTATGAGGCTCTTTAGAGACCATATAACTTCATCTGACCAATGTAACAACACTTGGAGGTCAATAGGTAGATATTATCGCTATTTAGCAGAGAAGAAGCTATGGCTCTGCGGGATTCTTTCCTTAACTCATATAGCGGTGATGCTGTGGGTCTGATACCACAGTCTTCTGACACCTAGTATATTGTTGTTTTCACTGAATTATAGTGTTTCTTTACAAAATCCTAGTTCATGTAGAAGCCACGAACTGAAAATCAGGGTTGCCTGGTTTACAGTTTATCATGGTTTCCTCTTGTCATGTAATCTAAACACTTTGTGAATTTCTCTTAGCTCTGCAGTGCCCTAGAGACACCTCCTTTATTTCTCTCCTTTGACTCGTTCTCCTGATACAAAATTTCCAGGCCAAAAGAACGAACCCAACCTAGAATGTAAGAAATTTGAGGATAGAAATTTTTGTCTATATGTTTTCCACAATGTCCATTTTGTCCAAGGCTACTGGGAATAGTGTCTGGCACACAGGAGATACTTAGTTAACTTTTATAAAAACATAAAAATTCTTCTGACTCAGTTTAAACTATTAACATCCCAGGATGTTTCATTTCACTCTCATGGTCAAATATATCAAATCTCCAGCCAACACTATTGTAGTTTCAAACCCATCACTCTTCTGAAATAATTCCCAGTTAGATAATCAATAACTTCCTAATTTTTAAAAATGCAGCGGTCTCTTTTTGGTCTTCATCCTATTAGATTCCATTTAAAAACTGAACACTCTGTAAATGTCCTTTTTGTCACTGCCATTGCTGTTTGATCCTACTTTTCTTTACCCGTCTTTGTTTTCTTCCTCCTGTGCTGGCTGCTCTTCCATTATTTAAACAAATAATGAAATTCTTCAAGTTATGACCTTGGCTTCTTCTCACTCTGCTAGTTCTCTCTGGCCATATATTTTACAGCATGGTTTAAATTACCATATCTGTGCCATAAATACCCAAATCTATCTCTAGTCTTCATCTCCTGACTAAACAAAAGGATTAGATATCCTCTCTTCTTGAATGACCAGAGGATCTCAAACATCAGATCCTCAAGATAAATATATTTTCTTTATAATCCTCTTTCTCCAAAGTGCCTTTTCTTGAGTTCTCTCATTTCTATTCCCTCACTAGCATTTTTCCTGTTTTCTGATGATCTCAACTAGTGTCCATGCTTTTTAATTTATTTTTTATTTTTTATTTTCAAAATAGAGATGGGGGTCTCACTATCTTGCCCAGACTGTTCTTAAACTCCTGGGTTCAAGTGATCCTCTGGCCTCAGCCTCCCAAAGAGCTGAGATTACAGGTGTGAGCCACCATGTGCAGCTAATATCCATGCTTTCTAATTCTTTTTTAAAAAATGCAATCAAAAGAGAACTTTCAAATATTGCCAGCACCACACCCACCAACTAACTTTCATCTGTATTCATGCATTATATCTTTTCTTCTGTTAAAATACATGAGTTTCCCTACTTTACCTGGAGTGAATCCCTCCCTATATATTAGAACACATCTATACCTTTATATCTACTTAGAGGCAATGCTCCAGAATATTCCCCCCCTGCCTCATTGATATTTCCTCTCTAGTAGATGAACTCATCATCATGCAAACCTGATTTTTAAAAAACTTTCCATCTTAGAAGTGACAATCAGCCTTCCTAGATCTCACATCCTCATCCAGTTACTGTCCCATTTTTCTGCTTTCCTTTATAGCAACACTAAGAGCTGTTAATACTGTCTCCATTCCTCTCATTCTTCTGAACCAATTCAATCAGGCTTATCTTCTTACCACTCCAGGAAATAGCTCTTTTCACAGCCTCAGTGACCTCTACACCACCAAATTAAAGGTCCAAACTTCAGTTCTCATCTTATAGGGACTAGTAGGAGAATTTGATACAGTGGATCACTCCTTCCTTCTTGAGAGTCAGAACTTCCTAACCACATATGTAAAATAGTGAAAACCTCATCCCTAACATCCTAGACTCCAACTCTTCTCTTTCACCAGACTCTCCCCCTCACACAGCTTCACTGAAGCTCTCCACAACACCTATTGCCACAACACATAGATTTACTTTTCATGAAATGTAAACTCTGTGATTTTGGTCATGTTACTTAACCTATCAGAACTTCATTTTCTATTATCCATGAAAATGGCATGATTGTAAATAAGAGCTGGTTGCCTGAGTGGTTTCAAAGATTAAATGAAAAAAAATAAAAAAAACAAAAAACAAAAAACAAAACCACATATATAACTACTACTATTACCATTGTATAGATAGTCCCTCATTTTCTTTATGACCTCACCCTAGCCCTACCAGGTTATTAACAAAAAAATATTGAATTATACTTATATTCTGGCTCTTATTCACCCAGAGGAAGTCTTATTTTGTTCATTTGAAAGATGTCTCAAGTAGTACGAACACACATCCCAATATCTGTACACTCCTGTGCATTACTAAGCATAAGGATAAAGAAAGAAATATTTTTTTCAGTCAAAGAAATCAGTGAATTGTGGTGGGTTAAACTGAAAGGTGGACAATAGAGGTATAGGCTGTTTACTGTACATTCAGTTTGCCACAATAACTGGCCCACTATGTGAAATCAGTGACTATTAATTTATAATGATTTACCTTATATCTCTAAGAAGACACAGCTCTATACAAGTATTATATAGCTCAGTCTCTCAGTGATTCTTACAAAATGAAAAAGAATTCCAGAGAGATAATAAAGTATTGATGTTTTTCAGATAGCACTAATAAATCAGGAGAACACCAGGTTAATCATTCCCATAACAATGCAAAGAAGCAAACTGGGCCGGGTGCGATGGCTCACGCTTGTAATCCCAGCACTTTGGGAGGCCAAGGTGGGTGGATCACGAGGTCAGCAGATCGAGACCACAGTGAAACCCCATCTCTACTAAAAATACAAAAAAATTAGCCGAGCGTGGTGGCGGGTGCCTGTAGTCCCAGCTACTAGGAGAGGCTGAGGCAGGAGAATGGCGGGAACCCGGGAGGCGGAGCTTGCAGTGAACCGAGATTGCACCACTGCACTCCAGCCCGGGCGACAGAGCGAGACTCCGTCTCAAAAAAAAAAAAAAAAAAAAGAAGCAAACTGAAATAGTTCACTAATATCAAAGAATACTGTGGTATAAAACCAGGTAAAAGAACCTCAGGGGTGTTTTGTCTGTTTTCAAGTCTAGCACATTTTAATTTTAACTTAGCAAGAAAACATAGATAAAAAATATATATCACACTTAAAATTTTTAGACTACTGTTTATCGTCAAAGCATTTTCTCTTCCACTAAATTGTTTCTACAGCTTTATTTCTTTGACTCTATCCTATTTTTTTAAGCATAGTAATCTCCAATTAGGTCTGTCATAGACAAATCATTAATTAAGTCAGTAAGCAAATAGATTTAACAAAACAGCAATATAAAAGACTTTAGGAACAAATACATTAACATTATTTTTGTGATTAAATGAATACAGTGGAGTTAAAAGCCAAAGTTCTATTTAAATAAAGTTTTGATTTTACATTGTGTTTTAAATAGCTTAGCAACAACAATATAAATAAGCACAACAGTTTTCAAGTACAACAACTATTTCAGCAAGGAAATAAATATTCTGAGAATATGTACAATAAGTGTGCACGATCAATCTTTAGAAACTTTTAATTATTTCAGCAGATTTTGGAGACAATGTTATATAATTTACCAGGGCTTAGAAATCCCACTCTGTCCCTCACTATTTGTGAGAATTTAGCAAGCTACTATGCCACGGCCATCTCAGTTTCCTCTTCTGTAAAAGAATCTTACCTACCTCACCAGTTTGTTGCAGGGATTAATGATGAATTTTTTTATGTAAATAAAATGGAGTTACCCTTCATTTTTCCTTCTTCAACCCTGCAGACAGTTCCTTCCAATGTCTCTCACCTAACAGTTAACAATGAACCTGGCTTCTGCTCAGATATTCATTTATATCCCATCTATTATTTTATTCCCCAGCAAGTCTTCTTGTGTGCCTTCTTATTCCCTCAAAACTGCTAAAAACCACTGCCAGATCAATATGCCTAAAGCACCAAATTGTACATTCCATGGTCCTCTTCAAATATTTGCATTTCATACGACTACCTACAGGATGAAGTACAAACTCCTGAACTTTGTATTTTATGCCCTCCACAATGTGGGTGTCTCTGCCTGCACAGAGATCTAATTTAGTATCTAATACTCTCCTTTCATGAATACACCATTTCACTCAACTCAGACTACTGATTTCTGAGAAAGAAGTCATGCAAATTGAAGCCTTTGTTACCAAAGTAGTTTTTTGTTGCTGTAATGTACTTGTCTTTATCTGTATCTCAACTTCCTGTTAAGAAACACTTTTTTTTTGGTATCAAATCACAGTCAAGTCCATCGACATTAATATGGCTAATTTTTCTTACCACTCCATATGTTATTATTTATTCTGTTAATTTAAAACAATATCTTCCTGACTAGATTCCTTATTTCCTCTCCCCTCTGCAAGCTATTCTCCAACCAGCAGCCAAACTGATATTTTAAAAGTGCAAATCGTATTAGCTAAGAGCTCCACTTAAAATCCACTAGTGGGTCCACATACTTAGAACACAAGGCAAAAGCATCATGCACCACTGTGCACCAGGCCAGCCACCTCATCACTTGTGCTCTGGAATTTATCACTTGGCTTTTGCTCACTAGGCTCCTGGCATGTTGTATTTTATCATCTTTTTTTGTCTATAATTCTTCTCCCATGTCCTTGCATGGCTTGCTTCTCTGAAGATACCTTCTCTGACCACCTTATCTAAAATAGTCACTAACACACACACACACACACACACCCCTTCACAAAATATTGGAATACTATTATAATATGTACAAAATTCAACTGGTTTGAAAAGGCGAGATAGAAATGCCATGTATGGTAATTACTTCATTTGTAAACTGTGCACCCAGTGAGACAAACAAAAACATGAATTTCCCAACTGGAAACTAAATGATAGAGACAGAATGAGTTTTCACATTGATCTATGTTATCAGATTAATTACCTCCGTTACACGTAATGTGTCTAGGCTATATTTGTTACAGTAGATAGTCAGGCAGGAGTGGGGCAGGAGAGGGCTCCCCGTACCCCACCAGGAATGTCAGGCAACCATCAGGTGATGGTCAGGCAGTTGTCACACTGCCTCTTCAAAATAATAGTTGGTTGCAGCCAGCATCAGGGAAAGGCAATTTCCTAATAGATAAAAACACCTGAACCTGGTGATTGACAGTTTCCTGATAAGACCTCAGGAACTGGGTGAGTGGGCTCAAGCATGCACACTTCCGAGGCAAAATGGCAGAGTTTAACTGGTATATGACCTTCCATGGGCATTCCACCGGAAGAGGGAAGAATGCTTCCTGTGAGCGTGCCTGTAACTCCAGTAAACACACTGCGCATACTCATCTCCCAAGCGTTAGCAGAACACTGTGTATGTAGGCGACCCACCCCAAGGGAAATGGGATGCAAGACCTTGGAAGTATGAAGTATGCCAACATAGAAAACCCCAAATCAAAAGATCAAACCCCACACTTTTCCTTCAAGTTACCTATTGGGCCTCTTCCAGGGGTACGTTCCTTCCTTTTGTTCCTGCTCTAAAGCTTTTAAATAAACTTTTACTCCTGCTCTTAAACTTACCTCTGTCTCTTTTTCTGTCTTATGCCCCTCAGTCAAATTCTTTCTTCTGAGGAGGCAAGAATTTAGACTGCTGCAGACCCTTAATAGATTTGCTGCCAGTAACGTATTCATATATGATAATGGCTTATATGGTTGATTCTTTAGTGAATAATAGATACAGAATTAAGCTCGTTAATAAGTATTGGAATAGCCAAGATTATCTGAAGCAGATTTTAATACCTTAAAATGTTATACAGTTAAGTATAATTTGGTAGTAGTAAGACTGCCAATATTTGGTGTTTTTAAAAAAGGAGCATTTGATGCCAATACCTGTACCTTGATGGAAAATGACAATAATGCAAGTGAGAATGCCACTAATAATTAAGTTGTTGCATCAACAATTGTTGGAAGGTTGAATATGTTTTACTGTTAAAGTAAATATCAATTCTGTGGAATAGACATTTTGTGATTTATGTCCCGTTTCATAAATAGGACTACCTAAGTGAGAACTAAACTTTGATTTTTTTCCTTCTCTTGCTCAAATTCCTATCTAAGGGACCAGGGAGTCATTCCCTACAAACCATAAAGTCTCATCAGAGGGGTTTTATTTAACCCTATACAACATACCTTACTTTCCAACCTGACTCTGGGATAACATCACATGACAGATAAAGAAAGAAATCAAAATATTTTAACCCCGAATACATTTCTTTGCCATATCTTAAAATAGCCCTGCAAAGTTGTCTTCTGTGGGGAAAATATTACATTCTGTAGAGAATCCCCTTGCCCTTTTCCAGGCCTTTTCCCTGGAAAATAGAGAATTGACTAAGAGGCTGGCACCTTTTTAGGTCTGATAAGAAACATTTACATTCTATTCTCTCTGAAGCCTGCCACCTGGAGGCTTAATTTGTATAATAAGAACCTTGTTCTCCATAATCCCTTATCTTAACCCAGACATTTTCTTTCTATTAATTCCAGATCTTTAGATAAACTCTTTCAACCAACTGCCAATCAGGACATCTTTAAATTCACCTATAAGCTGGAAACCTGGCCCCCTTCCAGTTATCCCATCTTTCCAGACAGAACCAATGTCCATCTTACATGTATTGACTAATGTCTTATGGCCCCCTAAAATGTCTAAAACTTATACATTTGTTGGCCGAGCACCTTGGGCACATGTTCTCAGCATCTCCTGAGGGTTGTGTCATAAGCCATGGTCACTCATATTTGGCTCACAATAAATCTCTTCAAATATTTTGCAGAGTTTGACTCTTTTCATCAACATAAGGAAAAATGAGAAACTAATAAAGTCATTTTAGTTCTGAAGATATTTGGCAGAACAAAATGACGAAAATGTTAACATATCTCTCAGTTGGGAAACAGTCAAGGAAATTTGGTGCAATTCAATATGGGCTTTTTATAGCTGCTAAATATGGTGATTATGAAGATTATGTGACAATATGGATCACATCAAATATTAAGTGAATGAAGCAGATTATACATTGTTACAGTCCAATCACAAACATGTAAGGAAACATTTGTTTAGGAAACAAAGGGCTCAAATAAACACATAAAATAAATATGATTATTTTTCCAAATGTTCTCCAGAACAGTAATTTTATTTTCCTAATATGTAATATGGGTGTTAAACGCCTCCATGAAAAGTTCTTGCACCAAAAGATCTCCCTTCTCAATATATCTATGAATCTATCATTAGCAATTTCTCCTCTGGTCATCCTTAAAAACTGCTGTAACAAACAATTCTTTCCACCTTTTAATCCACACGTTCAACCTGAATGGCTTTAACAGCTGTCTTTTACGCCCTTAATTCCCAAATATTTCTTTTCTAACTACTACTTCTATTCTAAGTTTCAGTCCTATGTATTCTGATATCAACTGAAAGATATAGCAGTTTCTTGCAAAGATTTGTAGCATCTTTTGTACAAAAATGTTAACAGGAATTCCTTCAATCACCTCTGGCCCTCTGTAGCATTTTATGCTACCATGCTAGAAAACCTCAGCGCAAATTTCACTTCTTTCTCTACCTTTCCCATCACAACGCACCAGTTCCCAAATGCAGGCTATTCCATTCCAGAAATCTACCGAAATTGATGCATCTTTTCCACCCTCATTCCCTTCATGCGTTCATCTCTGTGTTTTGTTTTGTTCTTTTATTTTTTTAATTTAATTTAAAGTTCCAGGATACATGTGCAGGACGTGCAGGTTTGTTACATAGGTAAATGTGTGTCATGGTGGTTTGCTGAACCTATCAACCCATCACCTAGGTATTAAGTCCCACATGCATTTGCTATTTAACCTGATGCTTTCCCTCCCTCTACCCCTGCTACCGACAGGCCCCAGTATGTATTGTTCCCCTCCCTGTGTCCATGTGGTCTCATTGTTCAGCTTCCACTTATATGTGAGAACATGTGGTGTTTGGTTTTCTGTTCCTGTGTTAGTTTGCTGAGGGTAATGGCTTCTGGCTCCAACCATGTCCCTGCAAAGGACATGATCTCATTCTTTTTCATGGCTGCATAGTGTTCTATGGTGTATATGTGAAACCCAAAAATGTAACAACCCTAGAAGAAAATCTAGGCAATACCATTCAGGACATAGGCACAGGCAAAGATTTCATGACGAAAACATCAAAAGCAATTGCAACAAAAGCAAGAATTGATAATTGGGACTTAATTAAACTAAAGGGCTCTGCACAGCAAAAGAAACTATCATCAGAGCAAACAGACAACCTACAAAATGGGAGAATATTTTTGCAGTCTATCTAACATCCAGAATCTACAAGGAGCTTAAACAAATTTACAAGAAAACAAAACAAAACAACCCATTACAAAGTGAGCAAAGGACATGAACAAACACTTCTCAAAAGAAGACAGTTATGGGGCCAACAAACATGCTTTGTTTTTTCCTAAACACCCATTCTAAATACTTAGCCTTTGTTATCTAATTTAATCTTTACACCAGTCATATGTATTAGCACCATATTGTTGACAAAACTGATGTACAAAAAGATAAGTAATTTGATAACACAGCTAGTATGTGGCAGAGTTGGCAACCTTAACTATTCCAACAATCTCCCTGCCTCTTTGTCATTCATTGCAATTTTTTTAACATTATTTTGTCCTGCATTGCCCACATGATTACATTCAAACTCAAAAGCATCACAAAGAAAGCCCTTGAATGTCTAGAGCAAGTCTAACTGTCCAAGTTTATCACTTGTTACTCCAGCCCCACACCTTGTGTTCCTTCCAAACTCAATAGAAAGACTCAGGACACAACTGGTCCTTGCCCAACCCCATTGCTTGTGAATACCTCAACTGGTTAGAAAACTGCCGCAATTATTCTCCCTAGACATTCTTCACAACAAGACTCAGACGTTTCTTCTTTAATGAAGCCTCCCATTCCCCCAGCCTCAACCTGCAGAATAATTTGTCCTGCTCGCCGCATTCCCATTATACAGTTTTCATATATTTAACTCATTACCTACTGTAAGGTAACAGAATTTAATTACTGGCTATTCCATCTTGCTTACTTAATAATAATCTCATCCAGAGTAGAGATTGGGTCTTACTCATCATTGTATCATTGTCTCATCCAGTATTAGTTGCACATCCACCATATGCTAATGCTTCACTCAGTGCCTGGCATATTTGATTAATGATTGAGGAGGAAAATTATCAGAGCACCATGAATCAGTTTTCAAGGACTGAAAACTGATTGCGTATAAGGCCTTATAAGAGAATTAATAGCAAAGGCTTACAGGTCTCTAGGAATAGAAGTCAAAGGACATGAGAGAAGACAAGATATAGAAATTTGGGAAGATTGCTTGAGTCCAGAAGTTTGAGGCTGCAGTGAGCTATGATCACACCATTGCACTCCAGCCTGGGCAACAGACTGAGACTCTGTCTCACAAAAAATATAAATAAGTTAATTAATTAATAAATTAATTAAAAACATACACTTAAAGAAGAAAGATGAGTGGGTGGAGCCAAGATGGCCGAATAGGAACAGCTCCGGTCTCCAGCTCCCAGCCCCAGCGACACAGAAGACAGGTGATTTCTGCATTTCTGCTTGAGGTACCGGTTTCATCTCACTAGGGAGTGCCTAACAGTGGGTGCAGGACAGTCGGTGAAGCGCACTGTGCGTGAGCCGAAGCAGGGCGAGGCATTGCCTCACTCGGGAAGCGCAAGGGGTCAGGGATTTCCCTTTCCTAGTCAAAGAAAGGGGAAACAGACAGCACCTGGAATATCGGGTCAGTCCCATCCTAATACTGCGCTTTTCCAACGGGCCTGGAAAACGGCACACTAGGAGATTGTGTCCCGCACCTGGCTCGGAGGGTTCTATGCCCACGGAGTCTCGCTGATTGCTAGCACAGCAGTCTGAGATCAAGCTGCAAGGCGGCAGCGAGGCTGGGGGAGGGGCGCCCGCCATTGCCCAGGCTTGCTTAGGTAAACAAAGCAGCCAGGAAGCTCGAACCGGGTGGAGCCCACCACAGCTCAAGGAGGCCTGCCTGCCTCTGTAGGCTCCACCTCTGGGGGCAGGGCACAGACAAACAAAAACTCAGCAAGAACCTCCACAGACTTAAATGTCCATGTCTGACTGACAGTTTTGAAGAGAGTAGTGGTTCTCCCAGCACGCAGCTGGAGATCTGAGAACGGACAGACTGCCTCCTAAAGTGGGTCCCTCACCCCTGAGCAGCCTAACTGGGAGGCACCCCCCAAGTAGGGACAGACTGACACCTCATTCAGCCGGGTACTCCTCTGAGACAAAACTTTCAGAGGAACTATCAGACAGCTGAATTTGTGGTCTCACGAAAATCCGCTGTTCTGCAGCCACCACTGCTGACACCCAGCCAAACAGGGTCTGGAGTGGACCTCTAGTAAACTCCAACAGACCTGCAGCTGAGGGTCCTGTCTGGTAGAAGGAAAACTAACAAACAGAAAAGACATCCACGTCAAAAACCCATCTGTACATCACCATCATCAAAGACAAAATGTAGATAAAACCACAAAGATGGGGAAAAAACAGAGCAAAAAAACTGGAAACTCTAAAAAACAGAGCACCTCTCCTCCTCCAAAGGAACGCAGTTCCTCACCAGCAACGGAACAAAGCTGGATGGAGGATGACTTTGATGAGTTGAGAGAAGAAGGCTTCAGACGATCAAACTACTCTGAGCTACGAGAGGAAATTCAAAACAATAGCAAAGAAGTTAAAAACTTTGAAAAAATATTAGAAGAATGGATAACTAGAATAACCAATGGAGAGAAGGGCTTAAAGGAGCTGATGGAGCTGAAAGCCAAGTTTCGAGAACTACGCGAAGATTGCAGAAGCCTCAGCAGCAGATGCGATCAACTGGAAGAAAGGGTATCGCTGATGGAAGATGAAATGAATGAAATGAAGAGAGAAGGGAAGTTTAAAGAAAAAAGAATAAAAAGAAATGAACAAAGCCTCCAAGAAATTTGGGACTATGTGAAAAGACCAAACCTACGTCTGATTGGTGTACCTGAAAATGATGGGGAGAATGGAACTAAGTTGGAAAACACTCTGCAAGATATTATCCAGGAGAACTTCCCCAATCTAGCAAGGCAGGCCAGCATTCAGATTCCGGAAATACAGAGAACGCCACAAAGATACTCCTCGAGAAGAGCAACTCCAAGACACATAATTGTCAGATTCACCAAAGTTGAAATGATGGAAAAAATGTTAAGGGCAGCCAGAGAGAAAGGTCGGGTTACCCACAAAGGGAAGCCCATCAGACTAACAGCTGATCTCTCGGCAGAAACTCTACAAGCCAGAAGAGAGTGGGGGCCGATATTCAACATTCTTAAAGAAAAGAATTTTCAACCCAGAATTTCATATCCAGCCAAACTAAGCTTCATAAGTGAAGGAGAAATAAAATACTTTACAGACAAGCAAACGCTGAGTGATTTTGTCACCACCAGGCCTGCCCTAAAAGAGCTCCTGAAGGAAGCACTAAACATGGAAAGGAACAACCGGTACCAGCCACTGCAAAAACATGCCAAATTGTAAAGACCATCGAGGCTAGGAAGAAACTATAGCAACTAACGAGCAAAATAACCAACATCATAATGACAGGATCAGATTCACACATAACAATATTAACGTTAAATGTAAATGGGCTAAATGCTCCAATCAAAAGACACAGACTGGCAAACTGGATAAGGAGTCAGGACCCATCAGTGTGCTGTATTCAGGAAACCCATCTCACGTGCAGAGACACACATAGACTCAAAATAAAGGGATGGAGGAAGATCTATCAAGCAACTAGAAAACAAAAAAAGGCAGGGGTTGCAATCCTAGTCTCTGATAAAATAGACTTTAAACCAACAAAGATCAAAAGAGACAAAGAAGGCCATTACATAATGGTAAAGGGATCAATTCAACAAGAAGAGCTAACTATCCTAAATATATATGCACCCAACACAGGAGCACCCAGATTCATAAAGCAAGTCCTCAGTGACCTACAAAGGGACTTAAACTCCCACACAATAATAATGGGAGATTTTAACACCCCACTGTCAGCATTAGACAGATCAACGAGACAGAAAGTTAACAAGGATATCCAGGAATTGAACTCAGCTCTACATAAAGTGGACCTAATAGACATGTACAGAACTCTGCACCCCAAGTCAACAGAATATATATTTTTTTCAGCACCACACCACACCTATTCCAAAATTGACCACATAGTTGGAAGTAAAGCTCTCCTCAGCAAATGTAAAAGAACAGAAATTATAACAAACTGTCTCTCAGACCACAGTGCAATCAAACTAGAACTCAGGATTAAGAAACTCACTCAAAACCGCTCAACTACATGGAAACTGAATAACCTGCTCCTGAATGACTATTGGGCACATAATGAAATAAGGCAGAAATAAAGATGTTCTTTGAAACCAACGAGAACAAAGACACAACATACCAGAATCTCTGGGACACATTCAAAGCAGTGTGTAGAGGGAAATTTATAGCACTAAATGCCCACAAGAGAAAGCAGGAAAGATCCAAAATTGACACCCTAACATCACAATTAAAAGAACTAGAAAAGCAAGAGCAAACACATTCAAAAGCTAGCAGAAGGCTAGAAATAACTAAAATCAGAGCAGAACTGAAGGAAATAGAGACACAAAAAACCCTTCAAAAAATTAATGAATCCAGGAGCTGGTTTTTTGAAACGATCAACAAAATTGATGGACCGTTAGCAAGACTAATAAAGAAGAAAAGAGAGAAGAATCAAATAGATGCAATAAAAAACGAAAAAGGGGATATCACCACCGATCCCACAGAAATACAATCTACCATCAGAGAATACTACAAACACCTCTATGCAAATAAACTAGAAAATCTAGAAGAAATGGATAAATTCCTCGACAAATACACCCTCCCAAGACTAAACCAGGAAGAAGTTGAATCTCTGAATAGACCAATAACAGGTTCTGAAATTGTGGCAATAATCAATAGCTTACCAACCAAAAAGACTCCAGGACCTGATGGATTCACAGCTGAATTCTACCAGAGGTACAAGGAGGAACTGGTACCATTCCTTCTGAAACTATTCCAATTGATAGAAAAAGAGGGAATCCTCCCTAACACATTTTATGAAGCCAGCATCGTCCTGATACCAAAGCCTGGCAGAGACATAACCAAAAAAGAGAATTTCAGACCAATATCCTTGATGAACATTGATGCAAAAATCCTCAATAAAATACTGGCAAACCGAATCCAGCAGCACATCAAAAAGCTTATCCACCATGATCAAGTGGGCTTCATCCCTGGGATGCAAGGCTGGTTCAACATATGCAAATCAATAAATGTAATCCAGCATATAAACAGAACCAAAGACAAAAACCACATGATTATCTCAATAGATGCAGAAAAGGCCTTTGACAAAATTCAACAACCTTCATGCTAAAAACTCTCAATAAATTAGGTATTGATGGGACGTATCTCAAAATAATAAGAGCTATCTATGACAAACCCACAGCCAATATCATACTGAATGGGCAAAAACTGGAAGCATTCCCTCTGAAAACTGGCACAAGACAGGGATGCCCTCTCTCACTGCTCCTATTCAACATAGTGCTGGAAGTTCTGGCCAGAGCAATCAGGCAGGAGAAGGAAATAAAGGGTATTCAATTAGGAAAAGAGGAAGTCAAATTGTCCCTGTTTGCAGATGACATGACTGTATATCTAGAAAACCCCATTGTCTCAGCCCAAAATCTCCTTAAGCTGATTAGCAACTTCAGCAAAGTCTCAGGATACAAAATTAATGTACAAAAATCACAAGCATTCGTGTACACCAATAACAGACAAACAGAGAGCCAAATCATGAGTGAACTCCCATTCACAATTGCTTCAAAGAGAATCAAATACCTAGGAATCCAACTTACAAGGGATGTGAAGGACCTCTTCAAGGAGAACTACAAACCACTGCTCAATGAAATCAAAGAGGATACAAACAAATGGAAGAACATTCCATGCTCATGGGTTGGAAGAATCAATATAGTGAAAATGGCCATACTGCCCAAGGTCATTTATAGATTCAATGCCATCCCCATCAAGCTACCAATGACTTTCTTCACAGAATTGGAAAAAACTACTTTAAAGTTCATATGGAACCAAAAAAGAGCCCGCATCGCCAAGTCAATCCTAAGCCAAAAGAACAAAGCTGGAGGCATCACGCTACCTGACTTTAAACTATACTACAAGGCTACAGTAACCAAAACAGCATGGTACTGGTACCACAACAGAGACATAGATCAATGGAACAGAACAGAGCCCTCAGAAATGATGCCGCATAGCTACAACTATCTGATCTTTGACAAACCTGACAAAAACAAGAAATGGGGAAAGGATTCCCTATTTAATAAATGGTGCTGGGAAAACTGGCTAGCCATATGTAGAAAGCTGAAACTGGATCCCTTCCTTACACCTTATACAAAAATTAATTCAAGATGGATTAAAGACTTATATGTTAGACCTAAAACCATTAAAATCCTACAAGAAAACCTAGGCAATACCATTCAGGACATAGGCGTGGGCAAGGACTTCATGTCTAAAACACCAAAAGCAATGGCAACAAAAGCCAAAATCGACAAATGGGATCTCATTAAACTAAAGAGCTTCTGCACAGCAAAAGAAACTATCATCAGAGTGAACAGGCAACCTACAGAATGTGAGAAAATTTTTGCAACCTACTCATCTGACAAAGGGCTAATATCCAGAATCTACAATGAACTCAAACAAATTTACAAGAAGAAAACAAACAACCCCATCAAAAAGTGGGCAGAGGACATGAACAGACACTTCTCAAAAGAAGACATTTATGCAGCCAAAAAACACATGAAGAAATGCTCATCATCACTGGCCATCAGAGAAATGCAAATCAAAACCACAGTGAGATACCATCTCACACCAGTTAGAATGGCCATCATTAAAAAATCAGGAAACAACAGGTGCTGGAGAGGATGTGGAGAAATAGGAACACTTTTACACTGTTGGTGGGACTGTAAACTAGTTCAACCATTGTGGAAATCAGTGTGGCGATTCCTCAGGGATCTCGAACTAGAAATACCATTTGACCCAGCCATCCCATTACTGGGTATATACCCAAAGGACTATAAATCATGCTGCTATAAAGACACATGCACACGTATGTTTATTGCGGCACTATTCACAATAGCAAAGACTTGGAACCAACCCAAATGTCCAACAACGATAGACTGGATTATGAAAATGTGGCACATATACACCATGGAATACTATGCAGCCATAAAAAATGATGAGTTCGTGTCCTTTGTAGGGACATGGATGAAACTGGAAAACATCATTCTCAGTAAACTATCGCAAGGACAAAAAACCAAATACCGCATGTTCTCACTCATAGGTGGGAATTGAACAACGAGAACTCATGGACACAGGAAGGGGAACATCACACTCCGGGGACTGTTGTGGGGTGGGGGGAGGGGGGAGGGACAGCATTAGGAGATACACCTAATGCTAAATGACGAGTTAATAGGTGCAGGAAATCAACATGGCACATGGATACATATGTAACAAACCTGCACATTGTGCACATGTACCCTAAAACCCTAAAGTATAATAAAAAAAAAAGAAGAAAGATGAAAGAGTTGACAAGCAGCAAAGAAAAGACAAACTTTACTCACTTGAAAATGTTGTCATTTCCAAAATACGAAGTAATTAAATGCAAGTTAATTTGGATAGAATTCTCCGCAAAAAAAGACAAACCATTTTCCTCCGTCCCTTTTTGTGTAAATTCAGTTCAGCTATTGAGCACAAGAACTACTATGGTGAAATACCACTCTACCAAATGCTTTTAGTTTTAGCCCATTTAAGCTATTGTAAACTCAACTTGGCAGTCACCTTGCTGAACAGTGAAAGAGCAGGATAAATGAAACTTTCCTGAAGTTCTTTTTATCATCGAACAGTAGGAGAGCATTATTGGCTTCATTCAGTTGTGGCTAGGTTACACGGGTTATATTTTAAGTACTTTAGGCCAAAATCCCACTGTAATGTGATATTATTGGGTCAGTTTGTCTGACTTGAGAAAAAGCCCTATTATAAGTAGAAGGAGTTTTGTCTCATTTCTTCAGAATATATATACAAAACTCTTGGAAATTTTGAAAGCTTAGACTTTTTCCCCCTACAGTAAAGAGAGAAAAAAAGGAAAATAAATTCTGCTTCACAAAGAAAAATTAAAAAACAGTAGCAAGTTCAAATGTATTCAATTAGAAATGATAATACATTATGAATTCATTTCTAGAATTTTTAAAAATTTTCCATTAAAATTTATTTAATCTAATAATAGTTATTTGTAAATATCCATCACAAAAGATGAGTAAAAATAGGATAAATACTTGCATCAAGGAAAATAAGTCTGAAGTGAAATGATATAATGTCTACTTCTCTGAGATTTGGCATTTACTAGTGGTAACTCAATGTCACATTTCATCATCTGTAAAATAGAATTAATGCCTAATGCACAGGCTATTTCAAGTGTTAAGTTGATATTTATAATATCCAGTGCAAATAGTTGCTAATAGATGTCATTTAAAATGAAATTTAAATACATCAATAGCCTTGTAATTAAAGTTAAATGATCAGATTATTTCTAATTAAACCCATTGTTTTAGTTTATCACTCTTATATCTTTTTGTGATGTATGATAATTTAGAGAGCATATACAGGAAGAAAAAGGGATGGATCATAAAAATGAGGGAAGCTTCCTCATTAGAGTTTTTCTTGGAACCACCATTGTAAAATGAAGAAATATGGATTACGGTTTGATTCTTCTACATTTAACTGATATCAAAAAACAGATTTATTAAATTAAAGCTGCTTTAAAGTGAAGTAAACAAACCAGGGTAAGGACATAGTCAATAAAACTAGAAATATCTGTCCAGCTTCCTATCCCAGGAAGTTTATTGTTTTTTGTCTATTTTAAATATCAATTGTCTGGGCATGTATGCAATTGTTTATTGAAACGACTTCAGTAGATATTCCATAGATCACTTCATTCACTAACCATCAATTATATATATAGGATGCTAGGAATTGAGTGCAAAAATGTAAAAGTTCCAGGCAGTGAGAAATGGCCAGGTGTATAGGAGGGGTATTTGCCCATTTTCATACTGCTCGGAAGAAATACCCAAGACTGAATAATTGATAAGGAAAAAGAGGTATAATGAATTCACAGTTCCACATGGTAGGGGAGGCCTCACAATCAGGGTGGAAGGCAAAGAAAGAGCAAAAGCACATCTTCAGTGGAGGCAGGCAAGAGAGTATGTGCAGGGGAACTGCCCTTTATAAAACCATCAAATCTTATGAGACTTATTCAGTATCATGAGAACAACATGGGAAAACCCACTCCCATAATTCAATTACCTCCTACTGGGTCCCTCCCACAGCATGTGGGGATTATGGGAGCTAAAATTCAAGATGAGATTTGGGTGGGGACACAGCAAAACCATATCAGGAGGGGACAAGGGGAAGCTCTCAAAGTTATTTCAGTGCTAGAGATAAGGCTGAAGAGGGAGGCCAAGGCTGGGCCCTAAAAGCGTCTTTTATTCCATGTTACCATGCCTGACATTTGTCAAGGATGAAATGAAGAGGCACTAAACTATTTTATGTAAAGAATTGACACATTTTGTGCTTATGATCAATCATTTTGGCTAAGGTTTTAGAAGAAAATACTGTAAGTATGAACAGCAGTTAGAGTTACTATAATTTCCAGAAGAAAGGTGATAGAAATCCGAATTGGGGCAAAAAGTAAAAAGATAAGGAGGATAGCATAGATTTTAAAATATATTGGGGGTAAATCTGCATTATGCAATGATTGACACCATTTTACTTCTATGACCATCCAAATCAAAGGTCACAACTTCAGCTCGAATGTAACCATGATTATTTACATACTCCTTTGTTTTAATTACAGTAGATTTATAACATGTTTCATTACAAGGTTGAGTTATCTACCCTTTATTTTTCATCACTCTCAGATTTATCTGGCAGATCTTGTGAATTTATTTACCCTCATGAAGTTTAGAGTCCATTATTTTGTGTAGTTCATAAGAATTTATGTTGAATTTTTGAGGGGAATTTATTGAATGTATGGACTAACATAGGAAGCTCAGATTTCTTTACACTTTAAGTCTAACAATCCAAAAGCAAGATATGGCATGTCTTTCTGTCTATTCATATCCTCCTTTCTAATCCTTGGTAGTGTAATATGTTTTCTTCTTATTGATCTTGGACATTTACTAATGTTTATTTCAATATAGTTTCTCCTTTGTATTGTTACTACTACTGAGGTCTGTTCTTTCCTTGTATTTTCCTCAAAATATGTTTATAATAGTATTTCAAGGACACAGAAAAATATAAGATACCCCTGTAGTAAACAATCTCTGTCAAACTCTAGCATTTGACCATACTTTTTTCAATTATTTCTTAAAGAAATAAAACATTACAGATATGGCTGAAGCCTCTGTTTACCTTTCCAGATCCCCTCCCAAGTGGGATTGCCATATAAAACGCAAGACTCCCTGTTAAATTTGAATTTCAGATAAACAATGAATAAATATTTAGTGTAAGTATGTCTCATATGATATACAATTTAAATGTATTTTTATTTGCTAAATCTGACATCCTTATGCCTGAGGTCTAGAAATATCCTGAAATTGTTTTTTAATCACAGCGTTTCTTACACATTTCAAAACGCTGCACATTATGTGATCAACAACATTTTAGAGCATTGTTTTGCATGCCTTCAAATCTTATATAAATGATACAATATGTTTCATTCTGCAACTAGCTTTTTAAACTAAATGCTGAGATTTTGAGATTTATCCTTATTGACTATCCAAGTTGTTTACGCATTTGAAATGCAGTTTTTCCTTATTACAAACAAGATTAAAATTAATACGCTCATAGATTTCTTCTCATTTTTCTTATGTATTTGTGAGAGATTCTCCAAAATGGGTTCTTAAGCTCCACTGCACACTAGAATCCCCTGAAGAGCTTTATAACATACTGACGCCGGAAAAATGTCTCTGGTATTTCTGATTTAACTGGTTTGTAGTGCAGCCTGGGTACTGGTATGACTGTCACGTGCACGCAAGGTTAAGAACCACGGTTCTTCTCCAGCATATGTGTTTAGAAGTGAAGTTGCTAGGTTGAAGGGCCTATGAATCTCCTATTATACTAAATATCGCCGGATTGGGCTCCAGAGTGCTTTTACTAGTTCAAAATCCCGTCGACTACAGATAGAACTTTCCACTGCTATGCTTTTTAATTTTTGCAAATTTGGTAGACACAAAACATTAAATCTCTGTAGTTTTATTTTGCATTTCCTTGACTGTTAGTGCCATTGAGCCTCGTTTCATGTATTTACTGACCGTTCAGATGTTCTCTTCTCTGATACGCCTGTTCACAATATTTGACCCTTTATTAATGGGTCATTTATATTTCAGTTATTGAATTATAAAATTTTTATATCTTTTTTGTGGTTCCTTTTCTATTGTAGGTCTTGTATATTACGTTTGCTAGTTTATGGCTTAACTTCAAACTGTATTTAACGATGTCCTTTGTCAAAATGAAGCTTTACATTTTTAATCTTTCCCTTTTGCTTTCTGTAATTTGTTTAAGAAATGCTTCACAACACAAAAGTCAACCACATATTTTCATATATTGTTTTTCTAAAGATTAAATGTTTTTTACCCTTCAAAATTCTGATGGACTTGAATTATTTTATTAGTGTGAAGTAAAGATTTCTACCCTAGCTCCCAAAATAAAACAGCAATTTTCCCAGTGCCATTTGTGGAATAGTTTTCTTTTCCCCCACTAGTTGGTATATCCATATAATGACATCAGTGTAAGTTTCTGAGCTCTCTGTTTTGTTCAACATTGTATACTCTGAACAAATATCATATTATTATGAAATTATGCTAAACTTGGTATGTGATACAGCAGTTCCCCTTCACTTGTTCTTCAAAATCACTTTGGGATTTATAGATTATTTATCAAGAATACACAAACTTATTACTATCTTATTAAAAGTTTTTAAAAATACAGAATATACACTGAATTATAATTTCAATCTCTGCGTATTTTAATATTTGATTTTTCTCTTATGATCTCTTAATATGGTGCCTCAATCCAGAACCATATTTGAGTTCCTAGAGTAAGCCACACTGAGTGGTGGTATATTACTGTTTATTTGTGATGTTTCATTCTAGTTGCTAGTTTTTTATTCTGATCTTTGTTTCAAGTTCTATTGTCTATACATCTTTTTAATTTGTCAGATTTTGGTAGTAATGTAATGCTAGATTAGAAAATATAATTGTGTGATGGTTAATACTGAGTGTCAACTTGATTGGATTGAAAGATACAAAGTATTAATCCTGGGTGTGTCTGTGAGGGTGCCACCAAAGTAGATTAACAGTTGAGTCAGTTGGCTGGGGAAGGCAAACCCACCCTGAGTCTGGTGGGTGCAATCTACTCAGCTGCCAGCGAATATAAAGCAGGCAGAAAAATGTGAAAGGAGAGACTGGCCTAGCCTCCCAGCCTACATCTTTCTTCCATGCTGAATGCTTCCTGCCCTTGAACATCCGACTCCAGATTCTTCAGTTTTGGGACCCAGACTGGCTCTCCTTGCTCCTCAGCTTGCAGACAGCCTATTGTGGGACCTTGTGATCATGTAAATTAATACTTAATAAACTCATATATATATATATATATATATATATATATATACTCCCATATATATAAGTATATATATACACATATACATATATCCTATTAGTTCTGTCCCTCTAGAGAACCCTGACTACTATACAAGTGTAAATATTTATGTTCTTATCTTTTCAAATAGCTTGAAGTGCTACAAGCATCTGTTTCTCTTGTAGTGCTTCAAACTATTTGAAGATAAAAAATTTACATATGAAATCCACCAATCAATCTGGATTTATACTGATTTGGAGGGGGGAGTATCTCCATGATAAAGTTTTTGAATTTTTTTCTTTAGCAATTGGTCTGTGTTCTCAAGGATCAGTTTCACTCATTTCTATTTTCCTAGAAAAATACTGATTTCGTGTAGGATTTAAAATTTATTTTTATAATGTTGAAAAAACTACCCTTATGCAATTCTTTTAATGTCTTCTGCCTCTGAGGTATTTCCCCATTTCCAGTTCTTAATGTATTTGTGCTTTCACCACCAGCGCCCTGATTAGGTTAGTCACTGTTTTTAGTTTGTTGGTTTGTTTGTTTAAGACCCAGTTATTGGGTTGATTTATTAGCTCTGTTTTGTCTGTTCTCTAAGACATTTCTTTTCTGCTTTAAATTATTAAATATTTTCATTTGTTTAACTTATTGTATTATGTGTGAGTTAGTTACCAAAATTATTTATTTTCATTCTTTATCAATGCAAGTGTTCGTGGCTAGGAACTTGCCTCTAGTTACTGTGACTTAATTGTATACCATAGGTCTTCATATATAATGCTTTATTATATTTATTTTCCAAGTAATCTGCTCTTTTGCTCTGAACTTCATCTTTAACCCAAAAGCCACTTGTGAGAGCAACTTAATTCACTGTGATCAGTGAAGCTAATACTTTTCCTTTGGGAAATATGTTAGCAATTTCTTTCTGATCTATTATTTTTTTTCTCATGTGAATATTGCAAGAGCTTTTTAAACCATATCTTATAATTATATTATTAAGATCTATGCATTACTTTTGGTCTATTTGTTTGCCGTGGTCTGAGAGATAAATTAGAATATCCTATACAAATTAGAATATTGTATTACTATATTTCTGTCCATTTTACTTGTGCCTATGTATTAATGACTGCCAGATCTTCATTATCATTTACATGCCTTTTACACTTCCAAGTGCTCATGTCTGATTGATTGATTCTGTATGTGTCTGCGTGTGTCAGAATAGTGGTCTATTTAAGAGAAAGTGGCCCTGGCTCACAGAGTGCTGCCTTTTCCTTCAGCTTCCCCTGGGGATTGGATGTTTGTATGAGGCCAGCATGTCTTGCCCCATCTTTCTGAGACAGCTGCAGGATAATCACAATAGATGTTTTCTCCTCTGCTTATTCCACAGTTCTCTTCCAGCAAAGATGGCAAGCAATTGTGATTTCCTCAATGAGACCTACCTCCCCCGCCTCTCTGTAGTAACAAATGGAGGACAGGAGAGTTCCTACAGCCAGCTCAAACATGTTGCTTCTATTCACTCAAACCAAGGACTGTTGATTTTCCTCTTCAGCATCCCCCAATGCTCTGGAAAATGTTTGCATCTGGCTGGCTGTGTCTGAAATATGTAACTCCATATGCCCTCTGTCAGTATCTTCCTGCACCCTGATTTGATATTTATTGCATTTGACAGCTCTTCATCTTAAATTGTGATTCAAGATTATAGATGTCCCTATTTTTGACAAAAACATGGTTTACCTTTTTCTTGTTATTCTTGTTTACATGATTTCAGAGGAGAGAAAGAGGAAGTATCTTTGGTCGCCTTTCTCACAGTTAGGATTCCCTTATAACTTTGAAAATTACTGATGCTTTGAGCTTCACTCTAAACAAATGAAATCAGAATTTTTAAGACTCAGCCCAAGAGGTGTTTAATTTGATAAACTCAATAGGTGATTTTTCCATGGGAACGATGCCCATTGCCTTAGCCAAACAATAAATATTAATAAATATAAATAAATAAAATTATAGACTTTTAATAATATTTAAAATATTCTAGTTACCTTTCTTTGTATGTACCAAATGTGTATTTTGAGGAATCTTCTTACGTTGTTTGAAGTTTCTTGTCACTTCTAAATAAGAGTACTAAACTGACTTCCATAAAAGCTACTGATTTTAATCTAAGAAAGTATACATAGCTTTAATTATTGAATATCTGTCAACTGAGAGTTTATGGGGAGACAAAGCCTGTTTTGGTTCTGTGGAACTCTTTGGTGTTGAAATATTCTGGTCTTTAAGGAATGAACAAAATATCCTTTGAAACATTCAACAATGATGATTTAAATAGTCAACCCACAATAGTTATCCAACCTTTCTTTGCAGTGTAATCTTCTTTTACACTATCATAAAATCATGTGCTTAGTAAAATGATTGTTTTACTATTCCTCAGTTGCACATCATGCTTTTCCTGATGAATGACTTTGCTCTTACTCTACTGAAATGAATCTTCTCAATTTAGTTGATAAATTATACTTCTTGTGAAAAAACACCTCCAAAATCAATTTCTCTTCCTTCAAGTTTTCCTGACCCAGATGTCGGTTCTCCGTTTGTAAATACAATGGGCAATTTCATCTGTATTTTTCTTAGCATGCTTATTATGTTATATTAATTTGCATACCTGACTTTTCCCTTAGTGATAAATTGTAATGATAATAGAATATGTGATAGTTATTTGGCATCTACGAAATTCCAGGTAACAGATTAGGTCATTGTTTGCATTAATCCTGAAACATATAAGCTAGGTAACATCACTTTTTCTATTTTCCTAATGAGAAAATGTGGGCTGAATGAAGGTGAGTAGTTTGTCCCAAATCACGCAACTAGCTAAGGCCAGTATTTAAATGTCTCAGTGCAGAAGCAGTGCTCTTCATCCATGATGCCCTGCGGTGCCCTAAAGGGCTACTGCCTTTTCAGGGTCTTGCTCAGTAACTTTTACATGGTAAACCCTAGGATATTTATTACATTGAATCTCACCAGTTAACCCTTACCATTAGTTTGATCTTAAATAGGCTGTTTTCATATAATTATAAATGTGGAACCCTCAAGTTAACATTTTGAATGTTTCTGTTTCCTCATTATACTCCAGCATTTTAATCAGAATATGTTCTCAGCTAGAGAACTTGGCCTAATCATTAGTTCTTATGCTCTCTCTGCCTTTTAGTGGACTCCAATTGTTTTGTAGATCTGAATTGACAGCAATTACATAAAGCAGCCAGAGGATGATTAGCTTGGAAAGCTGAATTTTGTCAAGTTAATTACCAGTGGTGCACACTGACTTTGATTCATGGATATGGCTTTTTGCAGAGCTCTTAAGATGTTAATCAGCCAACACTTATTTTTTACAGTTTAATGGAAATGTCAGTAGGAGAGTTGCGGGGAAAACCCAGGAACAGAGACCCTGGTGAGCAGTGAATCACCAAATATAAAAGAAACGTTCAGTTTAAAGAAGTGTTTTCAGGCTACTTGATCATGAAATGAACACTCCTTTAACTGCTGGAGCTGCAATCAAATCAATCGTCAGTGTTCTTGACAAATGTGAGGATCAATTGAAAGACTGTACTCTTTCACAGACAAACTTTCTAAATTCCACTCAATGGAGCTGTGTGGCAGTAGAGATAAATGTAAAAAGACAAGAACGAATATTTATTCTTTTTAAATATAAAATATTTAGAATGTATTATATACTTTTTTATCAAATTGGAAATATTCTGCAAACTCTTCCTAGTTCAACGTTGAACAAACACTACTGGGAATAAATAATTCCTCACAATCAAGTCCTTTAGTTGCTTTTTAAGCCTGCTGCCTTTCTTTATCTCATGGTGCCAAAAATCTCTTGTACTTCTTCCTCTGGCAGGGGAAGGGGGAGGGCAGGAAGACCTCCTTACTTGAACACTTTTGAGAATAGCATGATAGTAAAACTATGAACCCCACATTGTGCTATCAAATTTTGCCACTGAATATATTTTAATTTCTGAAAAAAATCTGACTTTTAAAATAAGGAATCCAAATCTAGAATGTGTATTTCAGCCATCATTTTTAAGCTATTTGTTTGTGACCAAAAAAAAAAAAAAAAAAAAAAAAAAAGCAAAACTAGTAGCCTTATTCGGGTTTATAAGCTTTTTGTTAGGAGGCAACATTGTATTTTAAGGACACTGTATTTTGTATTTCGAAAACTGCAAATCAAGTGTAACATCAGCCAACAAAATATTATAACCAAATACATCTACTTACTGTATTTATAAATATTCTCTCCTGGTTTACCTGTCTCCACTCAGAGCCCAAATTCATACCCAGGAACTGTGTCTCTTTTATAAACAGAATGCAGAAGCTTCTAGGCTCTGTACTGATTATCATATCCATTAGGTGACTACAAGAATAAATTTTCTAGTAAAAATAACAAGGCAGTTGTAACTTTTGAAGCTAATTAAAATATACACCAACCCTATGAGTAAGGAGAGAGAGTAATAAAAAATGCCTGCTTCATTTATGAATATTATGTAGGCAAAATTAGCATTTTGATATTAAGAAAAATGTCAAAGAATGCTACTGGATTAGGGAGTTTTATATTAGTGAAATAATTTGAAAGAAAGGATTTTTATAGAATTGATTCCTGTCAGCTTATCCAAACATTTGGACAAAAATTCTGTAGGCAAATCATTAACACTTCAGTGCTTTTCTTTGAGGTTTCCTCAATAGAGACACTAATAGGATTTCTGAGCAAATATGGATTTCAATGTTCTTTTGCATTACATTAAAGACCATCACAGTCAGTGGTTTCTCATGCCCCTCTATGCACTGGAGGGGAAAACAACTCAGCTACAATTCTGCAGTGAAGTTTTCCTGGCAGACTATCGGCATGGTCTACATAATTATTTGACATCTTCAAATATTTCATTTTTGAAGTTTGAGAACTTTGGATAATGAGTCCGTAAAATGTATTTGATGTAATTTCATAAATCATTATGATAAATTAAAATATTATGCTGCAGTTCTGTTCCAAACTTTTACATGGGAATGTTCTCTTAATGTTGAATGTCCCAATTTATCATTGGAATTTTCCTTAGTTCTCCACATATTAAATTTATGAAATTTAATAAGATGTTTTCAAAGATAGCTAGAAAGTAGACATAACACTATCAGATACTATACATACTGAATACTTTGCAAAAAAATTACTGCCTAAATTAAGCACTATAGTCTTAAAATTGCTTTGACCCTTCCATATGGTGAGGCAAATGGTTTAATGAGCAATTACTCTAGCTTTTCTCATTTGCAATTTAACATTTTCTATTTTATAGTACAAATATTTTTTCAGTCATTGATTCAACAAATATTTTCAGATTTCCTTCTGCACCAAGAATGTAATGATTACCAAAACCAAATTCCTGTTCCTCAAGAGTTCATAATTTAGTGAAAGATTATAAAACAATACATGCATGTTACGTGCTTATTTTGTTCCTGTATTAGAATCTAATTAGACTGTTTAAATCACCCAAAAGCCCCCCAGTCAGAGATAACCACAGTTAAATTACTGGGATATCTAAATATGTATTTGTGTGTATTTATTAGGTTTGTAGTCACTGTTTTTATTGATTAGAAATGGTCAATAGTGGCAATTTGATACAGTTCAATCTAATTAATATATTCCACTGTATGTGTGACCCACAATTTTCTGCAGTTGAATATTGAAATTATTATCAATACTTTCTATAATAAGCTGTGCTAATAAACTATGGTATATTGCATACCTGGTCACATCAATCTTTATGTATATCTTTTCATTTGTTCCCCAATAAAAATCCTTGCGAGCAAGATACCTAAAGAATATGTACATTTTTAAAAACTTTTGAAATTTATATTTTTAAATTGTGCTGAGGATTTTTTGCTCAGACTGTTGTTTCCATTTCAATTTGACAAATGGTGTTTTGAAAATTAATGGCTGCTTTATCCATTTTCCCCATGGTTTTCTATTATCTGTCAAATCAACTTTGGTCGTTTATGGTTTACTAAAGAGTTTATACTTCACTCCTGTTTGGCCTTTTTAAAAAATATAGAATTGTCATAGTATTTGCTTTATTGTTAAGGGAAAAAACACCCAAAATATGTTGTTATATCCCTCCCACCATCATTTCTAACATTATACATTTCTTTTCTCCTTTGTTTTCCTATATGTCTTGCCAAGGATTGGTCTATTTTAATGACCTTGTCAAAGAACAAATATTAAATTAAAAATGGCATTTCCCCTTTTTATCCCAATTTTTAAATTTAAGCTTTTGTTTTTGGTGATTTTTTTCTTCTTTACTTTCCTCAAGTATATATTCTTACTCTTTTTTTCTAATGCTTAGTTTGTTTAATTGTTAGTTTCCTTATTTTCCGGCTTTACTATGCCTGTTGCATAATATCTTTTTTGATAGTCATTTTAACTGTTAAATCTCATTTTACACATTATATTAACATTTACATTGCAAGGCATTCCATCACAAATATTACAGATTGATAAAAACTTCACACACATACTCCCCCAAATTGAAACCAGATACAGTCACTTTACTAAATCAATAAAATAATAAAAGCAATGGAAATATTATAACTATTTTAAAACAATAAGGCCTCAGACACTCTGGAAAAGATATTCTCTTACAACTATTATAGAACATGTTAGTGGTATGAAATTATATTACATGAAAGTTAGCAAATACCCATTAATTAAGTCCACTCTAATAATGACAATGACTTTAGGATCTGATATGTAGTCATTGGATACATTCCTATTTGGACAACTGTCAAAAGGAACATAGATATTGGGCAACTGAGGTCATTTCTAATGAGGTTCTCAACTATGTAAAGGTGAGGTGTGTTTTCAGCATACCATGGACAGTTACATCCCTGCTACAGTCACCATCAGGTTTACTAAACAGAATCTAACAGCACACTTGACTCACTGTGCTCACAGCTGGAGACACTTTAGAACTCTTTCCCCATCATCCTCCACAGTGCACCCTCCACCCTTCTCTGAGAATCTCCAAGGTATGCCCTTGAAACAAAATAAAGAAGAGAAGGGGCTTTGCCCCTCCCATTTCTGACCAACTAGAGGTTTGGCATAGCAGTGTACTACAAAATTCTCACGCCCTGCAACAGTCAGCCACCACTGGGAGCATGGCTACTTTTGCCATAATCTAAACTTTAAAAAGTCTCATAATGAGAAAATGGGTGTGTAGGAAGATTTAGAGGGAAGGGACAGCACTGAAAAGAGTTGAGCAATGTTTCTTTTATTCTTCTCAGCTTTTTTAGACTCAAAACAAGTTATTGAGGACACACATCAAATTGCTGTAGTCCTTTCTTACCTTTGGTCAAAACAAAACAAATGATAGAAAGTGTCCCCTTCCTTTCTCTACTCCCCCCAAAATGCATAATACAGTAAGAAGGTACTATTGAGATGTGCTATTTTGGAAGAAATTAAAATTGGGATATGTAGTGAGGCTATTCATATCAAGTTGCCGGGTTAGCATTTCACAGCCAGTGTCTGTGACCAGCAAGGAGTAGTGGAACTGAGCGGACCGCTTTCACTGTCTCCTCACTGTAGTCCAACCTTCTGGCTGGGATTCATCCTGCCGTCCACCTTCACAAATCATTGGCTCAACTGTAAATACATGGCTTGACTGTATCACACTAACTGCTTTATTTTGGGCACAATGGAGTGCATTGGGAGCTGTATGAAAAAGCTTGTGGACTCCATGCTCGGGATAGCTTCAAACAACTGAAAATTCATTTGCTTGGGCAGGCTACTGAAATATGTTTCCCAGTTATCTGTATCAAACATCAGGTTTCACTGCATTGATAGCTTGCATGAGGCACTCATATGTGGTCTGAACAAATTTCCGTGCGTTCTCACCCACATTGCCAACAAAATATGTCTCAATCATGTCCCCATGATAACCACCGCAATAAAGAGTGACGTCGACATTAACTATCACCTTCTTCCGAGGACTGTCTGGACTTCTGTGGGAAAATATAATAACTCAGAGGAGAAGGATAACAATTTCTTGCAATGCATGCTGAGTGTACAGCATGGTCTGATCCTTCAGTAGTTACACCTGGTTTAACCATCCCAGCAGCAATATCCAAAACTTCTCTAGCAGCTTAGATACAAGTCGGATCCCTTTTGATCTTCAGATCAGAATAATTTAACTTGAGAAGTATCTTTAAGAGCCTGTTCAGATTCAGACATTCCCAAAGAATGATCAGTAAAATCTGGTCTTTGACAGTAACTTGGCACCGGTCTTGTTGGCATCAGTGGATAATGTGGTCTAAGTTTACCAGTAAACGGATATTAACACTGGCCCAAGGGTCAGTGTTAATATCACCTTCTACAGTCCAGGAAGACACTTCTTGCTTTTCCTTTTCATCTTTTGCTTTCTTATGTAATAATTTGTGAGCAGTTCAATTTTATTTGAGATATTCTGTGAGCAGAAGTGCAAGCCTTGATGCCAAGTTGATGCAGGTAGGACAATAGAGATTGGCCTGGGGACTCCAGCCACCTGTCTCCTTGGCCGCCATGCTGCCTGCCTGCTGGGGGAGTACTCACCCGGAAGAGGAGGAGGAAGAGGAAGCCTGTGCATCATTTTATAAGTACTTTTTAATCTCTGTTATTTTCTAAACATGATAAAACTGTAAAAGTGACTGTTTTCCTAAGAATTAATTAAGAGAGTCATTTATCTCAAATGTAAAATGGGTTGATTTGGTAAACATTGTTGGTGTTCAGAGCCATTCCAAATCCCACTTCTCATCTGCCTTCCTTTCCTATAGAATGTGGGCAGCCAACATTTTTGTCAAGTCCTTACTACTAGGGTCTAGTTCTACCCAGTGAGATACTACAGAAGTTGCTAGGTCGTACTTCCAGGAAAGCTCTAGAAGAGGTCCTACAGAGCTTACTACTAGTTTCCCTTTTTTTGGTCCTCTACTCTTCCCCTTGTTCCTGCCTGGACATGGTCATTTGCCCAAAGGCTTAGCAATCATCTTCAACATGAGGATAAAACCACACACTTAGGATACTATGGAGCGGGAGAGGGGGGAGAAAAAGCAGAGATACTTAAGAATGTCCTGGAGTTAATGCACAGATCGAAACTGCCTGCCTCTGGACTTCCTGTTTCATGAAAAAAACAAAGCCTTGTCTTATTTATACTACTTTCATTATGTTTTCTCCTTCTAGCTGCTAAAATTAATGTTAATTGAAAGCATAGCTGTTGTTGATGTCAGTCCTCAACCCAGAATCCTTTTTTACTAATCAGTACGAATGTCTCCCAGCTACCGTGAGCACATCGCTGCACTCTTCTCTGGGAAACTGTCCTGGCCTAAGAAGAGCTGCCTTACTCTGGGCATGACACATCAGCCAATGGTTTCGTGATAGGACAGTCCAAAAGCACTGCTGCTCTGCCTGAGGGCAGACACCCATACAGAGTCATTTGGATGCCAGTTTATATTGGGAGCGATTGAGACTAGACTTCAGTCTCTCATCCCACTCGAACACATTATTCTATTTCCCTCACTTACGGATTTGTCCTGAGTATATTTCCTTAATAAATCACTTGCATCTGGGAAGGCTTATCAAATTCAGTGCATATTTTTATGTTAGGATTTTTAATAAATATCCTATATTTATTTTATAGATAAAGGGTGTAGCATGTGTAGTTTATGCTTTTTAGAATTTTTCAGTAATTTGTCTGTGGCCTAATATAGGATTGATTTTGTTTGGATACATGGAAATTTGAAAATAAAGTGTTTTTTCTAAATAAGTTACAAGTTTAGTACATAAGTTAATCTTATTAGTTCTATCACTTAAATCCAATATGTTTATATTATTTATCATTTGAGTCTCCTTGTATTTATAACAGTTTCTTAAAATTTGCATGTACATTTTCTGGCTCATTCAGGTCCATCCTTTTTTTTTTTATCTGTGATGTACATTTTCTTACCATCTATAAAACTAATCCTCTACATTCCATTTATCCTCTTTGTTTTGAATTCTGTTGAGTATTTCTGCTTTTCATTTGCTATTATATTTGTCTGACATTCTTCTTATTTTATTTAAAGCTTTATGTCATTTTAAACATAATGACTAAAATCTTTTAAACTTTTCTCTTGTAAATAGCATATATCAGGAATTTTTTTGCCCCAATCTTAAGAGTCTTTGATTTTTGCGTTGTTTTTCCTCTTTTGACAATTTGTCCTTGCAGAAGTCTAGTTAACCATCACATTTACTATACTGTATCATATATTTTAAAAATAATATTTCCTCATGTTCATTATCAGACATTTTTAATTATTATAATAAAAAAGAACATGAGGAAGCATTTTAAATAAATACTTTTATTATTAGAATTTTTAAATTCTCATCTCAAATTCATGGGGGTGGTTTCCCTCATGCTGTTCTGGTGATGGTGCATGAGTCTTAGGAGATCTGACGGTTGTATAAGCACCTGGCATTTCCCCTGCTGGTACTTACCTCATCCTGCCACCCTGTGAAGAAGGTGCCTGCTTCTCCTTTGTCCTCCATCATGATTGTAAGTTTCCTGAGGTCTCGCCAGCCATGCAGAACTGTGAGTCAATGAAACCTCTTTCCTTTATAAATTACCCAGTCTGGGGTACTGCTTCATAGCAGTGTGAGAACGAAGTAATACATCCCTTTTATCAAATTTCTTCATACGTACTATTTTAAAGCCAGAACGTAGTTTCTGAATTGTTTTAACATTTTTATTTTTCCAGAATATTTTAATATTTGTATTACTTTTTACCACATTAGCAATAATAAAGAATAGCTATATTCTAATCCTGGAGTGGGTAAAATTTATTTTCTTCTGTTTGCCACATTCTTTCCCCCTCCCTAGTCATTAAACAAAAGGTTTTATTATTCTTGAAATGTTAGATATTTTGCCATACCTGTGTATTGATTTCTTCTCATCAGTTATTACTATACAAACGCTGACTCAAGACTTCCTTGAACTCATGAAACTTTTTTTTCCCCACTATTTTAAATTATTGCTTCTCCTGTTTGCTGTTTTTTTTTTTTAATTGAGTGCCTACTAAACACCTATTTAATCTCAGAGCTCTGGCCTCCTTGTGTCAAAGAAATATTGTACTGGACAAATTTAACCAGGCAAGAAAAACTTTACTCAAGACTATTGCAGTAGTTGAAAGGGATTAAACTCAACTCCACCAAAACAATAAGTAAGAGAGATTTTAAGAGTTGAGGTGAGCTAGTGGACATGTACTGAAGAATGTTATGATGAGGCTGGTGATTAGGTCAACTGTGTTTGCTAATTGGCACTTGTTGAAATTAGGTTCTACTCTCCTATAGAAACTAAGAGATAGGGGTAGGGGTGCTATCTTCCTTAATGATTATATTTCAAAGGGATGGCTCCCAGGTCCTTGAGAAATACATTTCTGGATTGTAAAACTGGCTACAGGCTGGGCTGGGAAAAGATTTATGTACATCTCAAAGGGGTAGAGAAAGAATTTTCCATTACAAGTTTTCTTTTTTTTTTTCTTTTTCTTTTTTTTGTTTTTGAGACGGAGTTTCACTTTTGTTGCCCAGGCTGGAGTGCAATGGTGTGATCTCAGTCTCCAGTAGTTACTGAATCAATGACTATGTGCAAGTTATTTCACTCCTCTGAGCGTTTCTTATAAAACAGAAAAAAAAAAATAACACTTTTGGCTAACTGTGAGGGTTACATAAAAATATGTACAAAAGGCTTTGTATACACCTATAAATATATAAACCATTATTTTCTCTTTCCCCATTGCTCTAAAAAGATGTTGTGAAGATTAAATAAGATTATAAAACACATCTAAAAGAGCTTTGTAATTGTTAGCTTTAAAGTGTTGTTAATATATATAGGAGCAGGTTATATTTATCTGTTTTTTTTTTTTTTTTTTTTTAGATGGAGTCTCACTCTGTTACCCAGGCTGGAGTGCAATGGTAGAGAAAGAATTTTCCATGACAAGTTTTCTTTTGTTTTTCTTTTTTTTTTTTTTTTTTGAGACGGAGTTTCGCTTCTGTTGCCCGGGCTGGAGTGCAATGGTGTGATCTCGGCTCACTGCAACCTCTGCCTCTCAGGTTCGAGTGATTCTCCTGCCTCAGCCTTCTGAGTAGCTAGGATTACAGGCATGTGCCACCACACCCGGCTAATTTTGTATTTTTAGTAGAGACAGGGTTTCTCCATGTTGGTCAGGCTGGTCTCGAATTCCCAACCTCAGGTGATCCACCCGCCTCGGCCTCCCAAAGTGCTGGGATTACAGGCATGAGCCACTGCACCCAGCCCGATTACAAGTTTTCTAAGGTAAATCCCCTAGAAAAGGGAGGTAAGGGGACTGAGACTTAGGAAGAAGCCAATTTAGTCAAGCTAAGTGGAACTTAAGTCTTTCTTGGTCACATGTCATTTGTCTTTTGTAATTTTGGTCTCTTTATATTTTTCTGAGTTCCAGGGGAATTTCCTGAACTTGTCGTCTACATGGCTGATTTGGTAAAATTTCATCAGCAATCTCTATTTTCTTTCAGGTTTTAAATGTAGCAATAGTGCTTTTCATTCCATACTATCTCTCATTGTTTCAGAGCATTTTCTCATCCATGATTCTTATTCTACCTTAATCGGAAAAGCATGTCCTTGGTTTATTTTTGATACCAACATAATAAATTCAAAAATTCTTTATCGTGTGTTGTAGTAACCAGTGTATAAATCTATACTCTGTCTTATTTTAAATATCACTATCTTTTGAACCAAAGTAAGTGTTCTTCTGTTTGCTCATGATCACAGAGGACGGTCTGTACATTTTCAGTACTGAGTATCCAAAAAACCTATGTATCTATTTCCAGATATTTATAGCACAAATGAAAGGAGAATGAAATAATTTTAAATTCTTTTATTTTTATTTTGCTAGTCAGGAGATCCAATAGCCTAGGGTAGTGGCAGACAGAAATTACGTTGTGTTGGAAGTCAGGACAGGATCTATCAGCCTATATTGAAGGTCAGTTTTCTTTTTCTCTGTTTGTTGAAGAAATCAGTACTTGGATGAGCCAAGCCTCTATTCTATGCCTGAAAGACACTCCTGTAGATATCCAGGGATTGCAGTGGGGCCCTCTCTTTGTTCCCAGAATATGCCAGAATCTGACCATAACTGGCTTTTAAGAGAAATGATTAGCAAACTTCTGCTAGTATCTGGGACCGACTTACCTATGAGGCAGGCATAGTAGGTACAGTGCCTAGGGTACATGTTACATTTAGAGGTTCAAAAATGTTCTAATTTGTCTTAAAATTAGAAATGAAAATATAATGATAATGAATATATAATAATGAATCCAGCCTGGACATACAAGGAATAGTATATATAAAATAATGAATATATAATGAATGAATCCAGTCTTTACACCAAGACAGAATATAATTTGTAATTCTCTCTGTCTCTGCCTCTCATTTATAATTTATAATTCTCTTTCTCTTTCTATTAGAAGGAGAGGCCCAGGCAGTTAGAAGTGTCTAGGGTCCATGAAAGTCATAATGAGGCCCTGCTACCGTCTCTTCCACTTACATTTTAGATAAACCATTTAAACATATGCAGAGATTCTTGGTCACATTAGTAGTTCCTTCAAACTAGTATGACTTCACTATATCTAGCAGAAATATGTCAGAGTTTCTAGTTGTGAATATAACCCATTGCCATATATCCCCTGTTTTTGTATCTTGTTGCTTACTGTGGTACAATCCTAACAGGGCAAAAGGTGTGATCACTTCATGCCTGGAATGAATAACAGAGCTATAAAAGTTTCAGTCACCTATGATAAGTCCATGAATAACACATCAAGTGTTTCATAAAACACTTTAAAAAACAAATCAAGGATAATAAAGTATGTATTCTTTCAAAGCTCAAAAACCACTCAGATGAACATTTATATAGCCATATTCCATTTAGTTCCAGTTTCCTCCACTTTCTGGAAAAATTCTGAAGTTTCAATCTGGAAGTCTCATGAGAGTCATCTTGGAGGCTTTCAGGTTAATAAAACTGAAAGTGTAAAGCAGCTGAGGTTGGCTTCTTCACCAGACAACTACTTTAGTTATTAGAGATGAAATCTTAAAAGATTACGGAACAATTTAGCCCAGCAAAGGGAAATCTAATATGCAATGAAAATAATGATCTTGAATAGCTAAGAATTAATTATGTGGAATTTCACAGTCTAAAAACATCATCTATTAGGCCTGGATGGAACAGCTTCCAGGTAAGGAGCGAAGTTGGCCTGTCTCCTCTGTGCCAGGCTCCCGCCAGTATACTCACTATCCCATGTCATCCTCTAGCAGCACTCTATGGCAGCTACTTTTATTATTAATATTTCATAGACAATAAAGCAGGCTGAGAGATTTTAAGTAACTTGGCTAAAGTCAGATCTAGTAAGGTGAGAGTGAAAGCCAACAAATTCTATTTAGTTCTTTGCTCTAAACTGATTACCCTACTCTATCTTCAAAACACCTTTCCTTTACATAGGGGAAAAAAAAAAAAAAAAGCACATTTGTTGGAAGGCTCTCATTAAAATTTTACTGCCTTATATATGTTTTCCCTCAGCATATATGCAGAAGTTTTCTTACTGGATGTGGTTTTGCTTTATTTTATTAAGAAATAAATTCAAATATGCTTAGAAAAGAGAGAACCAGTTCTATTACTCTCTGAAATATTTTACATTACTAGACTTATACTACATTAACACTTCTTTTCTCATGTACCACAAAATCCATACTATATATAATATATATAAAACATGGAGAGTGTGTGCATGTGTGTGTGCGTATGTATGTGTGTATATGTATATATCGGCCAACTGTTAGACTTTCAGTAACTATTTTGACTCTCTGAGAGTGGAGTTTACTGTCACGTATCTCAATAAACTATAAGTGGCTTGAAGACATGGACAATATCTAATAGAGACCTACAACCACTTTTCCAAAGCTCATAGGGCCAGATATGTTTTGAACCTAGATATTTTTTATAATTTTTAGAAACTTGTGTATATATGTGTATATACATGTTTGGAATTACAACATGTAATCAAAGACATCCATATTTCTTCAGCAAAAACTGTGAATATTGTGAATATTCACGCCAAGTGGAATAGAGAAGATATAAATTGCCTAAACCAGTTCAGAACAGGTTATCCTAACAAGTGAGTTCAGGTCAAGATCAAATTTTGTCACCAAATGAGCCACAGACACTGCGTGTTTAGTTTGAATTTCTATATTATAAGGAAGGAAATGTGGACCTGTCCTTCTTTTGTACCTGCGCAGCTCCCCTACAAGGTGTTTGTTAGCTGATGGAGAAGTCTGTTATTCCCCACGGCTCAAATTAATGTAATATGTCCCAATTCAGCAGACAGCATCCTTCATGATAAATTATAAAAATGAATATACTAAGTTTTGAGATTGAGAATCAAAGTCAAATTTTTCTTTGGCATTTCTCTTTGGCAGGGAAAATAAGTTGATGTTTTTAGAGATCTTTATATGACATAAAGAACCTTAAAACCTAGAAAAAAAGGTTCAATATAAAAAAAAAAAGAGGTAGTCCTGCATATTTTTATAGTCATCATCCATGTAGCTACTTTGCCATTTTGGGGCAGAGAATGTGATAAGAAACATGACAAACTGGCACATGAGATTGCTATGAAAGAGGACGGAGATAGAATGCATTAATCCTTTATGTAAGTATCACTGTCTGAAATGTAATTCTGATAAGTGAGATGTCTAGATGAAAGTGATGCCTGGGATTCGGAAAGAGAAGAGAGAGATTCAACGAATGCATTTGTTTTCTTAAATGAGAAAAAACATATTTCACTTTATATTTTACATATTCATAGCTGGATTTCAGTTTAAACAATCTGACTACATATATATGTATATATATATGTGTATATATGTGTATATATATGTGTATATATGTATATATATTATAACATTTCTCTCTTTTTTTGTTTTTTTGACACAGAGTCTTGCTCTGTTACAAATAGGCTGGAGTGCAGTGGTGCGATCTCGGCTCACTGCAACCTCCAACTCCCTGGTTCAAGGGATTCTCCTGCCTCAGCCTCCCGAGTAGCTGGGATTACAGGCATGCACCACCATGCCCAGCTAATTTTTTTGCATTTTTAGTAGAGACAAGGTTTCACCATGTTGGCCAGGATGGTCTTGATCTCCTGACCTCGTGATCCACCCGCCTTAGCCTCCCAAAGTACTGGGATTACAGGCGTGAGCCACCGCGCCTGGCCTGACAATATTTGTTTAATTACACAAAAAATTGTTATGATTATTAAACTTTCAAGGAGACTTATAATATGATTCAATTATCCATCTACTGTATTGTCTTTGCATTTCAAATACAATTCAATTCTCAAAAACACAAAACAAACAGTCACACAAATGGTATTTTACTCTATGCCTTAATTCACTGGTTGTACTGCATGACTCGTGTGTGTATACAGACACACACACACACACCCCTTTGAGATGGTTGTTACTTATCCTGTGATCTAGCTATAGTATTTAACAATGAAACAAGCATACTCTTAATTAAGTCTTTAAAAATCAATGAAAAAAACTAGAACCGAAGAGACCAAGTTAGTACCAATAAATATGTTTTTCAAAACTTACTCTTTTGATTCTAACATATTTTAGAGATAAATAGGTGAAAATAAAAACAAATAGTCTAATTCTTAGACTAGTCATGAGTAGACAAGTCTAAGAAAGCCACATTAGGCCGGGTGCAGTGGCTCATGCCTGTAATCCCAGCACTTTGGGAGGTCGACGCAGGCAGATCACGAGGTCAGGAGTTCAAGACCAGCCTGACCAACATGATAAAACCCCGTCTCTACTAAAAAATCCAAAAAAAAAAAAAAAAAAAAAACTAACCAGGCGTGGTGGCATGTGCCTGTAATCCCAGCTACTCAGGAGGCTGAGACAGGAGAATTGCTTGAACCCAGGAGGCGGAGCTTGCAGTGAGCCGTGATCGCACCACTGCACTCCAGCCTGGGCGATAGAGTGAGACTCTGTCTGAAAAAAAAAAAAAAAGAAAGCCACATTGATGAATGTCAAAGTATTTGGACCACCAAGACAAATCTTTTAACAAACTCTACTCTTTTAACTTTGCATGGTACTGACACATGGTAAATAATAAATATTTGCTTTGTTGTCTAAGATCTACAGTTATGTAGCAAGCATGTTATGTATTTCATTTGAACCATGCAAGAATATAGTAAGCAAATAAGGATGATATATTTTATTGATCTCAAAGCACAATAAGATAATTTAAGTTTCACAGTTACACATGGAATATAGTTAAGGTTTCAGTCTTGATTCAAAGATAGATTCTATTTTTCATAAAAGCCACTGCTTCTTTTCTTTCAGTTGTGATATTTAGTAACTCTTTTATAAGCCCGATCATCAGGTTAAGAAAGACAACTAATTAGAATTTGCTTATAAAAAGCTTAGAAATTATACAGCAATTTTTGAGCTTAAAGTCTATGATGTCTAAATGATTAGGCCTATATATAAAGCTTCCATAAATACCATACTCCGAAAATACAACTCTCGTCAATCTTAAATCAAAGTAACTATTAATTCATCTTCCCATTGTGTCCACATATTACTGATTTATTTAGCAAACTCTAATATTATTTTAAAAAATCCATAAATTGCATTATTTCCTTTGGTGACTCAGCAACTGTTAATTTTTCCATATTGAGCACATTATTTCTAAGTGAGGGGCAACACTTGTTCAAGGGACAAACAAGTAAATGATTAACTTCCGTTGTTCAGTGTTTACAAAGTTTTGAACTGTAATAACATGCAGGTAATCAAATAATGCTGATCTCAAATAGCCTCTGTTAAAAAAAAATCAACCCCTCCAAACATCCAAGTTGAGGGGAAAGAAAATGTGATGAAACCATCCTTCTAAGGGCATCTTTGGAAAATGTTCTCTAATGGAAAAAAAAAAAATCCCAGATATTCATCATATGAATAGCCATGGCCCAGAAATGCACATAAAGGCCTTTTCAGATAAAGATGACAGTAGAGTAAGAGAAAGTTTTGAAGGATAGGTGTGATGTCCATCAGATGTAACTTAGAATCCCAGCCCTATCACTTATTGACTCTAAACTTGTAACCTCACTTGACCTCAGTTTCTTCATCTTTAAATAGAGGATAGTAGTCTATACCTCACAGTGCCATGTGAGGACTCTATTTAGTTGTACTGCTGCGACGTGATGGGTTTTAGAACACTTTAGCCATTGCCCCTAGAGGCTTCCTTTTTCACCCACTAGGACAAAAATAGTGGGCTCTACCAGCATGACTGAATTCACTGAAGCCAGCCCCCAGTGTTGACTGGAAGCCTCTCAGGTTCCTTATCAGAGAAGGCACTGAAAAACACTGGGCACGGTGGCTCACGCCTGTAATCCCAACACTTTGGGAGGCCCAGGCTGGCAGATTACGAGGTCAGGAGATCGAGACCATCCTGGCCAACACAGCGAAATCCCATCTCTAGTAAAATACAAAAAAAAAAAAATTAGCCGGGCATGGTAGCACGCGCCTGTAGTCCCAGCTACTCAGGAGGCTGAGGCAGGAGAATCGCTTGAACCCGGGAGGTGGAGGTTGCAGTAAGCCAAGATTGTGCCACTGCACTCCAGCCTGGCGACAGAACAAGATTCTGTCTCAAAACAAAACAAAACAAAAAACAAACAAAAAACCTTTCATGAACCTCAGGAAATATCCTTACAATTATTCAGCATGTTCTTGGTTTCAAATGAGAATGCACATTACTTCAAGAAAGAGATATCCGTCAGATGAGATAAAAGAAACTAAATAGCCCCAATTCCATGTGAAAACATAAATAAAACACTGAGAAAAAATTAAAACTTAATCTACTTTTAAGTCATTCAATTAAAAATTTAGAATCTTTCTTCTTTAAAGACAAAATATATAACCTATTTACAAAAAGTCCCATTTTCTTAGTAACTTTAAAGCTCACTAAAGACTGATTAATATAGACCTAAAGATGACAAACCTAGTTTTGTAAGAATTCATGGGCACAATTACTTTTCAACAAGGCCCTATTTTGCTGAAGTAATCCGCCAGGTGTCCCATGTATACAGGAGTAATTTTATCCAGTGGTGCCCGCAATTCTAAAGCTTCAACTTAACCAATGCTAGAAAAAACAAAACTATATTTCTACATAAAACTGTGAAATGACGTTCCTCATGATGTCATAAGGCTCCTTCAAGAAACTGACTTGAAATAAAATAAATGAAGTTCATCTGAAAATGATTTTATATTTACAAATATTGACACCCAGTGAATGAGCAGAAATTCACTTATTTTATATACCAATTTGGATGGGTAGCTGAAGTTGAAATAAGTATGTACTTTGGAACTGAAAGGAAGAAAAAAAATTTTAAGTCCGAAATCCAATGCATATCAAGAATATAATAACTATACCCTATGACATTCTTCAAAGCCCTTTATATGAAAAGTAGCTCAGTGTTCATTTTAGTTGAGTTTAATGGATTTATTATTTATAATTTTAGGTTAATGAATGTCCTGTATTGATTTTCTTATTTATATATACATTTAGGTCAAATAAATAGCTTCTATACAGAGGTTCAACTATGTTTCAGCTTAATACAAATGACTGTTAAAGAGACTGAGAGCAGTAATTTTAGTCAACTTTTTGCTCGTAGTGGGTTCAGGTTTTGATCTCAGTCTCCAGTAGTTACTGAATCAATGACTATGTGCAAGTTATTTCACTTTTCTGAGCCTTTCTTATAAAACAGAAAAAAAAATAACACTTTTGGCTACCTGTGACGGTTACATAAAAATATGTACAAAAGGCTTTGTACACACCTATTAATATATAAACCATTATTTTCTCTTTCCCCATTGCTCTAAAAAGATGTTGTAAAGATTAAATAAGATTACAAAACACATCTAAAAGAGCTTTGTAATTGTTAGCTTTAAAACGTTGTTAATATATATAGGAGCAGGTTATATTTATCTGTTTTTAAGTAGACTGATTTCTACATGGGTTCCTTAACATTAGAGATGAAAGAATTTCTGGTGTTCACTCTGATATGGTTCATTTATTCTTAGTATCAGAAGTTTACCCTCATCTTGTCCCTGTAACTATGTAATGAGATCACAGATGGTTTTCAACTACAATTACAGTAATAATTGTTGCCAAATTCTGAATCTAAACTATCTATGTATCTTCCAATGCCCTTTTCATTGAAGGCTAAGCCAATGAGTTTCAGATATGCCTGGAAATGCAGCTAGTGTCTCAGTCTCTAGATACATTTTGTAATTGCCCATGTCCGACACCCAGGTGGTGTAGGCAAAGCTTTATTCATAATAGGTATCAAGTGTATATTGTGAAGGATACATTGCTCCTTATATGGGACTTTCAACATTTGTTAGAGGTTGTCTCTTGTCCCAAGGTATTTATATTTGTGGAAGAATAAAGAAGGAGGAGAAAGAGGAGGAGGAGAAAAAAGAGGAAGAAGAAAGAAGAAAAGGGAGGAGGAGAAGGAGGAGGAGAGGAGGAAGGGGAAGGAGGAAAGGAAGGGAGGAAAAGGAAAGAGGAGGAAGAAAGGGAGAGAGAGGAAGGAAAGGAGGAGGGAGGGAAGGAAGGGAAGAAGAAGAGGAGAGAAGAGAGAAGGAATGGAAGCATCTAGTACCCTTGCAAGGATGCTGGGGCCAGTCCCTCATTACTTAACAACCTCTTGCCATGGAAAAGTTCATCCTTTTCTTCAAGCTTCTTTCCTTAGATTTTTTTTAAAGCTACCTTTTGAGTTTATGTGAGGCTTAGGGACAGTATTTTTAGAATGCCCTCTGTAGTGCCTGACAAAGAAAGTAGGTCTCAAGAAATGGTAGTTTTCTTCATATCTGCACCTCTCCCTCCTTAACTATTATCCTCTATCCATTTCCCTACGTCAAGGTGCAAGCCCAAACTAATTAACTCTGAATGTCTGAATGGTGGTGCCCAGGCATCAGATCAGTATTGTTAAAGTTACCCAGGTGATTTTAACATTCAACTAGGTTGTGAGTCACTCTACCATCCTGACTTTTAAAATGTTACAGATATCTGTGGAACTTAATTCTTAATCTCAAGGGTGCATTTACTAGTGATTTGTGATGGCAAATTACATCAGCTCCTCTGACTGCTAAACTATAAGAGATTTGAAATCAGTTAATGAAAAAGCTTCAGATCTGTTCCACTGGCTCCCCCAAAGGCTTGATTGTAATAAAAACTTGAGACCCTAACAGATTTATTTCTTAAAAGCAACAGGAATGTCAATATTTTCTCCAACACAAGGGGAATCAGATCAAGCCCTGGAAGACTATTTAGTTGTTTTTTAATATCAAGTTCATGCAAAAGTAATCTCAGTTTTTGCCATTGAAAATAATAGCAAAAACTGTGGTTACTTTTGCACCAATTAATAAAAAAAAATTAGTACTGTTAAATGAAGGCAAAAAAAAAATCCTGCTAATGTGGCTATCCTATGCATAAACGAATCTGTTTTGTTCTTTTCTCGCATTAATACTCTTGGCATCATTATCATTTTCTGAGATAAGAGTTACCAGTTAACAAAGAAGTATTGGCACCAAAGTTACTACTTAGGGCAGTGCTACCCAAAGGAGGCTCTCAAAAAAGCAGTACCACCATCACCTGGGAGCTTGTTAAAATGCAAATTATCAGGCCGCACTCCAGACCTAATGAATTAGACTCTTCGACAGTGGGGTCAAGGAATCTGTTTTTTTTTGAGACAGAGTCGCACTCTCGCCCAGGCTGGAGTGCAGTGGCGTGATCTCGGCTCACTGCAGGCTCCGCCTCCTGGGTTCACGCCATTCTCCTGCCTCAGCCTCCCGAGTAGCTGGGACTACAGGCGCCCACCAACACGCCCGGCTAATTTTTTTTGTATTTTTAGTAGAGACGGGGTTTCACTATGTTAGCCAGGATGGTCTCGATCTCCTGACCTCGTGATCCACCCGCCTCGGCCTCCCAAAGTGCTAAGATTACAGGTGTGAGCCACCACGCCCGGCCAAGGAATCTGTTCTAACAAGCAATTCCAGTGATATTCAATGTACATTCATGCTTAAGAATCATGGGCTTAGAGGAAATCTAAAACAAATGAAATTCAGTTCTTAATCCACGGTATTATATTTTCTTATCGCATGTCTTTCTACATCCATTTTTTAATTTTTCTACAGAAATGCTCCCAAAATTGTTTTCTTTCACAGAGAATTTTTCAATCAGGTGCAGAATGACCATGAGGACTTGAAGTTCTTGTCTAAGGTCAATATTTACCTCTTTTTTAAGAAACAAAAGACTTTCAGTCTAGTTTTGAGTGGATCGCATACAGAGCATAGAGTTAAATATCAAAGGCATATTTTGTTTCAGCAGGTCCTGAGGCAGTAAGAATCCCTCGGGAGCTGGATAGCACAAAATCCCAAAGTTTCAGAAGCTGCAGAATATTCATATGATATAGTCACTTTTAGCTCACTGAAATATAATCTTGCATTTTGGTTGCTTCATCTCTATAAAAAAAATTCATGTTAAATAGCATTTTTGACAACCCTGACATCTTACAAGGTAATCAGTTCAAGGCTGAATAAATGAAAGTCTGCAGGAAAGCTGATTCAACATGTCACTTCTTAAAGCAAATAATATATAATATTGATCTCAACCTCTATTTCTGTGAAGATATAAAAGATAAGAGCATCTTGATAATAAAGGATTAGACATGCTACTGTATCTTTTCATTTTCCAACAAAGATGGATAACGTAACTTCACAAATAATCAACATTTTAATCATGCCTATGTTGGAGAGATGGGGGAAGGTGCTATTATTCAGTAATATGGGATCCTTTGTGTAAGATTTACAGTTACTATCCAGCAACCCATTGATTCCAGAAACACACATACTGTTCCACTTTTCTTCATGAAGTGCCCTAATTGCATGACTTTCTTGAGTTTATTAATGTTTAAAGTGAAAATCTGCTTTTTGAAAATCCAAAAATCTTTAATATGTGTCTACCTGTGAAGAATTTTCAAACAGACAAGATGCTAAGTCAACTGCCAATTGTAAGTTCTTTAAGTAGAGAATGCTATTTTCTGAATAATACAAACAAAAAAATAAAACAGCGGGTAATCATTCCCATCTCATACCACATAGATAGTCAAAGAATAAAATAAGATCTTTCCAGTGATCAGTAGAATCCCAATTACCCACCAGGGAGGTCACTTGACCTCATCCTGTTCCTCTTAGCAGTGAGAAATAGAGAAGAGTGTAATTTCATAATACTAGGGGAAAAAGGTATGATTCTGTCATTAAACAATAGATTTGACCAAAGCACTAAATGTGGAAAAGACATATGACTCTATTTTTCAGTGGTTCTCATAGTAATAATTCATAAGGGTTATCGGATTGGACATTTCATTTACTTTTTCATTTATTGTATTGGGAACATATAGAGCTCCTTCATTCTCCCTAAATACTGACTTTCTTTTCCTATGCCTTATGGCATATTTTTAATATGATAGGACCTTAAAAATACTACATGTACAGCACAACTTCTCTAGCACTTTCATTAGTCAAATGTTTTTTATGGTGTGTGGGGGGCATTTATATGTGTTATGTCATTCCATATAAATAGAAAAATCAACCCATGATAATATTCCAAATAATCAATAGGTTACTAGCATAAAGAAACAGAAATCACTAAGTTTATTCTGCATTTAAAATATATATATATACACATACTTTATTTAGTATAATATAAACAAGTATGATAACAACCATGATAAAATGCTCCTCAGCATGACAGTACTGATTTTATCCAACATCAAGTTTATTTAAATTTCTGCTCAATAAATCCCTGTAATTATTCCCATGAACTATATCAATCCATGACTTGAGGGAGAAAAATACTTCTCTAGATGACATAAATCACTTCAATTATATTTTTGAGAAAGCAATAAAAAAAAAAAGCCATGATACAGGATTCAAAATAAAAGGCTCAGTTCATTTAAAAACTTTTTAATGGAATGTACTTGGTTTTGAAATGAAGGCAAAAATAAGGTCCTGAGCAGAAGCAGAAGCTAGTGGTGTTTTTGTTGCACAGTTTGCAGAACCATAAGCCAAATAAACCTCTTTTCTTTATACATTACACAGCCTCTGGTATTCCTTTATAGCAATACAAGCAAGAGTGCGAAGGGAAGTGCCAGACTTCTTTGCAACAACCAGCTCTCATGGGAATTAAGAAATAACTCACATCCCCAGATTACCTGCAGGATGACAGCAAGCCGTTCATGAGGGATCCTCCCTGGTGACCCAAACACTTTCCATTAGGCTACACCACCAACATTGGGAATTAAATTTCAAAATGAGGTTTTGGGGAACAAACATCCAAACTATAGCATGTTACAATGGTTCCTGAAACTTACAAGGAAAATCTAGAAGATGGTTTTATTAAGTTTCTAGGAATTGAGTTATATCAATCAGCTATTGTCTGATAATACTGCAAAATAAACATCCCCAAATTACAACAGGCATGTATTTTTTTCCTGCTCATAGGTCCACAGTTTGACTGGGCCAGTTACACTTTAGGCTATGGGGTTGGTTGGGCTTGCTCTAAGCTTTGTATTGAGTTCAGCTCTGCTCAGATCTCTCCACATCCACTTTGGATCCACAGGTTCCTAGCATATGTGCTTCTCAAGGCAGATGACAGAGTATAAGAACCAAGCATTACTATCACACTAGTCTTTAAGTAAAAAAAACAAAACAAAACAAAAAAAAAACAGCAGATGCACATTTGAAACCTCTACTTAGTTCCTATCCACTACTACTACATTGGTCACAGAAAATCATATGGCCTAGCACAACATCAACTGACATGGCAGTATGCTCTATCACAGTAGGAATAGAAGATAAATGAATATTTGCTGAAAAACAAATCCAAACTATCAAAAGTTTTTTCCAAGAAGAAAAACTGAACAGTGTTAATTTGTGATGAAAGATCTAGTAAGATAACATCTGAAAAGTATTCATACAATTTATGAAATAAGGATATTTTAGTGACCTAGTAAAGTGCAGCTTTAATAAAATAATAAAAAGCAGATTTCAGAGGTATAGAGTGAATTCAAGGCAAAGAACTGTGAAGTAAGCATAGATGAACGTTTAAAGAAATTTGGGGCTGGGCACAGTGGCTCACTCCTGTAATACCAACACTTTGGGAAACTGAGACAAGACAATCACTTCAGGCCAGGAGTTTGAGAACAGCCTGGGAAACATAGCAAACATAGCAAGATCCCTTCTCTACAAATAAAAATAACAGGCTAGCCATAATGGCAAGTGCCTGTAGTGCCGGCTACTTGGGAAGCTGAGGTGGGAGGATCCCTTAAGCTCAGGAGTTTGAGGTTATGGTGAGCTATTAATTATACCACTGCACTCCAGCATGGGAGACAGAGCAAGATCCTGTCTCTTAAAAAAAAAAGAAAAGGTAGAAGAGTAGGAAGAGGAGGAGGAGGAGAAGAAGAAACAAAGAAAGAAAGAAATTTGGCTACAAAAGAGAAGCAGGAGAAATGACTATGGTTATTAGTTGGGGGTGCAAAAGTTTAAGGAGGGTTTTCATTTGTTTAATGTCTTCTGCATTGTTTTTAAGATGAAGAGAATTAGCCAAGCATAAATCCTGACATCAGGAGGTCAATAGAGAGGGTAAGGTTTAAGATACAAGAAAGAAGTGATAATGAATACAGTGAGGTCCCTAAAAATATGAAGGGATATAACCCAGAACCCCAAGAGGAGAAAGAAGACTTAGACCAAAATTGGCTTTACTTTTTCTCTACAACAAATTGGGTGGAAGAGATTTTGAAACTACAGACTAGTAATTCTGAAAAGGGAAGAGAAAAATGAAAGAAAAACATAGCTAGAAAAGTTAGTAGAGAAACATAACCCAAAAGTTTGAAGGCAGGAGAATTCTAGAATTGACGAGGAAAGACTGAAATTTCAGGAGTAGAAATTTCTGAGCACAAGAGAAAATTTCCCTTCATGTTGTGGAAAGTTGAGATCCACAGCACCAGTAGAGGGATTAGAAATATGAAAGAGAAGAGATTCCTCTCTCTGACAGGTTTAAAGGATAGCTGTAGAAATAGTGACGCTGAGGTGAAGCCCAATTTAACTAAGATATTGCACCTCAGAGTGATATTTTTAGCAATATAAGTATTAGTGTCTTCTTCTAGAATAGGTTCCAAAGCATGTGGAGAAAGGCTGAATTTAAAATTCAAAAGTAGAAATAACTAGCTTATGTGTGAATTACACTATGAAATCTAAAAAGATAAAATAATTGTTGAGAACAGCAAGATTGTCTCTACCTGTATATTTGCAAGAACCCATAAGAAATTCCTTGGTTCTGCAGTATTCTTTTTAGAAATAGAGGACAATATGAATAAATAATATTTGTAAAAACAGTTGTAACATTGTTTTACAAGTCTGTACTCAAAAAATATCTTAAATGAATACCAGTCACTATATTCATATCTACCATCTTAGATCAGATATTAGATTTCCATATTCAGTGGAAATTTACCAGTACAGATATACCTCATTTTATTGGACTTCACTTTATTGCACTTCACAGATATGACATTTGCTTACAAATTGAAGTTTTGTGGCAACCCCGTGTCAGGTAAGTCTATTGTCATCATTTTTCCAACAGCATGAGCTCACTTCTTATCTCTGTGTCATCGTTTGGTAATTCTCACAATATTTCAAACTTTTTCATTATTATTATATGTGTTATGGTGATCTGTGATCAGTGATCATTGATTACTATAGTAATTGTTTTGGGGTGCCATGAACTGCACCTACGTAAGACTTAATTGATACTTAATCAATAGGTGTTCTGACTGCTCCACCAAGGGGTAATTCCTCCGTCTTTCTCCCTCTCCTCAGGCCTTCCCATTCCTTGAGACAACAATATTGAAATTAGTTCAGGTAACCCTACAATGGCCTCTAAGATTCGTAAGATTTCATAAGATTTTAGCTGCCATAGATAGTGATTCCTCTGATGGTTCTGGGAAAAAAAGTCAAATAAAACGGCCTCCAAGTGTTCAATTGAAAGGAAGAGTCCCACGTCTCTCACTTTAAATCAAAAGCTAGAAATTATTAAGATTAGTAAGGAAGCTATGTGGAAAGCTAAGAAAAAACCTGGGGCTCCTGGAGAAATAGCTAAGTTGTGAGTATAAAGGAAAAATTCTTGAAAAAATGTAACAGTACTACTTTAGTGTACACACAAATAAGAAAGACAATCAGACTATTGCCGATAATGGAGAAAGTTTGAGTAGCCTTGATAGAAAGTCAAACCAGCCACAACATTCCCTTAAGCCAAAGCCTAAGCCAGAGCAAGGCCCTGACTCTCTTCCATTCTGTGAATGCTAAAAGAAGAGCTGGAAGCTAGCAGAGGTTGGTTCATGAGGTTTAAGGAAAGAAGCCATCTCCATAACATAAAAATGCGAAGTGAAGCAGGAAGTGGTGATGTGATGTAAAAGCTGCAGCAAGTTATTCGGAAGATCTAGCTAAGCTCCCTCATGAAGGTGGCTACAATAAACAACGTAATTTCAATGTAAACAAAACAGCCTTATACTGGAAAAAGATGTCATCTAGGACTTTCAGAGCTAAAAAGGAGAAGTCAACACCTGGGTTCAAAATTTCAGGACAGGTTGACTTTCTTATTAGTAGCTAATGTAGCTGCTGACTTTAATCTGAAGCCAATACTCATTTAGCATTCTGAAAATTCTAGGGCACTTAAGAATTACGCTAACTCTACTCTGCCTGTGCTCTGCAAATAGAACAACAAAGTCTGGATGTAGCATATCTGTTTACAGCATGGTTTACTAAATATTTTAAGCCCACTGTTGAGACCGACTGCTCAGAAAAAAAAAAACAATCCTTTCAAAATACTACTGCTCATTGACAATGCACCAGGTCACCCAAGAGCACTGGGGGAGATGTATGAAGAGATTGCTGTTATTTTCATGACTGCTAACATAACACCCATTCTGCAGCCATGAATCAAGGAGTAATTCTGACTTTCAAGATTTTTTTTTTATTTAGGAAATACCTTTCATAAGATTTTAGCTGCCATAGATAGTAATTCCTCTGATGGATCTGGGGAAAAAGTCAGTTAAAAATCTTTTGAAAAGAATTTACTGTTTTAGATGCCATTGAGTACATTTGGGAGGAAGTCAAATAGAAGTATCAGTATTAACAGGAGTTTGGAAGAAGTTGAATTTGAAGAGTTCAATATTTCAGTGGAGAAAATAAATGCAAAAGTGGTAGAAATAGCAAGAGAAATAGAATTAGAAGTGGAGCTTGAATATTTGACTGAATTGCTATAATCTCATGATAAAACTGACAGAAGAGGAGTTGCTTCTTGTGGATAAAAGTGGTTTCATGAGATAGAATCTACTCCTGTTGAAGATGCTGTGAACATTGTTGAAATGGCAAGTAAGGACTCAGAATATTACATAAATTCAGTGGATAAAGCAGTAGCAAAATTTGAGAGATCAATTCCAATTTTGAAAGGCGCTCTACTGTGGGTAAAAGGCTATAAAACAGAATTGCATGCTACAGATGAGTCAACTGATTTCACAAACCTCAGTGTCATCTTTTTAGAAATTGCCATAGCCACCCCAACCTTTGGCAACCACCACTCTAAATCAGTCCTCAGAAATCAGCATCTAGGCAAGACCCTCTCCCAGCAAAAAGAGATTATGACTGGCTGAAGGCTCAATTAGTGGCATTTTTAGTAACAAAGTATTTTTTAATTAAGGTGTGTACATTTTCTTAGACATAATGCTATTGCACACTTAATAGACTACAGTATAGTGTAAACATCACTTTTATAAGCACTGCAACATCAAAAAATTTGTGTGACTCTCTTTATTGCAATACTGGCTTTATAGCAGTGATCTGGAACTAAACCCACAAAAACTACAAGGTATGCTCATAGCTTGCCAGAAACCCAATAGTTAATTAAGAAATGTTAATAGAGAGTCTTAGTGGTACAATTTTGACTTCCAAAATGAAAGCATAGTACGAGTAATATACCATAATTTCTCTCTAGTGTAAAATTTAATAAATGGAAGAAAATGTAACTTCAAATTATATTCAAAATTCTAGATCACAATATAATTTCTATTTGAGAAAAGTACTTAGGACTAAAAAGCCATTGGGAGAGTTACTATTATAAAATAATGCATCAATTTTTGACAACAGTTATATAAGAATTACAGCAAGTGGCCTTTGCTCTTAGTTTGTACATATATTATGCTTCATTTTGCAGCCACGTTGAGAATTTGGTTGACTAAAAATATCTTACATTAAAATTAGCAGTATAGAAACCATCTTTCCAATGGCCACCCAAGAAACTGAAGACTCCAAAATATTTTTTCTTCCTCAAATTTTCCTCTTCATCTCACAATGAAACACTTTCTTTAGAGACAAATCAGTCACCCATTATCAGTCATCAAAAAACATATCTGGACAAGCACAGTAGATTGGAACATTTTGTGCACTGAAACAAATTAGTATTCAACATGAAAGGAAAGGGATGCTCAGATTGGTTAGCGATGTTTGTAAAAAGCCATCCTTTGTTAGAAAAGAAGAAAGATAATAGAAATGAAAGAGGAAGCCTGTAATCCCAGCCTTTTGGGAGGCCGAGGGGGGCAGATCATGAGGTCAGGAGATCGAGACCATCCTGGCTAACACGGTGAAACTCCATCTCTACTAAAAAATACAAAAAACAATTAGCCAGGTGTGGTGGCAGGTGCCTGTAGTCCCAGCTACTCAGGAGGCTGAGGCAGGAGAATGGCGTGAACCCAGGAGGCGGAGCTTGTAGTGAGTTGATATCGCACTACTGCACTCCAGCCTGGGCGACACAGCGAGACTCCGTCTCAAAAAAAAAAAAAAAAAAAAGAAAAGAAAAGAAATGAAAGAGGAAAAGGAGAAAAGCAATGACAGAGTAAGAGAAAGAAGTAATGGTGATGGCTCTGGCATTGTGGTGATCCTTGAGGTATTTAAAAGCAATTCCATAGTCTTAATCTGAGCAGGGGTGTGTGTGTGTGTGTGTGTGTGTGTGTGTGTGTATGTGCGTGTGCACATCTTTATATGTATGTTTTGTTGAAGCACAAGCATTAATTCCACCTAGGTTGATCAAAATTTTTGTTTCTGGAATGTGCTCTGAGAAGCAACAGAGACACTGTTAGAAATGCAGATTCCTGGGTCCCATATCAGATCTACTAAGCCGGAGTCTGTAGGGATGAGAGTCAGGATTCCTCCTTTTTAACAATCTCAGGTAATTCTTATGAACTGTAAATATTGAGAACAGCCAGTGCCTTATAATGTATCAGTTATACAGCATATATATTATCATGATCATATCTACCAATATGGAAGAAGTAGTGTGGGCATCTGCTAATAAATAGACAACCTTCCTCTGGGATTTTCAGAATATGAAATATTATTACAAAAAACATTTCTAAAATATTTTCTTTGTTTACTTAAAAACATCCAAAACATTAGTGTGTTTTGAGGGGCCCTATAAGTTTGAGGCAGTGTTCTAGGCATTGAAGATTCAAAATAAAAATTGAAAAGACATATTCTCTACTCTTACAATCTAGTAAAGAAAGGGAGACATGGACATAAGTATGGATAATGAAGTGTTAAAGAGGCTATGTGAGAAGTTTATACAAGATACACTAGGAACATATGAGGGAGGTGTCGATCTGCCTGGGAGAAGTCAGGCCAGGAGAAGCTTCCTGAAAAATGTGGCACAGAGGAAACTTGAGAAATGAGCAGATGTTTACCAGATATACAGTGAAGACACAGGCAAAGACTTCTCTCTGGTTAAAGCATCAGGGGAGGCAGGAGGGACAGCATTAGGAGATATACCTAATGTAAATGACGAGTTAATGGGTGCAGCACACCAACATGGCACATGTATACATATGTAACAAACCTGCACGTTGCGCACATGTACCCTAGAAATTAAAGTATAATAATATATATATATATATCTATATATATAAAGCATCAAATGATATAGTTTGGATCTGTGTTGCCACCCAAATCTCATGTCAAATCTTAATACCCAATGTTGGAGGTGTGGCCTGGTGGGAGATGATTGGATCCTGGGGCAGATTTCTCATGAATGGTTTAGCACCAACCCCTTGGTGCTGTTCTCAGGATAGTGAGTGAGTTCTTGTGAGATCTGGTTGTTTAAGTGTGCAGCACCTCCCTGCCGCTCTCTCTTACTCCTGCTCCTGCCACGTGAGGCGCTTGCTCCCTCTTTACCTTCTACCACGATTAGAAGCTACCTGAGGTCTCCTCAGAAGCAATGCCTGCATTATGCTTCCTGTACAGCCTGCAGAACCGTGGGTCAATTAAACCTCTTTTCTTTATAAATTACCCAGTCTCAGGTATTTTGTTATAGCAATGCAGGAATGGACTAATACAACACTTAAAAAAAAAAAAGAGAGAGATGTTACTTTTGCCCAGAATTCTAGAACCTGCTATTAAACATTGAAAAAAAAAAAAGTATAATCTGATGTAGATGGAATAATTCTCTATTACTACCCATCATCAACAGTGCTTACCCCATCTCAAACACAAGGAAGTTTATGATAAAGAAAGTATATAAGCATATGCAAATTGAGCAGAAGGTCTATGGCAAACGTGAAGCAGAAATAATTCATCAGGATTCAAATAGTGGTATCAACTGCAAGCAATTGGGAAGGAAAATATTCTCAGGATGAAACAAAATCCTGGAGAAAAGGCTGACAAATTTTAATTCCCTAATGAATCAAATAATAGGCAATCACTAGCTTCGAGAAATACCACTGTTTTTGGACACTCGAAAAGGACCAGTATTGTCAATATACCTTGGCATGACACTTCCCTGAACACTGAGGGCACTAAAAAGAGACAGAAAGTAAAGAAGAAACAAAGAAGAAATTACACTTGCTATATATCAGTAAATCTTTGTGACTTCTCAATATATAATGTTATCAGAGTATCAGAAAATAGAGGGATTTTTATTGCAAGGATAAGCTTTTCACATGCTGAGCAATGATTCTCTGAGCACATTTCAGTACGACTAACATCATCATTTAGGTCAGTAGCAATGGCAATTTTTCCTCTTTACAACTAATTACTTTACCATTGTAGAAATAAATAAGACAAAAAAATTCTCGGTCTGGTGATGTGAGGCATGAGAAGTTCCAGGGAATAGCATTTTATAGAAACCATCAGTTTAAAATATCTCCAAAATCCAAGTTTTACTGTACATCTTTTCCTTAGTGATTTAGTCATATTGTAAATGACTATTTCTTATACCCCCATAACAGATATGATTGTATACAAACAGGAAACCATACGTGTTTATAAAAATAAGCAAGGTAGTATTCTAAGCCATAGCTAGGGATAAAATCCTAAGTCTAGGACATCTGTGAATTTTTATGGCTTTCAAAATATATGTGTCTTAGCCAAAATCAAGAAAGAAGCTGTGTAATCAAAGAAGCTGTGAAAAAGATGAAGATGAAAAAATATGACTCTATGTTTAATTATCTTTTCTTAACTACTCAAAGGGAGTTTTCATAACATGCCTAACAGCAAGATGAAGTCAATAATAAAATTACTACTAGATCTTATTAAAAGATAATTTGGAGAGTATGGGCCTGCCAAGTTTTCAAAATTTCTTTTTTTATCAAGAATGATCTAGATATGCTGTTTCAAATCTAGACTTATTTTCTTTAACATTTTTGAAATTACAGTCCTTTCATAGCTAGTGTCTTTTACTTTATTAAATCCTAAAAAATAATTATGAAATCTGATTAAATCACTGCCTGTCTTTTAACCATTGCTCCGAGAATAAGACACATACTTCAACACTTTAAAGAAACTTTCTTTTTCTGCTCTTCAGCCATGTGTCTTGCTACTGTATAATTTATACTATACCATATTTCTTTATTTCTTTTCGTTATTTGAACCAGTCATGCTGTTCTTTGCCTCCAGGTCTTTATTTCTCCTCTGCATAGAATAATTCCCCTAGCATGTTGGCTCTGCTTGGCTCAAAGCACCCATTTGCGGTTTTGAACTACCTTTTTATCTATTTTACAAACTTAGTTTAGAAGACTCTTGAAGGCAAGAAAAAGTCTCACTTAATCATTACTGTATCTCTAGCCCCAATGCAATGTCTACCACGTGGTAGATCTGTGTTTCTGTTCTCTCGCTCTCTCTCTCTCCCTCCTCTCACCAACAATATAAATGAAGGAAGAAGGAAATATTATTCACATCACTTCTTTCCATTTCTAACTAGCAGAAGAGACTACTTTGTAGATTATTCATAGGAAACAGGCCCCTTTTCATGTCTAGAAACTCTTCTCACTGAAGAACAAGCAGCTCTGAGAGGGTCATAAATAGGTCAGTGAGAAACAGGCACCTGCCTAAGTAGCCTAATTACCTAAATCAAACCTGGAAAACCATCAGATGAGAGCGATACAGCAAACTTAACTTCCATATCTATTTTCACGACTTTGGAAAACGAAGGCACTCAAAGTAAGAGGAACTGAGTAAATTTTCCAAAATTACGTATCTACTAAGTGCCAGAATATAGATTTAAGTCTTTACCCATTGAAAAGCTGTAATACTAAAAATAACGATGAAGGCAGGCGAGTTTTAGTTTGAATTTTATGAAACAACTTAGGATCCACTTAAATAAACTGAAATATTTTTATAATTCCAAAAATAACTGAAATATTTTTATATAAAATAGCAAAATTTAGTCTATAGGGAAATACCAAATGTTATGTTTTATGATCTCTTTAGCACATAGCTATGCTTCATTTATATTATTTTTTCAGTAATAATTTGATTTGGAAATACAAAATCCAAACATATTTGAAAGACTGATAATAGTACTAGGGAGAATATGCAAAAGCAGACATTCCTATTCATGTTTCTAAGATTATAAATTACTATAGTCTCTTTAAAGGGCAACTTGGAAATACCAATCATCTGTAAAAATATATATATATACCTCTTGGCTAGCAATTTCATTCTGGAAATATCTTAGAAAAATATTCCCAGGAATATACAAAACTACACGTAGAATAATATTTCTGTAGCATTCTTTTTTAAAAAACATTGGAAACACTACCCAAAGTTCCAACAATGAGACAAATAAATTGTATTTTATGCAAAGGGATACTATGCGAGTGCTGAAAAGAATGTGTTGGCACTATAATATGTGGAAAGAAAAAGTTGTCCAAGATAAAAGGAAGTGGCAGAACACTGTATGTGGTATAATTCAATTTTGGGCCGGGCACAGTGGAGGTCAGGAGTTCATGACCAGCCTGGCCAACATGGTGAAACCCCACCTCTATTAAAAATACAAAAGATTAGCGGAGCGTGGTGGCAGGCTCCTGTAATCTCAGCTACTTGGGAGGCTGAGGCAGGACAATCGCTTGGACCTGGGAGGCAGAGGTTGCGGGGAGCCGAGATCGCACCATTGCACTCCAGCCTGGACAACAAGAGCGAAACTCCTCTCAAAGAGAAAAAAGAAAAACAACATCTGATAAATTTGAAAACATGCGTAGGAGAACTATCAGTAATAACACAAAACTGGAAACAACCCAAGTATTCAACAATAGAATAAATATGTATATTTTGGGGGCGTTCATTCAATAGAATTCTACAGTACAATGAAAATAAATTATTGCTACATGCAAGAATATTGACACAGCTCACAAAAAATTTTGAACAAAAGGAATCTGGGCCAGGCATGATGGCTCATGCCTGTAATCCCAGTACTCCAGGAGGCTGAGCAGGGAGGATCGTTTGAGGCCAGGAGTCCGAGAACAGGCTGGACAACAGAGCAAGACCCTGTCTCTGGGGGAAAAAAAAAAATCCGATACAAAAATGCATATTTCATGATTCCGTTTATGTAGATTTTAAAAACAGACAAAACTATTCTACAGTCTTATTAGTCAGAAGCTGTCTTTGGAGAAGAGTAAGGCGATAGTGATTAAGTGGGGCTGGAAGCGGGGTACCTGGGTGCTGACAAGATTCCTTCTTCTGAAATGAATATTGATTTCACAGTATGAATACTTTGTTATAGCTCACTGAGCCAAATGCTTTCTGTATGTCCGCTATTCTTTAATTAAAAAGGGAAAAGGAAAGAATGTAATAATACAGTGTTTTACTGAAAGTTGATGTCTTAGGTTTATTACCACTCAACTTGTGCATAAACCAAAATTTGAAAATAACATTTTTTGAGAAACCAGGTTAATTTTCAAGCAATCTGAAAGTTGTTATTCTCTCCAAAATAATATAAGTAGACCAAAAGAAAAATAAAGTCAATCCATTAGGCATTTACAAATATTGTAAATTATATTACACCACATTTAATGTATAAAAATAATTTACAAAGGAAAGTTTTATCTGAGATAAAATTCTATTACAGTAAACAGCTTGCGTTTCAAGCTAGAATATTATAAATATTGTTTATAATATTCATCGTGTCTGTTACAGTTAACAAATCTGTACTTTTAGTAACCATGACAATTAAATGCTATCAGATTAGAAGCCTTAGGAGAGAATTACTATTTATGATTTGAGATGTTAGAAAGCAAAATTAGGGCAGAAATGCATAAAAACTTCTGGTGCTTGCGTCAAAATTCAAATGATTGGCTCATCAGAGGCATATTTAAATGACACATTGTAATGGTCCAATTCATGCTTGGGAAACTGCACCATGTAAATTACTGTAGTGAAAGATATCAATAAGATATTCATAAATAAAACATATGCAAATTTAGAATGATTTAATTCCTTGTATTAATACTAAATTTATTTGAGGGTCTAGGGATAGATTCCGGTCACTTAGAATAGCAGCGTTTTAAACCATGACTCACGAAATATTAAAACCATGGGCTATCATGAGCCCTGGGGGTTGGTGCTGAATAACACAGCAATTAAAAACTTGTACTTCAGAGTCAGACAATCTGGGTGTGAATTCTAGCCTCTCCATGCATTAACTTAACTAACTTCCCTGATCTGCAAAATCGGAATAATAAACTTTAAAAATCCTTTTCACTGGTTTTGTAAAGTTTTGAGATGGTCATGTGCAACACATTTTTTTTTTAAATGCCCAACACAGGGTGAGTGCTCGATAAGTGATTGTTAATAATTGAGGTGCAATTACAGAGAAGACGTTTGCACAAGTCAAATTTTAAAAATCATCTTATATCTCGGTGTTCGTAATTTTCAAACTAGGATAGATCACCATTCTTACTAAGTACCCATTTCTTTTTCATAAATTTCTTTTTCATCACTTGCACTATTTCCTAAAAAATGCATTTGACCTATCTGGTTCTCCAAGATTACAGAATATATGCTAAGCCAAAACCTGAAGACTAAAGTTGAACATTGTCTACTAAATAAAGAAAATCCAGATTTTTTTTTTTTTCTTTTTTGAGACAGAGTCTCACCCTGTCACCCAGGCTGGAGTGCAATGGCGTAATCTCAGCTCCCTGCAACTTCCGCCTCCCCGGTTCAAATGATTCTCCTCCCTCAGCCTCCTCAGTAGCTGGGATTATAGGCATGCACCACTATGCCCAGCTAATTTTTGTATTTTTAGTAGAGATGGGGTTTCACCATGTTGGCCAGGCTGGTCTCAAACTCCTGACCTCATGATCTGCCTGCCTGGTCCTCCCAAAGTGCTGGGATTACAGGTGTGAGCCACCATGCCTGGCTGAAAAAAAATTTTAATAATTCAAGTTTAAAAAAAGAAGTAAGGGAAAGAGCATTGTACTTGTCACCTAATATAAAAAGACAAATACTTCAAAACAAACAAAAAAAAGGGTAATATGGTGTGTGTGTGTATGTGTGTGTGTTCTAAATGATCAAGTAACTAAATATAAGACTTTAAAATATGTTTAAAGCAAAAAGTTGTGTCAGCTGGTTTCTTCTCAGATTACTAAAAATCTAAGTAAAAACCCTATGTAGGTAATAATGCAATACATTTTTACTAGATGGCTCAGGGGATTGTTACTATCAAGATTGTTGTCCTTAACCTAGACAAAATGGTGGCAGTCATCGCTCAGTGAGATGTTCTGGGCCAAGCATAACACATGGGACACTCAACTATGAGCAAGATCATCTTGCTTGTCCAGATTTGCCACTAACGTGTAACCTTGGGCAAATTAGTTACTTCTCCGAGCTTGTTTTTTTATCTGTAAATGTGGATGACCATGCCTTTGAATCTAACTTTCAAAACTGTTTCGAAGGATCAAGTAAGACTATGCATGTGACCATGCTTTGTAATCTACCAAAGATGACACCAATGGAAGACCTTCTATTAAATCAAGAAAAGTGAAATTAACTTTGCCATTATTTAATTCCAACACAGCTAAATTTATACATCTACATTATCCATATAACTATACATTCCTCTTTCCTTTTAAAATGCAGAATTATTTAAAAGATATTTATTGACTGATTCAGCAATTTGGAATTATTGGCTGTCCTAGGCATGCTTTTCATTACAAAATTCCTCATTAAAAAAAAAAAAACTCTTTTTTATTCATTCTGTATAAATCAACAAAACCAGGAAGTTAATTTTTGAAATATTGTGAAGATCGACATAATTTTTAGTTTTTATTGATTGGTTTCCAGGGTAAAGATATGAATCCTTCATTTGTTGAAATCCTAAAAACTAATTTAATCTTAACCTTCTTTTATTCATGTCTTCAGAAAATATTTATTAAGTATCAACTCTATGTCAGGTCCTCTATCAGACACAAAGAAAAATAACGTATGGTCTCTATCCTCAAGGAATTACAGTGGGGGCAAGAGACAAGTAAACAATCAGTACAATATAGTATGGTAAGTGATATGACAGGGATATCCACAGGTTACCATGGGAGTCAAAATTTAAGACTGGGAATTCAGGGAAGTCCTCCAAAAAATGGTGGCACCTGACCCAAGGCATGAAAAGGTTAGGTCAGTTAAAAAGCAGACAAGAAAACAGGTTATTTACAGTAGAGAATAGAACATGGGGAACATGGGAGGGTGTTGGGAGAAAAGAGAAAACAAGATGCATTAGGAGAAGGCAAACAGTTCAGTTGATTGACATTGTGGGAGATGGGAGATGGAAGAAATTTGATTAATCAGAAAATGAATCTAGAGAAGTTACCAGGTACCATTTAATAAAAGACTTTAGGTGCAATGCAAAAGACTTCAGACATCTTACTAATACAAAAAAAGGGGAACTAACTCAAAAAATTTTCAGCAGAGGAAGAATACGATGAAATTGGTTTTAGAAAGACAACTGTGGTTACGACATATAGAATATACTTAGAAGAAAGTGACTATGAGGGAGGAGAATGAAATAGGGACTTCAAACTCTGAATATGTTTCTTACACAGAAAACAATGTTGTATAAAAATTTAAGTGGCTGCTCTCATGGCCGGTCGTGGCGGCTCACGCCTGTAATCCCAGCACTTTGGGAGGCCGAGGCGGGCGGATCACAAGGTCAGGAGATCGAGACCTTCCTGGCTAACACGGTGAAACCCCGTCTCTACTAAAAATACAACAAAATTAGCCAGGTGTAGTGATGGGCACCTGTAGTCCCAGCTACTTAGGAGGCTGAGGCAGGAGAATAGCGTGAACCCAGGAGGCGGAGCTTGCAGTGAGCCGAGATCACGCCACTGCATTCCAGCCTGGGAGACAGAGCGAGACTCCGTTAAAAAAAAAAAAGAAAAAAGAAAAAAAGGAAAAAAAAATTAAGTGGCTGGCCTCAAAGCACACTGCTAGTAACTGACTGAGCTAGGTTTCATGCAAAGCTCTGCATAACTCTTAACACCTGTGCTCTGAAGAACTGGGCAACCTGCCTCTCATAAAAGAAACTAATGCAACCAGCTCTAAGCATTTAGAGTAGTAACAAAACAGCGCAGGAAAAGTGATGACATGCTCAGGTCTACACCATCAAAATCAAGTACAGGGGTGAATAATTATCTAGTGAATTAAGGACCATCTGGATAATCCTGGCAGAAGCAGATTTAGTGCCTGAGTCATTCAGATAATTGTGCAAACAAAGTGCCCTGCTCTGGCTGAGTAACCTGGCCATTAATATCTTCCATAGTGCATTCTGCCCTGTGGCTCTTTTGAAATGGACGATAGTAGCTCAGAAAGAATTAAGGTACTATTCACTTCATGGGAGACCTGCCTAAAGAATAATGGGATCTTAACAGACTGAGTGAATTTTATGTGTCCCCAGAGCCGTTTCGCACTGGGATATACATATGATATACATAAGCCAGATTCTGCTTCAAAAGAGGAGAGAAGTTCAGCAATAGCACCGTCACATGTTGTTTTTATATTCAATTCTCCGTTAAGTGGTAGAAAGTTTTCTGAACCTGAAAGCTACAAAGAGATACTACTGCAAATAGATTTATAAACTACAGTAAAGCTCTACATTTCTGTGTGTTAGAAAGCATTTTTTAAAATGCAAAGAACAAGATGAGGACAATTTTTGCAATATACCACAGATTTCCTATTACATGAAGAAAATATGAACACTCCAATAAAGAGTCAAATGAAATTCACAAATTAAGAAATACAAAGAACCTATAAACATAATAACATTTTTGAACTCATCCAAAATCATAGGAACAATAACTCAGAAGAATAACTAGATACACGATTTATACTATCAAAATGATCCCAATTTTTAAAAATAATACCAAGTGTTAATGAGAGTATGGCCAAACTGATCCAACCACTGGTAGACTGGTAGAGCATAAATCTGTGCTTATATTTTGGGGGAAGCAATTTGGCAGTAAGTGTTATGAAGCTTACACTTTGCCTGGGTAACTTCTAAGAAGTTGTCATAAGGAAATGGTCAGAAATGCAAATATTAATGTATACAAAGTTTCATTTTCATGATGGTGCAAAACTGAAAACAACCTAAAGATCAAAGAATATTGACAGCCAAAAAACACATGGATAGTAAGAATATTAAATGAAATGAATAAATGTTTAAGGTATATTCAGTTTAAAAAGCTAAATACAAAAGTGCATGTTCACTATAAACTCAAATCTGTAATTGAAAAATACCTATTTATATTAATAGAAATAAGACTGGAAGATTGAAATAGGATCTCTTTGTATTGTGGAATTTAGTGGATTTTTCTTTATTCCCAGTATTTCTTTAATGATTCTAGATGTCCTTATAATAATAAAGTATCATTTTCAATTTAATATTGAATAGATAGACTTTTGAATGTAACTTTACACAGTAGATCATTCATATTATTGAAGTGAAATAATGCCCCATCCTCCTGCTGCTACATTTCCAAGGTCACACAACAGATCGGTCCTATTGTCAGGAGTTGAACCTGAGTCTCCTGTTCCAAAATCAGTGCTTTTTAAGATTTGAACTAAAGTACAGTGAAAGTTTCAAAGGAAAATGAAGCACTAATGAAAATTGAAAACACATTATACCAATAATACATGGCATCTTAGATTACAGCAGACAGACTTACACATTGGAAGTTTTGATAACATGCCTACTGGATTCATCCAGGCATGAAGTGCCAGAGGAAACTAGCTCTGGAATAAGCAGAGAAAGATACAAATTAGCATTGAAAATAAAAATGAATTAATTACTGACTATATGGTGAACACTTAGACTAGTGGAAAGAACGTCTTAAAAAGTAATTAACCACAAGCCAGAAAGCCTGTAAAGTTGTAGTCTCCATTGATAAAAGCCAGTTTAGGAATGATGCCTATTGATAGAGAAAAAGCAAAACCAGTTTTCACCTTGTACATTACAATTGCTACACTAGCACTTCTATTATTAATAGCTATTCTTTATGAGTAATTACCATGGGCCAAACCCTATTTTGAATGTTTAACATGCATTATCTCACTTAATATTTTAAAAATCACAAAATCCTCTCACATAAGTGCTATGATAATCCCCAGCTGACTTGCTGATGGTAGCTTAACTGCATCATGATACCTAAATATTAACACCTGCAGGCTTCCTCCCAAAGCCTGTGCTCTTAGCCGATAGGATAAGTGTAAAAGAAATGGGTAATGGGAGGGAGATTAGGAATGGAAATGCAGAAGGAGAACTTTATTTTCAATAAGATAAATTGTCATCAATTTGGGGGATTTGCTTGAAAGCTAGAAGTACAAAGAGAAGATAAGAGGGAGACAAAGAAAGGAAAGTTAGAAAAATTAAGAAAAAAGTATGGTATCAGAGCATTGTGGTGTCAAGGAGCAAAATTTCAAGAAGATGGACAATATGGAAAATAGAAGGTCAGAAGAGAACAATGGATAATACATCAATAAAAAGAAAACAAACATTGGAATTGAGGAGGAGGAGCTTACTGGTGAGTTAGAATAAGCTGTGGGATATGATAGAGACCATGGCCAATTTACATGTAGAAATAGATGGAAGCATTTGTTGATTTTTTTGAAATAAGGCAATTACAGGGCATATTTTGTATACAGAAATATAAATTGTCTATTCCAGCTCTTTCTAGTTGGTCTCAAGGGACACAAGATACAAGAGAATACATAGAACCAGTACATAGTCATAACCCCTACTGGAGAACTGAATCATTCTATGACAAGATATAGAAACACTTTTTGTCATCCATTACTCCTCATGGAGAGGGTCATAAAGCTAGAGGAAGTTTCCTCCCAAGGCATAGCCTTCTACCAAAAAAAATCCCCAAATCATTGCAGCACCCATCCAGCTTCTTAGGATGATGCTTCCTGAACAAGAATCTTTTTATTATAGGACTGTGTTCAGTGTGGTGGGGTATACAAAAAGATTATAAGCGTAGTCTTTTTCTGCAAAGTACTTCCTAATTAGAAAACAAATCAGACATACAAATGAGGATTAAGCAACAAAATAAGACTAAGTATGATTAAGTTTCCAAGTGAAAATAGTCTACTAGAGATTCTGAAGAGGAGTGATCGTTTTGTTAAAACCATGAATTTTAAAATGCATTTAGTTGATACATACAAATGTATTGTTATTATTACCAGTAGCCCTATTTATTAATGACCCACTATGCGCCCATCCCCATGATAGAAACATGCATACTTTTTATGACCCTCATAGCAACCTGAAAATTCAATGCTACAAAATTCCTTTTGAAGACAAGGAAACAGATTCTCAGAGTTTAATTAACTTGCTCCAAATTAGATCATCAGGAAGTTGCAGAGCAAAATTAAAAGCCAGCTCACACTGCCTGTGATGGTAACTTGGTAGATTAAATCATTTATCTTCAAAATGACTTGGCAAGTCAGAATTTTGTTCTTAAAACACAGAATTAAATTTTCTAGGGATACATGTCAGACTAGAACTGAATAAACTTGATTTATATTGTTCCTGGTATCAACATTAACCACATTCTGTTGCCAGGACCAAAAATCATGGGAAGCTAAAAAGTATTCTATTTGAGGGGAAACTGCTATGCAGTATAATTACACGGCAGGTTGTTGGAATATTAAAGTTTTCAGAAGACTTTCAACCAATCACTTGTGTCCTCTGAATCTTAGTTTCTTCATCTGTGAAAATGGAAAGGTGGTCATCAGGAATAAATAATTTCAGGGAATGGCAAAGATAAATGCACATACATCAATCTATAAAAGAAAGCCCATGTAGTACAAATAGATGTGATATGAAAAAGCAGTACAAATTTAAATATCAGGTCCACAAGTAAAATCTGTACAAAGAAATACCTCACATCTACCCCCGCAAGGGTTCTAGCAGTTCCTTAGTCTTGGAAAGTGGGTGGATCCATTCCCAGATCCCCAAATGCTGTTAGCCATAAGTTATCACTGAAATAGATTTACTACCAAATAACCAAACCATTACGCCGAGTCTAATAAAATATCCCAGATACGGCATGTATTAATTTGATTTGCGTTACACTTCGGCCTGGTAAGTTTCATATGCACACTTAGAAACCGAAAAATGCGGCGAAATGGATGAAGATCATATTGGCACTCTAAGAATGTTTTCAAAATACTGAAATATTGAAAACATGAAATATGACATATTGAAAACATGAAATATGAAATATTGATCTTTATGTAAGTTACAAAAACATTATTTCACTCAGGGTTTCAGCAGTCTGAATGCTTCTTCTCCGGCTTTTCCCCCAGTGGAGAATTGGATTCCCTTTTGCCCCTCCCACTCAGTGCTTCCAGATTGCTTGAGAAGGCCAAGGCAGCCGGCTCAGCAGCAGGGAAGCCGGGCTGGGTATGCAGGAGCTATATATAGCTCCACCTTGGAGATGTGCACACACAAGCACACGTACGAATACCCATGCCCGGTTTGGCATGAAAATAAATAAATAAGGAAAGGTCGCAGCTATCCCCTTTCCCTCTTTCCCATCATCCCAATTTTTCAGGAATTTTCAAAGCAGGGTGTCATCAGTCCCAGAGGGTGATGCAGCGTCGGATCTCTCTGCAATTCTTCTGCCTACTGCTCCCAGCAATCTGACTCCTGCAGGAATCGGCACTGAGCCAACACCTACTACCCAGATGCGGTCACCTAGGGAGGCAGCCTCGCAGCCGCTCCGAGCCCATCCGGGCACAATCACTTGACTCCTTGGAAATCCCTGAAGCCAAACCCACCTTTCAGAAACTAGGTGTGAAGGTGGTTCCCGTAGACAGCGCCAGGCTAGGAGGGGAGGGGCAGTGGCTCCGCGGTCTCTCCCTCCCACCTGCCGCAGATCGTGGAGAAGGGCCGGTGCCTTCTCAACGGAGATGTAATTAATCGCAACGTGCCCTTCGAGTTGCAGGGATTCTTCCCCACCCCCTTCTCCTGAAGGGAGCTAGATCTTAACAGAGGGCTCAGGGGACAAACAAGTCCCTTCCTCCCCTCTCCGCAACCTCTCCCAGGTTTTCCGCGATGCGCTAGCCAGGCGCCCAGGTGGGATGGGAAAGACGAGCAGCAGCGGGCCGGCGTCGGGAGCAAAAGACCTGCGGGCCCCGGGCTGCCGACCTCTCTGCTTCCCCACCCCTCCCCTGCAGAGGCGATATGGCATCCCTGGGGCGAGTTCCCGGCGCTGGCGGCGGCAGCCTCCGAAAGGAAAGTTGACGAGACACAGACCCCGGGCTCGGAGCCCTCTCCTAGGGCTCTGCCGTCCTGCCTTGCCTGGCACCCCAGGGCTCCGGCATCCCGCACCCCTGCTTCCCCGCACCCCAGCCACCTCCGCCCCAGTCCTTCCCGCGCCGTACTTCACGGCGAGAGCTGCAGCGACCGCAGGAGATTTGGGGGTGACGAGGGCTGGGCGGGGCTGGGGGAAGGGAGGCAACAGCATGGAAATGCGCATTCTTTATTTTATCTGCAAAGAAGGAAAAGTCCAGCTTCCTACCTGTTCCCCGCTCCTGCTCGCCTCGGTGCGGCACAGCTGGACCATACCCTACAGGTTTCTCACTTCCGCTGCAAACACCTGGGAGCGCACCTCCCCACCGGAGCCCCTCCTCGCCTCGCGGAGCCCACCCTGGCTACTTGACAGCAGAAGCCCGGCCTTTTAGGGCGGTTATTGGGGCAGCAGGGAAAGGGGGGCGGGGACCACAGGGAAACCCGCGTCTCTGATTGGACAACAGGGATATCACTCTCACCCCCAGGACCAGCGCAGGCTGCAGGCTTGGGTAGCTGCTAAACCCAACTGCAAAGGGTCTCTGCAGTGCCTGAAACCCAAACCTGCGGCTACCGGATCAAGGACCTTTGCTGGAGAGAAACTGGTTTGATGACTTGTCATTTGAGGCCCCAAGAGGTAGGGAGGGGCCAGGCAATAACTAGACACCCAGCACTTTCCTGAGCTTCCCTGAAGGGACCATCTGCTCCGGGAGATTTGTCAGGCGAAAATATCAGGCCAGCGCCTCATAGAGAAGAACGAGCTTCGATTAGGAAATAATAAGATACTTATGTGGGAAAAAATACACACACAGAAAGGAAAATAAAACGATGTGAGGCTTTTTTTAAAGTTTCCATTTTTGTCCAGATGTAACATGGCAGTTTTTCTTGAGAAAAGACTGAATTATTTAGTCTGTAATGCAGAAGACCCCCAAATATTCCCCGGTAGAAACAGTGTTTTAAAAGGGGAAGCAACTGCATAATAACCTCTCAAAAAAAAGGGTAAAAGAAATTAAGGCCAAACTGCATGAGAGATTTGCTTTGGGGCAGTTCAGTTCGTGGCAAAAGTCTTAAAATAATCACCACTAGACTGATTGATAATTAAGCTATCTGTTACTTTTCTATTGATAGTAGTTTATCATTTCTTTGGTACTCAGACACTGAGAGGATGTTTATGCCCCCAAACCTAAGTGATCCCAAGCCTGCCTTTTATGTGAAGGGAACAGGGTAAAATAACTTTGTGTCCAGTTGCCATCTCCACCATTTATTCAGGTGGAATCTGGAAATTATGGAATTCAAGAGACTCCTTAAATGAAGGAACATTCTAGAACTACCACATGTAAAACTGGGGGTGTAGGGTGTCTTAGTATATAGTGCCATGTGAGGAATCAAGTTGCCTTCTGCCTGCAAATAGCCACATTCTTCTTCTATCTAAATTAAGTAGCCATCCTAAGTGCTGAGCATAAGACACAACTCTCGTTCTCAAAGAGCTTCAAAGAGCTTATGATAGGCTTGGGACACTGGACAACTGTTAGAGAATATGACATTGCTACATTAATAATGTATAGAATTACTATAGAATGTCATAATTAGAGAATATGGCATTGCTACATTAATAAATGACTCTACTTAGTGGTTACGGTTGTTATTACCATCATCAGGTAAGGCTCTTCATAATGTTTTCTTCATAATACTGGAGGAATCCGATTAATGCATTTGAAGGTGGGGGCCGGGCGAGGTGGCTCACGCCTGTAATCCCAGCACTTTGGGAGGCGAGGCAGGCGGATCACAAGGTCAGGAGATCGAGGCCATCCTGGCTAACAGGGTAAAATCTCGTCTCTAATCAAAAAAAAAAAAAAAAATACAAAAAATTAGCCGGGCGTGGTGGCGGGCGCCTGTAGTCCCAGCTACTCGGAAGGCTGAGGCAGGAGAATGGCGTGAACCCAGGAGGCGGAGCTTGCAGTGAGCCGAGGTTGCGCCACTGCACTCCAGCCTGGGAGACAGAGCGAGACTCCGCCTCAAAAAATAGAATAAATAGAATAGAATAGAATAGAATAGAATAGAATAGAATAGAATAGAATAGAATAGAATAGAGTAGAATAAATAGAATAATAAAATAAAATGCATTTGAAGGTGGGAAGGGACCCTGGAGAAAATTTACAGTGAACAAATAGATATGATTTGTGTGGTGACAACCATCTTAACACTGAATGGAAATGACTAAATATGCCATGGCAAAATTTCAGAACCCCTGTGTCATTTCTTACACAATACTCCTATTAGTCATGCACCTCTGTCGCAGGTACTCACACCAGTTATTCCATTGGATTGGCCAAATCATTCATGAATTACTGAGCACTTTTTCAGTGCCATACCCTGTGTTAGGTGCTACAGAACTAAAGCAGAATAATGTGTTGGACACGTTAAAGACGATCTCAGGAAGCAATTACAATAGTAATATTTCTTAGGAATGTGTGTCTGCGACACGAACATCTTTTGATTCCTAAGCATAAATTATTTTGAGTCAAAATGAGCTTCAACATACTCTCCTCTAGAGGTAATCAGAGGAGAAGAAACAGTATCAAAGAAAATATCTAAATATTGAACACGACGCAAGAATTGAAATTGGTAATGAAAAGAAAACTAAAGAAATCTCTGCTATCTGCATTCTTTCATTGCTTCATTCCTTCCTTCAACAAATATTACTATTATAAATATAATGATGAATAAAATAGGCAAGCTCTCATGGAACACATTCTTTATTCTTCAAGCAGACAATGTTACTTTGTGCATTACTATGATCTAATTAGCAGCTTTGTGTGTGCATGCACACACAACTCTAGAACAGTATTAACAGTATTAGGATAATTTCTCTCTGGATCAGGCATCTCACACATTTTCAAGTAAAACAGAGCGTTTTCAGGTTATTGCTTATTATCTCAAAGAGAAAAACCTGTACATATGTTCCCAGAATACAAATGAATATGTCAAAGGTATCTGCTGCAGAACATTTTAGATTTTCCAGATCACTTTCAGATACAATTTCCCTCTGTGTTCTAAAATAAGCAGGAGAGTCATCATTAGTCGCATTTCACAATGAGGAAATTGAGTAACCAAAGAGAAATGTGGTCCTTCAAAAACAAAGGCAGTAAAATATTATAGATGGGTATATAATGCTTGGTATATTGCAGACATCTAATATGTATTTGTTGACAAATATATGGTTTTGAAAATATGAAAGTTTGAAGGATCTTAGAAATTATTCAATTCCTTGTAATGCCAGCACTTTGGGAGGCCAAGGCAGGCAGATCACCAGAGGTTGGGAGTTCGAGACCAGCCTGACCAGCATGGAGAAACCCTGTGTCTACTAACAATGCAAAATTAGCTGGGCGTGCTGGCATATGCCTGTAATCCTAGCTACTCAGGAGGCTGAGGCAGGAGAATCTCTTGAACCCGGGAGGCAGAAGCGGTTGCGGTGAGCCGAGATCGCATCATTGTACTCCAGCCTGGGCAGCAACAAGAGCAAAACTCCGTCTCAAAAAAAAAAAAAAAAAAAAAAAAAAGAAGAAGAAGAAAGAATTGTTGAATTCCACTCATTATTCTGTGAGGGAGGGACAGAATTTGCTAAAGGTCATGTGACTAGTTAGGGGAAAGCTGCAGCTAGACCCCAGGTCTTAAGACTTCATTCATTACTTTTTCTACCACATGAACAATAACAGTTTTGGTATTTCTTTCAGCAGAGTTCCTTCTCTTTTTCCTCCCTGTATCATCCAGCCTTTTGATGTTTTCAGGACTGGTCCTACCGGTGTACTCATCTTCCAGCATCTATAAAAATATGTGAAAGCATGCCACTTTAACTATAAATTCAGCTCAGATTCAACTTGCTTGTAAGTTTGAGGTCGGCCTCATGAGTATGGGATCAGAGTGATCAGGACTGGTGTCGAGGTATGAAGAAAGCTGTTGGAAAATGAACGGCCAGCTGGCACTTCTGTCCCTAAAATTAGGAAGAAGGGAATTATAGAAACAACAGTCTGAAGGCTTCCAATCTGGCAGTCTGGTATAGAACCTGTCTGCAGATGTTCAAAAGAAACAGTAGGACAATTTTGCTATGTGCCGTGGATGGCTCTGACTCCCTAGTCACTTACAGAGTTCCATAGTACAATTTATTGGGCGTTGCTTTGCTTAACTGCCTTTGGCCTTATTATTGAATTCTCCTGTCTTCCCCTCCTTTTTCCACCCTGCACTGGCTCTTCTTCAAACATTCCAATTTCCTCCAACTAGTGATTAAACCTCAGTGAAGGGAAAGGAAACTACAGCAACAGTGCAGCTTTCCACAGCATGTACGCCCTTTCTTTCTCCTCTGCTCTGCCCACTGTTTCCTCACTTCTCCATGCTTCCAGAACAGTTTCTAACATACTCGATATGGCAAAAAAAAAAACAGGAGAGTAAGGAAAACGGGCTTTTCCAATTAATATTTTAAGCTGCAATTACCACAGCAGAAAGGTAACCAAGGTTCTGCCTACTGGTTTAAAGAGAGTCATGCTAAACCCAGTCTGCAGCATCTCAGAGATCATGTCAGCCCACTGACCTAGCTTTTACACAGCCAACTGGGAATCCAGGCAGTGGGATGGACGCACAGTGCACCAAGCATGCGTGCACACACACACACTATCAGTGCCACGTGGTGGGGAGACCAGGACGGGAAAGTTTTTGAATACTAAATACTGGATATATATTAAACAGCAGCAACTTGCTACTCATGCAGAGCCACTGTAATCTTTTTAGGGATTAAGAGTAATATTTGAATCTCTTAGCTTTAGCAGTAGCTGCTATGCACCAAAAGAGCAAATTTACAGAAAAGGACACAAGCTAATACTGCAAGGACATCTTCACATCTATTGTTTCACAATGGAGTCCACTAATTTATCTTTCATGTTGCCCCATTTATGTAATAGGAGTCAATGTATAATGTAACAAAAGGATGTGTTACTCCTTAGTTCATAGCCAATGTGTCCTCAAATTCTTTCAACTCATACAACTCATGGGGAGCGGCCAATGCTCAATTCAGTTGTTTAAATTGTAGCTTTAGTCTCCTTATTCATGGAAAGTCAGCAGTCAGATATTATTAGTGAACTCCCACTCTCAACCTTAATTAATATGTCCTTTCCTTTCATTACCAACTCTCATTATAGACACTGAAAATCCTATTTTCTGAATAGCTCATTGAAATAATGGATACCTTCACCCTCTGAAGTGGATAAAAGACTGGGGGTTAGAAGACCTTTTATCTTTGTCTGTTTTGCGCTGCTATGACAGAATACCTGAGACTGGGTAATTTATGAAGGACAGAAATTTATTTCCTCACAATTCTGGAGGCTGGAAAGTCTAAGATCAAAGGGCTGACATCTGGTGGGGGCCTTCTGCTGCATCATCCCATGGCAGAGGGTAAAAAGGAGGGGGAGGGAAGGGAGGGAAGAAGGCTCAACTTACTCTTTTATAAATCACCCACTCCTGCCATAGGGGCAGTAGTCCACACATGAGGGCACAGCCTTATGAACTAATCATGTCTTACAGGTCCCACCTCTCAGCAGTGTTGCATTGGTATTAAATTCTCAACACATGAACTTTGGGGGATACATTTAAACAACAACACCTTTGCTCAACTCTCCACTAATAACTAAGAGAATAGGGAAAGAATTGTAAACCTCAGTTTACTATGCCATAAAATGAGGAGCAAAGTTAAACAATACTCATATTCAAAATTATCGGCTAATGGTATAGTTTGAATGTTTGTCCCCACCCAAATCTCATGCTGAAATGTAATCCCTCGTGTTGGAGGTGGAGCCTGGTGGGAGGTGTTTGGATCATGGGAGCAGATCCCTCATGAACGACTTGGGCCATCCCCTTAGTGATAAGTGAGCTTTCACACTGAGTTCACACAAGATCTGTTTGTTTAAAAGCATGTGGCACCTCCCCTCTACTCTCTCTCGCTTGCTCCTTATTTTACCATGTGACATCCCTGCTCTCCCTTCGCCTTCTGCCATGATTGTAAACTTCCTGAGGCTTATCTAGAAGTGAAGTAGCTGCCAGCTCCATGTTTCCTGTACAGCGTGCAGAACAGTGAACCAACTAAACCTCTTTTCTTTATAAATTACCCAGTTTCAAGCAATTTCTTTACAGCAATGCAAGAATGGCCTAATACAATAAAGCAGTGCTTTTATAAAAGGTCGTCTATCCAAATATACATCCCACTCTCACACAATAATAGAGAGTGCAAAGGAGAAGGAACAGAGAAGAGAATTTGTCCATTTCATCCAAATATTCAAACTTATTTTGAATATTTTGAACAAAACTGTTCACAATATCCTTTATTATATTTAATGTCTATTGGATTTGTATTTATAATCTAAATTTTATTCCTGATTACTGATAAGTTGTCAGCTTTTTTCTTGTCTGTTTTTCACAGTGTTCAGAAATTTTGTTAATCATTTCAAATATCAATTTGGCTTTGTTATTTTTCTCTAATGTATATTTGGTTTTAATTTTATTTATTTCAGCTCTTATCTCTATTATTTCCTTCCTCCTTTTCTACTTCGTTTGGATTTGGTATTCTTTTTCTTTTCTTGGGATAGAAACATACATCATTGACTTTTCACCCTCTCTCTTTTTAAATATTTGCTTTTAAGTCTATAATATTTTCTCTAGGTAGTGCTTTAGTATATCTGACACATTTTAATGTCTTTTTTAGCATGTAGTCCAAATGTTTTTTAATCTTTGTTTTTCTTTTGTGACTCAAAGATTATTTAAAAGTCCATTGTTTTATATATAGTAATTTACGGTTTTTAGTTTATCTTTTTGTTTTAGAATTTAAAATTTTTTTGTCAGAAAAATACTTTAAAAGGGCTGCAACCTATGGTGATTTGTTGAGACATTGTTTATAAACCAAAACTTGCATTTTTTTTTTTGTAAATGCCCCATGTGCTCTTAAAAAAATGTGCAGGCCCAGCTTTCAGTAACAGAGGAGTAACTACTGTTGACCATCTACCCTATAGATAAAAACTATAAACTCTGGGGAAAAGAGAAGAACACCTACTTCAGGGCACTGTAGAGTAGTCCAAAGCAGGCAGAAACTGAAGAAGTGAATATTTGTGGGAAAAGGAAATGACAGAAAGTAGCTTCCTATTTCATCTAGTTTTTGGTCTTGAATGCAGAAACTGGCTAATTCCAAACAGGATGGCTAAGTCTCGAACAACAATAAAGGCACAATCTTTCTGTCTTGAAGAAATAGTGGGCAGAACTCTAGATGACAACAGAAGAAAGAAGTAAGACAGGTCAACCTTAGAAAATAGACATCCAGGAAAAGAGAGTCCCCAGTTCAGAATATAAACTCCATCCAAATCTTAAACTGACCCTTAAACCCTGTAAACACAGGGCAAACTCCAAGAAGCCCAAATAAGGCTTAAAAAAATTGTAAATAGAAGAAGTCTGTACCCTCTTCCCCTAATCCCTGGAATCTGTGAGTGTTACCTTATGTGACAGTCTATGTAGTGATTAAGTTAAGGCTCTTGAGATGGAGCGATTATCTTGGATTATCCAGCTGAGATCGCCCTAAATGCAACCACATGAATCCTTATAAGAAGGAGGAATGGGAGATTTTACTACACAGAGCAGAAGGTAATGTGAAGACACCACAGAGAGAGATTTTGGGATGCTGCCCTTGAGGATAAGCAAGTGATGCAGCCATATGCCAAGCTGTCCCAGCAAACACCAAAAGCTAGAAGAAGCAAGCAACTGAGTCTCCTGCAGAGCTTCTGAAGGGAATACAACCCTGCTAACGCTTAAATGTTAGCCCAGTGATACTGAGTTGGACTTGTGGGTGTCCAGAATCGTGAAAGAGTAAGTTTTTGTTATTTTAAGACATTTTGTTGTTTCAAATAATAGAGTAAATTTTTATTGTTTCATTGTGGTCACATTATGTTACAGTAGCCTTAAGAAACCAGTACAAGAACTTAGCAGAGATTTCAGCAGCTGTTTGTCCATGGGGAGACAGAGTTTGGAGTTGAGTGCAACCAAGTTAACTGTCTCCTAAAACAAACAAATCAAAAAAAAATAATACTCTTACAAAAAAAATACCACATACACACAACAGAATCCAGGACGCATCATCATAGTGTCCCAGATATACTTTAAAATTTCCTGATTCACTGCTCTCCACTTCATCCCCTCTCCTCCAAAAAATAGGAAAATGTGATTCATATTCAAGAGAAAATTCAGATATTATAATCACAGGCAAGGTTTTAAAAACTGCTATTATAACCCTGTGTAAGGCCAAAAAGGAAAATATATCCATAGTGAATATTTTCCCCAATAAATTTTCTGCACACAGATCTTAGCTTCTGCTTCCTGGGTAACACAACATAATGTAATAAATTATATTTGCTCATTATAGAAAGTGTGAAAAACTCCAAGTCTTAATAGTTGGAATGAAATCCCCCCAAAGACTGACAAATTATTGTTTGATGTTAGTTTACTAGGCTTTTGTAATTTTGCAAATTTTCTCTGAATTTTCATGGGTGTTCCAAATGAAGGCTGACTAGTTGCAGTAAATACCAGAAGACAGGCTTTTAAAATTCATCCTTCCCCTGTTCCCTTTTTGGCAAGTATCGTCTATCTATCTTGTATGTCCAACATCCATTTGTCTACAGACTTCCCCTTATTATACAAACATGTTCAAGTTTTTCTCATGGAAAATGATTCTGACCCTGCATTTCCCTCTAATTACAGTAAGAGACCCTGAGAACTAAAAATTTTCTACTATGATCCTCACATGTGGCTTTGACATCATTTTTCAATTTTCTCCTTATTTTTTTACCTAGTTGTCTAAGAACTCAAAAGCTCCCTCCTCAAATATTCTTCTTCAGCCTATCTCTCACTGTTGATTTTATTAAAAATTGCAGAGCTAGTTTTTGACTTTCTTATCACTTTTTCTTCTCTGTGATATTACAAATTCTTATGGTCCCAACTTCATCCTATAAGATCATCTTTCTATATCCAACCTTGGATATACTCTGCACTGCAGATTCATACATCCATTCTTCTAGTAAACATCTTTATCTAGTTGATTCAAAATCATGTCAAATTCAAAATGTCCAAAACTAACTGATTACTTCAGTACAATTTACAATGGAGCATTGTGACAACAGCACCACAATATGCCTAAGAGGAAAAAAAGGAAGTAGAGATGACATTTGAGTGAACACTTAACTATTCTTAAAGTAAAAATTGTTTATATTCAGGGAAATAAAGATGTAAGATGGCATTCCCAGTAAGAAAAAAATATAAAAAATTTATATTGTAAAATAGTAAGGCATACTCAAGCATTGAGAGGAGTCGATTGTGATTAAATCATAAGCATCAAGAGGATGAAAAATAATTAGAAACTGCAGGGGCTTTCTCATTAATTCTTAAGTAAATGAGGAGAACTCCAGTTGTAGGACCTTTGTACTTTCTGATTTCTCTCCTGAAATGCTCTTCTGTTTTCTGCATGAAAACATTGTTCAGATTTTTATTAAAATATTACTTTCTCAGTGAGCCCATTCCTAACCATCTCATTTAAAACTCACTTTCACCGATCCCCATCCCAGATCTCTCCATCCCCTTTCCTACTTCCAATTTCTCAATGGCATTTTCCATTACAGTATATGTTCTGTGTTCATTGGGTTTATTGCCTATCTTGTAGAATATAGTTACCTACCTCTTCTCTAGAACTTAAGCTTCATAAAGCAAACAGTCCATGGGGCATGATAGGTACTCAATAAATATTTGTTGCCTATAAAAAAAGAAAATTAAAGAATTAGGAACACAAACAAAACAGAGCACCCTTAATGCCATTCTCTTTGCTTGACTCTGTCTTCACACCTGTTCTTCTCTCAACCTGGACACCATTCCTCCCTCTTCCCCACCTAGACTGTTTTCAACCAGGTGAATTCTTGTTTGCCCGCCAAAATTTTGTTGGAAGTTATTTCTTTCATTAAGCTTTCTCTATCCCTTCTTCCTACTCCCATGCCCAGATATAACCACTTCCTTTTCAGTACTTCTACACTTTACACATAAATTTATCATGATACTATAAAATTTTGTTGTAGGCATTTATTGGTATATTTCTGTTCATTACAAATAAAAGCTCCTTAAGGCAAAGGCTATATTTTGTTTATTGGGTATCCTGGTCAGAACTGAAAAAAAAAAATGTTACTTCTGTCTACTTTCGATTATATGTCATTTGAGATGCCTTCAGAAAAAGTGTCATATGAATTAGGTATTTGTAAACAAATGAAAATCAACTAGACAGAGGATAAGAAATAGCATACATATAGTTTTGTAGTGACAACTTACTTTGCTTTTAGTTTTCTTATTCTCATGTGAAATAGCAGAGATTTTTAAGGACCATATCACCAGTTTCTCACTATAGAAAGAGCAGCTGCGTCACTTTTTATCTTCATTATGTGTTAACTTGGTGCTCTCATAACTTCAAATATGAAAATACGGCAAGTCACAGGTTAAAGCACCAAAAATTCTAAATCCACCTAGACAAGTAGAAAATATGTAGAATTCAAACTTTAGGACTCTGAATTCCAGCTTGTTGTTTCTGAAGAAAACGAGATCTGCCATTGTCTTGTTCTGTTGCCATTCCTTTGAGTCTTCAGTTACATTATGAGGAACATAAACCACAAATATCTCAACACACAGGAAAGCAAAAAACACAGCTTGAGAAACTGTTGCCTATTTCCAGTAAATCTAAGCATTTAGCCACCACTGAATTTTCAATTAAGAAGCTCTACTTAAAAGAAAACTTTGTTACACTTTAGATAGACATAATAATTCCCTTTCTCGAGAAGCTATACCATTTGGCATTGAAATAAAATTGGATCAAAGCCTGGACTTGCCTCCACCTGGTGGTCTAACTAAAGGGAGTTAACTGATTAGATACAGACATATATATTTATTGCATATATTGCTGGAAGCTGCCTATCATACCTCTCCAGTATAGCTGAATGTCTGAATTTTTCCTATATTGCTACTGCTGTTTACAATCTTATTATTTTACATTAGGTAGATTGTTCTTATACTATCAAAAATTCCATTATTGGCTAGTAAATTTCTAGTAAAAACACTAACCTAAGTCAGGTTGGTTACAAAAAGAAAAACACACTATAATGATTTATTTATTTATTTATTTATTTATTTATTTATTTATTTTTATTATTATACTTTAAGTTTTAGGGTACATGTGCACAATGTGCAGGTTTGTTACATATGTATCCATGTGCCATGTTGATTTCCTGCACCCATTAACTCATCATTTAGCATCAGGTATATCTCCTAATGCTATCCCTCCCCCCTCCCCCCACCCCACAACAGTCCCCAGAGTGTGATGCTCCCCTTCGTGTGTCCATGTTTTCTCATTGTTCAATTCCCACCTGTGAGTGAGAACATGCGCTGTTTGGTTTTTTGTCCTTGCAATAGTTTACTGAGAATGATGGTTTGTAGTTTCATCCATGTCCCTACAAAGGACATGAACTCATCATTTTTTATGCCTGCATAGTATTCCATGCTGTATATGTGCCACATTTTCTTAATCCAGTCTAGCGTTGTTGGACATTTGGGTTGGTTCCAAGTCTTTGCTATTGTGAATAGTGCCGCAATAAACATACGTGTACATGTGTCTTTATAGCAGCATGATTTATAGTCCTTTGGGTATGTACCCAGTAATGGGATGGCTGGGTCAAAGGGTATTTCTAGTTCTAGATCCCCGAGGAATCGCCACACTGATTTCCACAATGGTTGAACTAGTTTACAGTCCCACCAACAGTGTAAAAGTGTTCCTATTTCTCCACATCCTCTCCAGCACCTGTTGTTTCCTGACTTTTTAATGATGGCCATTCTAACTGGTGTGAGATGGTATCTCATTGTGGTTTTGACTTGCATTTCTCTGATGGCCAGTGATGATGAGCATTTTTTCATGTGCTTTTTGGCTGCATAAATGTCTTCTTTTGAGAAGTGTCTGTTCATGTCCTTCGCCCACTTTTTGATGGGGTTGTTTGTTTTTTTCTTGTAAATTTGTTTGAGTTCATTGTAGATTCTGGATATTAGCCCTTTGTCAGATGAGTAGGTTGCAACAATTTTCTCCCAATTTGTAGGTTGCCTGTTCACTCTGATGGTAGTTTCTTTTGCTGTGTAGAAGCTCTTTAGTTTAATTAGATCCCATTTGTCAATTTTGGCTTTTGTTGCCATTGCTTTTGGTGTTTTAGACATGAAGTCCTTGCCCATGCCTATGTCCTGAATGGTATTGCCTAGGTTTTCTTCTAGAGTTTCTATGGTTTTAGGTCTAACATGTAAGTCTTTAATGCATCTTGAATTAATTTTTGTATAAGGTGTAAGGAAGGTATCCAGTTTCAGCTTTCTACATATGGCTAGCCAGTTTTCCCAGCACCATTTATTAAATAGGAAATCCTTATCCCATTTCTTGTTTTTGTCAGGTTTGTCAAAGATCAGATAGTTGTAGATATGTGGCATTATTTTTGAGGGCTCTGTTCTGTTCCATTGATCTATGTCTCTGTTGTGGTACCAGTACCATGCTGTTTTGGTTACTGTAGCCTTGTAGTATAGTTTGAAGTCAGGTAGCGTGATGCCTCCAGCTTTGTTCTTTTGGCTTAGGGTTGACTTGGTGATGCGGGCTCTTTTTTGGTTCCATATGAACTTTAAAGTAGTTTTTTTCCAATTCTGTGAAGAAAGTCATTGGTAGCTTGATGGGGATGGCATTGAATCTATAAATTACCTTGGGCAGTATGGCCATTTTCACGATATTGATTCTTCCAACCCATGAGCATGGAATGTTCTTCCATTTGTTTGTATCCTCTTTTATTTCATTGAGCAGTGGTTTGTAGTTCTCCTTGAAGAGGTCCTTCACATCCCTTGTAAGTTGGATTCCTAGGTATTTTATTCTCTTTGAAGCAATTGTGAATGGGAGTTCACTCATGATTTGGCTCTCTGTTTGTCTGTGATTGGTGTACAAGAAGGCTTGTGATTTTTGTACATTGATTTTGTATCTTGAGACTTTGCTGAAGTTGCTTAGCAGCTTAAGGAGATTTTGGGCTGAGACAATGGGGTTTTCTAGATATACAATCATGTCATCTGCAAACAAGGAGAATTTGACTTCCTCTTTTCCTAATCGAATACCCTTTATTTCCTTCTCCTGCCTGATTGCCCTGGCCAGAACTTCCAACACTATGTTGAATAGGAGTGGTGAGACAGGGCATCCCTCTCTTATGCCAGTTTTCAAAGGGAATGCTTCCAGTTTTTGCCCATTCAGTATGATATTGGCTGTGGGTCTGTCATAGATAGCTCTTATTATTTTGAGATACGTCCAATCAATACCTAATTTATTGAGAGTTTTTAGCATGAAGTGTTGTTGAATTTTGTCAAAGGCCTTTTCTGCATCTATTGAGATAATCATGTGGCTTTGGTCTTTGGTTCTGTTTATATGCTAGATTACATTTATTGGTTTGTGTATGTTGAACCAGCCTTGCATCCCAGGGATGAAGCCCACTTGATCATGGTGGATAAGCTTTTTGATGTGCTGCTGGATTCAGTTTGCCAGTATTTTATTGAGGATTTTTGCATCAATGTTCATCAAGGATATTGGTCTGAAATTCTCTTTTTTGTTATGTCTCTGCCAGGCTTTGGTATCAGGATGATGGTGTTCTCATAAAATGTGTTAGGGAGGATTCCCTCTTTTTCTGTCACTTGGAATAGTTTCAGAAGGAACGGTAACAGTTCCTCCCTGTACCTCTGGTAGAATGCAGCTGTGAATCCATCTGTTCCTAGACTCTTTTTGGTTGGTAAGCTATTGATTATTGCCACAATTTCAGAGCCTGTTATTGGTCTATTCAGAGATTCAACTTCTTCCTGGTTTAGTCTTGGGAGGGTGTATTTGTCAAGGAATTTATCCATTTCTTCTAGATTTTCTAGTTTATTTGCATAGAGGTGTTTGTAGTATTCTCTGATGGTAGATTGTATTTCTGTGGGATCGGTGATGATATCCTTTATCATTTTTTATTGCGTCTATTTGATTCTTCTCTCATTTCTTCTTTATTAGTCTTGCTAGCAGTCTATCAATTTTGTTGATCTTTTCAAAAAGCCAGCTCCTGGATTCATTAATTATTTGAAGAGTTTTTTGTGTCTCTATTTCCTTCTGTTCTGCTCTGATTTTAGTTATTTCTTGCCTTCTGCTAGCTTTTGAATGTGTTTGCTCTTGCTTTTCCAGTTCTTTTAATTGTGATGTTAGGGTGTCAATTTTGGATCTTTCCTGCTTTCTCTTGTGGGCATTTAGTGCTATAAATTTCCCTCTACACACTGCTTTGAATGTGTCCCAGAGATTCTGGTATGTTGTGTCTTTGTTCTTGTTGGTTTCAAAGAACATTTTTATTTCTGCCTTCATTTCATTATGTACCCAGTAGCATTCAGGAACAGATTGTTGAGTTTCTATGTAGTTGAGCGGTTTTGAGTGAGTTTCTTAATCCTGAGTTCTAGTTTGATTGCACTGTGGTCTGGGAGACAGTTTGTTATAATTTCTGTTCTTTTACATTTGCTGAGGAGAGCTTTACTTCCAACTATGTGGTCAATTTTGGAATAGGTGTAGTGTGGTGCTGAGAAGAATGTATATTCTGTTGATTTGGGGTGGAAAGTTCTGTAGATGTCTATTAGGTCCGCTTGGCGCAAAGCTGAGTTCAATTCCTGGGTATCTTTATTAACTTTCTGTCTCGTTGATCTGTCTAATGTTGACATTTGGGTGTTAAAATCTCCCATTATTATTGTGTGGGAGTCTAAATCTCTTTGTAGTTCACTCAGGACTTGCTTTATGAATCTGGGTGCTCCTGTATTGGGTGCATATATATTTAGGATAGTTAGCTCTTCTTGTTGAATTGATCCCTTTACCATTATGTAATGGCCTTCTTTGTCTCTTTTGATCTTTGTTGGTTTAAAGTCTATTTTATCAGAGACTAGGATTGCAATCCCTGCCTTTTTTTGTTTTCCATTTGCTTGGTAGATCTTCCTCCATCCCTTTATTTTGAGTCTATGTGTGTCTCTGCACGTGAGATGGGTTTCCTGAATACAGCACACTGATGGGTCTTGACTCCTTATCCAATTTGCCAGTCTGTGTCTTTTAATTGGAGCATTTAGCCCATTTACATTTAAAGTTAATATTGTTATGTGTGAATTTAATCCTGTCATTATGCTGTTAGCTGCTTATTTTGCTCGTTAGTTGATGCAGTTTCTTCCTAGTCACGATGGTCTTTACAATTTGCCATGTTTTTGCAGTGGCTGGTACCGGTTGTTCCTTTCCATGTTTAGTGCTTCCTTCAGGAGCTCTTTTAGGGCAGGCCTGGTGGTGACAAAATAACTCAGCATTTGCTTGTCTGTAAAATATTTTATTTTTCCTTCACTTATGAAGCTTAGTTTGGCTGGATATGAAATTCTGGGTTGAAAATTCTTTTCTTTAAGAATGTTGAATATCACCCCCCACTCTCTTATGGCTTGTAGAGTTTCTGCCTAGAGATCAGCTGTTAGTCTGATGGGCTTCCCTTTGTGGGTAACCCGACCTTTCTCTCTGGCTGCCCTTAACATTTTTTCCTTCATTTCAACTTTGGTGAATCTGACAATTATGTGTCTTGGAGTTGCACTTCTCGAGGAGTATCTTTGTGGTGTTCTCTGTATTTCCTGAATCTGAATGTTGGCCTGTCTTGCTAGATTGGGGAAGTTCTCCTGGATAATACCTTGCAGAATGTTTTCCAACTTGGTTCCATTCTCCCCATCATTTTCAGGTACACCAATCAGACGTAGGTTTGTTCTTTTCACATAGTCCCATATTTCTTGGAGGCTTTATTCATTTCTTTTTATTCTTTTTTCTCTAAACTTCCCTTCTCGCTTCATTTAATTTATTTCATCTTCCATCACTGATACCCTTTCTTCCAGTTGATTTCATCGGCTACTGATGCTTCTGCATTCTTCACGTAGTTCTCAAAACTTGGCTTTCAGCTCTATCAGCTCCTTTAAGCCCTTCTCTGTATTGGTTATTTTAGTTAAACATTCATCTAAGTTTTTTTTCAAAGTTTTTAACTTCTTTGCCTTTGGTTTGAATTTCCTCCTGTAGCTCGGAGTAGTTTGATCGTCTGAAGCCTTCTTCTCTCAACTCATCAAAGTCATTCTCCATCCAGCTTTGTTCCGTTGCTGGTGAGGAACTGCATTCCTTTGGAGGAGGAGAGGTGCTCTGCTTTTTAGAATTTCCAGTTTTTCTGCTCTGTTTTTTCCCCATCTTTGTGGTTTTATCTACTTTTGATCTTTGATGATGGTGACGTACAGAAGGGTTTTTGGTGTGGATGTCCTTTCTGTTTGTTAGTTTTCCTTCTAACAGGCAGGACCCTCAGCTGCAGGTCTGTTTCAGTTTGCTAGAGGTCTACTCCAGACCCTGTTTAGCTGGGTGTCAGCAGCGGTGGCTGCAGAACAGCGGATTTTCGTGAGACCGCAAATTCAGCTGTCTGATCGTTCCTCTGGAAGTTTTGTCTCAGAGGAGTACCCGGCCCAGTGAGGTGTCAGTCTGTCCCTACTGAGGGGTGCCTTCCAGTTAGGCTGCTTGGGGGTCAGGGACCCACTTTAGGAGGCAGTCTGCCCATTCTCAGATCTCCAGCTGCGTGCTGGGAGAACCACTACTCTCTTCAAAGCTGTCAGACAGGGACATTTAAGTCTGCAGAGGTTACTGCTGACTTTTTGTTTGTCTGTGCCCTGCCCCCAGAGGTGGAGCCTACAGAGGCAGGCAGGCCTCCTGGAGCTGTGGTGGGCTTCACCCAGTTCGAGCTTCCTGGCTGCTTTGTTTACCTAAGCAAGCCTGGGCAATGGCGGGCACCCCTCCTCCAGCCTCACTGCCACCTTGCAGTTTGATCTCCGACTGCTGTGCTAGCAATCAGTGAGACTCCATGGGTGTGGGACCCTCCGAGCCAGGTGGAGGACACAATCTCCTGGTGTGCCGTTTTCCAAGCCTGTTGGAAAAATGCAGTATTAGGGTGGGAGTGACCCGATTTTCCAGGTGCCGTCTGTCACCCCTTTCTTTGACTAGGAAAGGGAACTTCCTGACCCCTTGCACTTCCTGAGTGAGGCAATGCCTCGCCCCGCTTCGGCTCGCACACGGTGCGCTGCACTGACTGTCCTGCACCCACTGTTTGGCACTCCCTAGTGAGATGAACCAGGTACCTCAGATGGAAATGCAGAAATCACCCGTCTTCTGTGTCACTCATGCTGGGAGCTGTAGACCGGAGCTGTTCCTATTCGGCCATCTTGGTTCCACCTTCTATAATGATTTATTTAAACTGTAGTCTTGAAAATGATATGACATGCTAAAGTTTTTCATGTGTGCCACAATTCTTTGGAAAAGCATAATGGAATTGATAGGAGATGCAGGGTTGTTGGAGCTGGAATTACTCCTCCCTGAGACACTTTCTCACTTTCAAAGTCCTCTCTCAACCAAGTCCTCCCCTATTTAAGACTCTCGAATGGTCGGCCCTACATTACAGTGTTAATGTCCAGTTATTTTTTATTATGTATGATCTGACCCTTCCCCACCTCTCTGACATCATCTCAAGCCATTCAGCCCTTTGCTTACCATGTGGCAGCCACACTGGCCTTCTTTCTGTTCCTCAAATTTGTCAAATTCAGTTGCTGTTCCTTTTTTTGAAAAGGGGTCCTCTCCTGGTTCTTCATATGCCTGGTTATTATTTTTGAACTCTAGCATTAAATAGCACCTCTCAGAAAAGACTTCCCTGACAACACTACAAAGCAGAGGTGCACAGCCTACTGCATGCTGAGGCCCAGGCCACCATTGTTCAGCCACTAACTGAATCCCTGCTGACCCTAACAATACTATAAAACTAAACCATGGGTTTTGACCAGATGCAACAAAAGAAAATGGAAACTTCCTACCAGTCCCCTTTTATGCTCTTCTGTATCCCTCCTCTCTACTTTTGTGATGACAATAAAGCAAATCAGCAACAATTCCTGCAATATTAAATGCGAATTTTTTTAGATTATTTTTTCAATGTCCAATTAGTTGCTCGGATTCAAAATCAAGAAGTCATCCTCCATTCCTCCATTTCACTCACTCATCTAATTCATTCATAATTCATATAATCCTCCTCTAGATTATATTCTAATGTATCTTCAGTGCTGTCACTCTGATCAAAGCTATGAACAATTATCTTTCTAGAAGCCTAGTGCAATAGTCTGCTAATTGATTTCCCTCCTTCCACTTATGTCTCCCAGCTATTTACTTTATTCAAACAACCAGAGTGATCATTTAAAAGTAAAATTGAGATTATATCACTCCCGCCTTTGAAACCCTTTGATAGCCTTGAATTCCAGCTAGAACATCCAACTCTTTTTCATTACATGTGGTCTGGTGCCTCCTCACCTCTCTGACTTCATCTTAAACCATTCAACACTTTGCTCACTGTATTCTAATCATACTGGCCTTCTTTCCGTTTTTCAAATGTGCCGAACTCAGTTGCTGTCCCTTTTTATAGAAGACCTTTGCCTGGTTCTTCATGATTGGCTATTTAAGATTTTTCAAGTCTAATCTTAAATGTCACCTCTTAGAGAAGACTTTCGTGACAACACTATTAAAGTATCTTCACTATCACATCACACTGTTGTTTTCCTTTCCTAACACTTTCCTGTAGGAAAAAATAAACTTGGTATTTATTTGTTTATTTGTATATCTCTTTTCTCTCTCTTCAAGAGTGTACGCTCCATGAGAACAGGAACTTATGTGCTCAGCAGATTTATTATTATTTATTTTTTTGAGAGGGAGTCTCACTCAGTCACCCAGGCTGGAGTGCAGTGGCATAAACTTGGCTCACTGCAACCTCTGCCTCCTGGGTTCAAGCAATTCTCCTGCCTCAGCCTCCCTAGCAGCTGGTATTACAGGCATGCATCACCAAGCCTGACTAATTTTTGTATTTATAGTAAAGACAGGGTTTTGCCATGTTGACCAGGCTGGTCTTGAACTCCTGAATTTAGGTGATCTGCCCACCTTGGCCTCCCAAAGTGTTGGGATTACAGGCATGAGACACCACGCCCGGCCTCAACAGATATTTTAGAATAAATAAATAACAATAATAACACATGACTATTTAAAATATATATACATATATATATATATCCATGGCAGGCAGTAATGAAAGAACAATTTTGGTGAGCACTCACATAGTCACAAACTGACAACTCCCCACTGGATGAACTGTCCTATAGAGTGGTCCAGTCAGAGACAGGGTAGGCTGCTTGGTTATGCGCCAAGGTAGGCTCAAAGGAGTTAGCACTGCAGTGATACAGTCAGTCCATTTAAGCAAAGCTTTCTAATGCGTTTACATCAAATAACTTGGTGGTTTACTTACTAATGTTGGTAATTTATTAATTCCCTTCACAAAATAGAAATACTCTCATAATTCTGCTTAGGTACCCAAACTTTATTTTCCCCTACACACACATAATTTCCCTAAAGTTGGAATAGGTAAAATTTTTACACCAATCAGAAGAGAGGAAGAGTTATAAAGCTACTCAGTGAAGCCATAAACTGACCAGATTGTAGAGCAGAGTCACAAGGTTGAGTCTGGAGATACTCACTTTAATTTATAACTACTAGTTATTTATGAAAAACATTTCTAGAAACAACTTATCCAGAGAAGGTGGTTTCTCTAAGAGATTAAATTATATTTCTGCTACAAAAAAGCTTATTATTTATTTATTTATTTATTTACTTTTAAGAGACAAGATCTCACTTTCTCAGCCAAGCTAGAGTGTATAGCTCACTGCATCCTTGAACTCCTGGGCTCATAGAATCCTTCCACCTTAGCCTCCCAAGTGGCTGAGACGACAGGTGTGTGCCACCATGCCTAGCCTAAAATGACTATTTTCAGAAAACTAAGGGACATGTCTTGCTATAGAACTGTGGATATGGTGCTCATGTCATGTATTTTCAAATGTAGGCTCAATTTCAAAAACCTTATTTAAAACTAGATTTATGGAGGGTTAGGGTGACTGCCTGAATCTGAATGTCTTTACACGCTATCTCAAAAAACATAAGAGCAACAAGGAAGGCAAATAAAATAACGTATGACCCAAGTACTCAGCATTATTAAAACTCAGAGGATAATAAAAGAGTCAGATTAGGTGTAAATAAACAAACACCCAATTTCTGACAGAGTTTCCACGGCTATTGCATACCTGCAGGTATGGATGATAGGAGAGGGGAGGCTTAAGAAAGTCCATGAAAAGAGGACAGAGTAAATATATGCATTAAGGAAAAAGTATTCCTAAGGGGGCAAGAAAAGGATTCAGCAGCAAATGCACAAGTATTGGCCTGATACTTGGTAATTCACATTACTACAGGAAAGGTACTTGAAAGTGAGAACTGGAGTGACAGCCTGAGAGAAGAACTACTTCTAGGGAAGAGAGATAAACAGAGAAGGGTGATGCCTCTTGGGAAAATATGGTAGTAGAGGAAAACAAAAATACAAAGAGGAGGGAATTAACAATCTTGCAGAAACAAAAGGAGAAAAAATAAACCATCACCAAAATAAACATAAGGAACCATTAGCAAAACTACATTTCCATAAACTAAGAGATAGCTTTCAAACAAAGAATCTATTAGATGCTCACAAATAGAAAGAAATCAAACGTCCATTAGATGCTCACAAATAGAAATAAATCAAACAAATTTTATATATGGCATTGAAGTAAGAAAACAGAAGGTGTGAATCAAGATTTCAGTTGAGAAAATTTCTCCTCAAAAATAAAACAAGCCACAAAGCAGAATAAACCTATAACACAATGCTTAAGTCTTAGTTTAAAATCCTCAAACAGGAATTTGAAGGTATTTTTAGAAAATATAAAAATTAAAAATGCAAAAGCTAAGAATACAAATGGTCCCAAAAAAAGCACCATCAACAAAATTTCCACTGAAAGAAAGCAACAAGAGTTTAGTAAATTATATAAATCATATTAGAAAAGAAGGATAAATTACCAAATGTTCAAGGGATAATAGATTTAAATGGAAATTTAGTAAGGAGCATTGAGGAAAGAGGGAAAGAAAAGAAACCATAAAAATGAAATGAAATAAAGAAGTAAACACGTTTAGAGAGATAGTAGGTGATATAGAAGACAAAGAAGACCTAACACACATATAATTAGAATCCCAGAAGAAGGAAAGCAACACAATCAACAGAAATAATATTTAAAACTATAATCTAACAAGACTTTCAAAAGAAAACTTTAATTTAAAAACTGACAGCCCATTACATACCTGGGAAAACTGACCCAGAACAATAACTCTGAGACATATCCTAGTAAAATGATTAGGTTTTCTGAGACAAAAACAAAATCATCAGCATCTGCAGATAAAACAAAATTATAAGGATTAAAAAAAGTAGGCTGGTGCCAGACTTTTCATAAGCAACATAAAAAGCAAGGTCACATTTTAAAAAAAAAAGCACACTTTTTAAAAATCTAGAGAAGGTGTGAGAAAAATATTTTATATGCAGCCAAGTCATCCTTCAAATAACAAGCCTATGAAATAAATAGCTTTGAATTAAAAGAAACTCAAGGTGTATTATTTTCATGAGCTCTTCATGAGTAGTCTATTACAAGATAAACTTCACCAAAACAGATGCCTGGGGAAGCTTATACAAAAGGACCAAAGATGAGCATTTAATGTGTTTAACTGTAGAACTAACACTAATACAAAATTGATACATGAATGAAAGAACAGTGAGTAAGCATTACATATACTGACAAAGTAGAAAGAACACAACTAATAGATGGAAGGAGAAAAGAAAGAGAAAAGAGAAAGTGGAGTAAGAGCATTGACTGTAAAGGTGATAGGTGGGAGTCAAAGAATAACATGTACATTTCACAAACTGCAGAGTAAAACATTAAGGAAGAAATAAGTTTATTAAAGGCACTTAAAAGGTGTGCATGAATAGGTAGTAGATAATACAAAACACAAGACTTTCTAAGTACAAAAGGAGATTTTCAAATAAAGGAAATAAAACTCCATAAATACAGAAAGGCATATAGTAAATATAACATAATAGACACAATAATTATAACACAATACGACAGAAACCAACATAATTATTGTACCATTGAATATAAATAGGCTTTACTCACCTACTAAAAGAAAGCTCCTTTTGAATTGGCTCATAAAGCAACTCAACTCTGCCGTGCACAAGAGACACACATAAAACATAATTCAAATGTGCTAGAAATAAAGGCATTAGCAAAGCTATATCAGGCAAATGGAAACAACAAGGAAGAAGGAATTGTGTTTCTGATATTAAAGTAAAATTCAGGGCAAAAAGTATTAAATGAGAAAAATGGGCACTTTAAAATATTAAAAGCCACAATTTACAATGAAGATGTGAAAGTTATGAATATCTAAGCACTAGGTAATACTGTAACCACTTAAAACAAATGAGAGGAGATACAAAACAGAAACACTATATTTATTTGATTCTAATATATTACTCTCAGTGTAAGACAGGTAAAAGAAAAAAAGGATTAGAGAAAATATAAATAACATAATCAACAATATAGGTCTTATGGAGGTATATCAAACATGACACTACATTATATATATGGAGAATATAGTTTCTTCTCAAGTACACATGGACTAGTCACAAAAAGAAATCATATGTCAGATCACAAAGAAGTCTGCAACTTTAATAAGTTGAAACAATGACAACACACTCTAATTACAATGTAAAAGAATGCGAAATTAAAATAAAAATGGCTTTTTCACACAGGAATAAAAAACTGTCTACCAAGTAACTCTTGGGTAGAAGAGGAAACACAAACAGAAATCACAAAATTTTCTGGAAAAAAAGAATGATAAAAAAACTACCTATTACAATCTGTGGGATATATTTAAAGAAAAATTGGAGAATTCAGAGACTTAAGCATTTGTATCAGGGGTCAGAAAACTACTGGTCACAGTAGCGGCGAACTCTAACTCCCTGTCTGTTTTGTATGGCCTACAAAAAGAGTCATACTTCTTCATTTAAGCATATTCTGTGACTGTTTTTGCACAACTGCAAAGTGGAGTAGTTGTGAGAGACTGTATGCCCACAAAACATAAAATACATATTATTTATAGGCCCTTTACAAAAATAGTTTGCCGATTCTTGCGCCATATATATCAATAGAAAGATAGATGAATTGTAAATAAATAAATTTCCTATTCAAAAAGTTTTTAAAAAGTAAGCCAAAATAAGCACAGTGAAGAAAATAACGGAGATAAAAACAGAGATTAATGAGGTAGTGAACAGAAAACAGTCTTTCGGAGAAAAATCTTGATTCTCTAAATAAGTCAACAAAATAGAAAAAACACTAGCTAATTGAGTAAAAATAAAAGGAAAAGAAATGGCATGGGAGAAATTACTATTGATACATAGGAGAAATATATATGTAATATATATTGATCATATATAATATATATTAATCATACATAATATATTTTATAAAATATATAAAATATAAATATGTATTATATACATGATTAACATAAAATTAACATATAAAATATATATGATACATATATATCTTTATGATATATGTATTGTAAAATAACTAACTTTTAGATAGATGCTGAAAACTGAAAATACAGCAGACAATTTCTTGTGATAATACAGTTTATCAAAATTGTCTCTGGTAGACAACATATTCATTTCCATAAAGAAATAAAGATCCCTCACACCCATTAGGATGACTACTATTAAGTAACAAATAGAAAATAAAAATAAACTTGTTGACAGATGTGGAGAAATTCGCATCCTTGTGCACTGTTGCTGGAAATGTAAAATGGCATAGCCACTGTGGAAAAAGTATAGTGATTTCTCAAAAAATTAAAATAGAATTACCATCTGATCCAGCAATTCCACTACTGGATATATATCTGAGAGAATTGAAAGCAGGGTCTCGAAAGATATTTGTATACCCATGTCCATAACTATTGTCCTAATATATTTGGGCTACTGCAACAAAATATCATGGAGTAAGTGGGCTATACACAACAGAAATTTGTTTCTCCACAATTCTGAAAACCAGGAGAGCCAACGTTGTAATTTCTATTTCAACAATCAGTAGACTTGAGACCCAAGAATACCCAATGCTTCAGTTTGAGACCAATGTCCCAGCTCCAAAACATTCAGGCAGAAGTTCCTGCTTACGCTCGGGAGATTCAACTTTTCTGTTCTAGTCAGACCTTCAAGTGATTGGATGGAGACCACCATATTATCATTCTACTGATTTGAATATTAATCTCATTCAAAATTACCCTTGCCGACACACTCAGAAAAATGTTTGACTAAATACCTGGGCATTCTCTGGCCCAATCAAGTTAATGCATAAAATTAACCATCACATTCAGCAAAAAAAGTGTCAGTATAGAACTACAGTATAGAACTACAACTCCACTCTGTAAAAATTTTAGTGAAGTGATGGTTTGGAAGAGGTGGAGGGGAAGAATGTGGGAGATTTGAGAGGAAACATAAGAGAGTTAAATCTTCAGCTCTTCAGATGTTTAGAAAATAACTCAAAGATGACAGATGATTTGTAAACATACAATTTACAGTTTTGAGAATTAATACTAGAAAAACATATCAAAAGAGTTGCAAATGGCTGCCTCAGGGAAACAGAAATTGTGAGTAGGAAGAAGTAGAGCAGAGGGACAACTCCTTATAATTTGTCATAGTAATAACTTTTTAAAAATTATGTACCCTCCTAAGAAATTGTTCCTGGTGGAATATTTGAGGAGTTAGTTTAGAGACTATATTAATTGGAATACAAATAAAAGTACCTCATCCTGACACTTAGCATTCACTGACTAATATCTTGGTGAAATTCAGTCTTCTATTTATTTTCCAGGGCAAAAGAATATAATTTTAGAAATGTAGGTCTCATAAAGAATACATTTATGTACACTTCCAGAAAAAAATAATAATACAAACATGGATATCTGGTGGTTGAAAAAATGGATTAATATAAATAGAGAAAAGGGTAATCAGGATTAAAACAGAGATTTTCAACCAAGAAAGAGAAGTAGAGGGATCAGTACATCATCTTGGAAGCAGAATATTATAAACTCTGGAAATTTTAAGACCAAATTATATCACCCGGGAAGCAGAATATTATGAACTCTAGAAATTTTAAGACCAAATTATAACTATAATTTGAAAGACAACTTCAATTTTAAAACTATTTTTGTTTTTAATTACAACATTTAATTTAGTTTGAAAAATCAGCTAAGCATTTTTAAGTTTTTCAAAAATGTACCTCGATAATACATTTTTTTCTAATCTGAACAACAAACTGTTAAAGAAAAAAACTAACAGTGAGCAACAAAAAGCATCTGAACCAGAAACATCAAGTAATAGCCACAAAAGTAGCAGAATCCATAGTTTTAAATACTGACAATTAATAAAACTTGCTGAAATGCAATTTTCAATGTCAAGGCTACCACTAAAAGAATACAAACAAGACCTATATAATCCAAATCCTGGAAGAAAGACTTCCAGGAATAGAAAATGGAAAATATAAATTTGCAGCCCATCCAATATCCTTCTTTTTTCACCTTATCTTGCCTTGGAGTTACTTTGAAGCATGATTGTTAAATAGTTAAGCCAAAACTTTCAACCATAGTGAAATATAGCAGAAACCAGGCAATTTGGAATAAAAGAACAATGAGTTCTCAGATTTAAATAGTCTTTTTGGAGTAGCCCCTGTGTGCCAGATTCCTTTAGAAAAGGCAGGATTTCATCACAAATCTTCAAGACGGGTTATCCTTATCCTCATTTTTACACATGGGAAACTGAAACTCAGAGAAAGCTAATAGCTTGTCCAAGGTCATAAATCTAATGAATGTCAGGGTTGTGGTTTAAGTCCAGGCATTTAGACTCCAAATTCCACTATTCTCTCAATAACTTCTTAACTACAGCTTACTGAACTTCAACAGTGCTCAAGTTAGACAAGTCAACAACTGCTTTTTCTTTCCTCCTTTGTTGTGCTGACTTTCCTTTTCTCATTGTTTATGCAAAGAATCAAATCAACAAAATTACGTGTGCATTGTGCGTAAGTAAACAGAATGTGCTTACTTACAAGATGGAGTAGCATACATTTGTATTCCATCATGCCTCTGGCATCAATCTCAACAAAAGTGAAAAGAAGGGCAACTCTAGCTGCTTCTAAATTTCCCTTACATTCTAGGAGCTGTGCCAAGTGAAATCTTGCAGTTTAACCTAACCAAAAAGAAAAAAAAGTAAAAGAAAGAATAAAAACAAAAACATAAAAAAGTTTACATTTAATCTAGTAAGCAAGCTCACACACACTGTTCTATTATTTATAACTAATCCCAATGGTAGCCAATAAATTTCTCATTTTATACTAAAAACTCTAGTTACATAAATTTTTCAGTGTTTCTGAAATTATGAGAATACAACACAAATATCCACTTCCCTCTGAAGAAGGGGAACCAGCTGTCAAATTGTCAGTATATGGGCTTCTCCAGATAGATTCCTATTTTCTGCATAGCACTGGTGATGATAGGATGGAGGAACAGTGCTGCTATGATAGGTTCACCTGTCATCTCTGTAGTCCATACAACTATCCATCCTAAATAGAAGGTGTGGACATTTGGACAAAACAGGCACTTGAAGAGCTGAGGTATAGCTTTTCTGTTGAGAACATTAAGGCTCAACTATATTGAGGAATTTATACCACAAATTATACACTATATACTTACTATATTGGAGAATCCAAAATGCAGGTTGAAAAAAAAAGTAAAAAGTGGAAGGAAAAAAACAGAAATGTTTCCAAGCAGAAGTCAAAACCTTTTGCATATATATAAGTGAAGTCAAGGCATATTGCACATGCTAAAGTAAAACTTGTTTTATTTGGAAATAACTTGTATTTGCATAATTTCAATGTAAACTTGCTTGGCCATGCCAAGCTTAAAAAATTAATCACTTTGCTTTTATTAAAAGAGATGAAAAGAGACTTTCATTTTGCATTCACATTTTCTGTGGATTTGTTTTTAAATAAAAGGGAAAGAGATTATCCTAAAGGACTATATATAAAAATATTGCAATTGGAATATTAGTTGAACAATTTTAGAAAATTCAAATACGTTTGGAAAATCTCTAAGAATCCAACTGGCAGTGCAAGTCTCAAACTTTTACAATGTAAATGAATGCTTCCTTTAACAACTTTCTTTTTTTTCTCCTTTAACAACTTTCAAAACATGGTCATTTGATTTCTAGCTGAAGTTTTCTAATGACAAGAAACAATGACAAGGGATTTTTGGCCTAAGATTTCTCCCCTCGCAATTTTGATGAATGAAAATGCTTTACATTGAGTCAAATTCCTCTTTTTAATTTTTCCTTATAGATTGTAGATTTGTCTTCTTCACTAATACAAAATTAATCTAATTACTCATCTACATACCATTGTTCTATATATTTGAATACAACTAGCATTTCTCTTGAATATGTTGTGTTCTACAGTTCCTACACTTGTAGATCCTTCAGTGCTTCCTCATGTTACGTGGTTTCCATTTTCTTCCTCATATCACTTAAATTCCATCGGAGATGCCAGTGTTTGCAGATGTCTCTATTTAAACATGACATCAATTACTAAACATAATATTCCAGATGTATCATGACCACTGAGGATTAAAATTACTTTGCCTTTCTCAGTCTATGCAATATCTTTAATATTCATGATATATTTATATTATTCTCTAGTCAACTAAAACTTCCTGGCTTTTTTCTACCCACGTAAACATCTATATCAAGTTCTTCTCATCCTATAATTTATTTTTTTAATTAAAATCATTATTTCTCTGGAATCTAGATTCTATTATCCATTATATTACTTTTCTCTTCCAGTTTTGTGTGATTAGTAGATTTGACAAGATAGCTTGTGTCACTATGTTATTGATATAGTGTTAAATAAAAAAAGATCCCTGAAGGCATATCTTAATAGAATATATTTAGAAACAATAGTTCATCTGCTATTAAAATATTCCTATCTGTATTATCATCTAATGTACATTGCTCTTGGGATATTCTTCAGCAAGATCTTTAGACATTCTGTTAAAATTTCAATGAAAGTGATTCATAGTAATTATATATAATTCTCCTGACTTAGCAGTCTATTTATCCCAACCCCCTAAAAAGAGTATAATTTAGGTTAATTTACACTTAGTGGATCCATTTTCTAAGTAAATAACACTTTTCATTCCAAATTCTCACAGACCAATTGTCCTGAATTTCCTGTTCTTTTACTGGATGACTTAATTCAGCCTAATTCCATTATTAGCAGAAGACAGTCCGTGTGAGTGAGTATGAATACTTGTGTGCATGTAAAAGACAAATTGGTTTGAATCTATCCACACAATTTTGAACAATTTGTCTCAATCCTGAAAGCCTGAGTGTATCTCTAGGTTTAAGAAATAGTTCAGAATCAATGATATAATTGTCCCTACATTCCTCTGGGTGAAAAGATAAAAATACACAAAAAAGAGGTTTTTAAGGTGCTTGGACTGATAAAATAAGTGCTGAATGGCTCTGCAGAGCAAGTTACACCAAGTTGTAATGTCATGCAGACAATAGAAAGAATCATTACATAGTAAATTTAACAACTTACACAGACATTTATGTGAAATTTTTAGTTTTCAAAGTAAAGTTTTAATTTTACATAAAAATATACAGTTTAAACAGCAATAAAGATATTCTCAGACCAGGACATTGACAGCTATTGACATCATCCACTCCTACATTTTGTTTAGAATTTAAACAAAATGAAATGTGGTGGTGGGGGGGAGGGCTTTTGTTTTATTTTTCCTGGTAAGTATCAGTTTAGCTATGATAGATTAGGTTAGATTACTCAGAAAAAAATGCCTCAAAAGCTTCTAAGTCATAATTGATCTGATACTTGATTAACATTCAGTTCAAAAGTAAACTCAGCTATATAAGTAGCCCGCCATGCAGCAGGAGCAACACCCTTGCACAAAAGGAGCACCCCCGGGAAACCTCCCCACCACCCCTTCCCCACACAGGGAGAAGTCAGGGTAGGCGATGAGGGCATGGGCTGGGCCCAGAGATCCAGGACAGCAGCAGCCAGAAGATTGGCTGAGTCTTGCAGTCAGCCACGGGAATGGTGCTCTCTCTTCTGGCCGTCATATTTCTCCTCACTAGGACCCTCTTCAGTGGGCTTTGCAGAAGGAGACAGGAAGGAGAGCCATTGCAGTACCCACAGATTTGGGAGTCCGTTACATAACCCTGGCTCCAGACTCCTAAGACTAAGCCATACTCAGCAAAGCAGGGCTTTTTGTCTCCTTTGATCCCTTCTGTGTCCCCATATTCCAGAATCTTTGTGCCTAGCCCAGAGAATATGTTTGATAAATGTTTGTTGAATGTATCAGTTGTGATATCTTTATACTGAGTTAATGAAAAACTCTACTCCACATCTATAATATTCCTTATTTCTTCCTACTCTATTTTTCTTTTAAAATATAAATAATATTAATAATAGTAGTTAATGTTTGTTGAGTGTTATATGCCAAATACTGTTTTGAACACTTCACATGAATTAACTCATTTACTTAAGCAAATTAAATAAGCTTTCTTAGCTCTTCTCCCATTGCATAGTTTATGATCTGAATTTCACTCTCAGATGTTGCTACTTTGACTACAAAATGTCCTCCACTGCAAAGCACTTCAATTTTCCCAACTTCACATCCAGACCCTAAACCAGCCTCCCCCAGTCCTGGCAAACCAGAAAGATAGCTATACCAACTGTCTTTCTTTAGTGTGTCAATATTGAAGGAATCATATAAAAATTTAGTTGAAGATAAAAAAGAATGCCAACCAGAACAGATTCTATTTGTAAGTATGTTGCTTGTACATTTCAGATTTTGACACTATGAAACGGTCTTCAAAAACAATCACACTTTGTAGGGTAAGTTCGGAACTTAATGATTTATGCCAGTCATATCTGGTCTCTGCCTTCTAATTAGTCATTCTCTGGCACTTCCCTATGTCTTCGCAGGTGTTGTTTCTCTCTGAATGAGATGACCTCTTGACAAACATACTTCTTGACAAATTCTTATTCATCTATAAAAATTCAGCTTAGCTGTTGCCTCTGTAGGATGCTTTCCCTGATTAACTGACATCTCCCTTCCACATGTCACTTCTGCCCCTTGTTTCTCCTTCTTACACTGCCCTTAACCTGTTGTACTGCTAATTGTACCTAGGCTGGAGTCCTTGACAGTTTCTCCAGACTTAGCATGGTAATATGTGTTTGGTGCTCATTAAAGCTTTCATAGATAAACGAGGGAATTAATAAACAAGATTCATTGCCAAATAATAATGAATTTTTCTTTTACTCTTGTTAGAATGAATGCTAACTACGCATTTTCCTAGATACTGTATAATGAAAAGCCTCCTTCTGCCCAACATTAGTTTTTCCACAAGAATTCTCTCGAGGCAGCTTTCAATTCCATCTTCCTGACACTCTCTTAAGTCTCCAAAGGCTAGATCAGTTAATGTGTTCATGATGAAAAATGTTTGGAAAAAATAGAAGTAATAGCAAATATGTTTCCTTTGTGGATGCCTTCATTATCCCCAGCCACAGCTCAGGCACAGCCGGTTCTAGGCTTCTACAGTAATCCTATCCTACTCCCGAGAGTCACTAAAGCTACGTAGGACACAACAAGAGGGGAAAAGGGCAGCTTTCTCTTCCCCACTTCAGCGCGTTTATTGCACTGCAATGTATTTGCACATGCCAAAAAAAACGCCAAGAGGAAACTTCAGTAAACACTGTGAAACATCTGAAATGATTTTAGTTTAATAACTTACATCAGCCTGGATAAACATTTAACGTGGACTCTTAAAGGTCAAACTAGTTCCCTCTTGTGAAATTCATTCATAATCTTTATATAATGATTTCATAAGCTAGCTGCAAATATGTCAAATTTGTTCTAGTTTTAAATTTTCTTCTATCTTATCCTTACCTTCTTTCTAGCACCAGACTGACTTCCTAATGTACAGCATTGATTGTGTCATTCCCTGGATCAAAAGCTTTTAGTAGAATCTCATTGTTATGAAACAACATACAAGAGTATTCAAGGATACTCTAGGGCCTCCAGGTATCTTATATTTCACCTTTCATTTACATGTACCTTGTTTTTCCAGACAAATGATTCTCCTTGCTTTTCCTAATTCTTTGTTCTCTGCCAAGTAGGGCTGTCTTCTGAACTCCCTAATCATTTTCTACCTTTCCTTATTGCATCGTTTACGTATTATCTCATTTAACATTAACAGTTTTGTGTGCATACATGAGTAAACATATGTATACAATGTAGATAAATGTTACCTTTTTGTAGACGTGGTTTCTTGTTTCTGTCCTCTACAATTCAGAACATTACAGATAGTAAGTAGTCACTAAGTGTACGTTGAATAAAATAATAATTGCATTTCCTAATAAAACCTCCATCCACCATTCTGGTTAGACATAAAGGTTTTTAATCTGATAATTCATCTTCCACACTTCAGTTGTTTTTCCACCTTTTGCTTCTTAACTAACAGTCAGTAGAAGGTTGCAGAAACCTTGCTTGACTGAAAAATCTCCTCTCTCTCGGAGACTGTTGCCACCTTCTGACATTGCCTCTTGCTTGTGCTGTTCTTTCAATAATGTGGATATTCAAAACGGGAAAAATTGATAACACACCTTTTCATAATTACATCGGTGTGGAACTATTACAGACTATGCTGACAGTTTGCAAACCTAAGCTCTGGTACTTCACTTTCAGATCCAGAAAACTGCAAATCATGGCAGTTTTAGAAATGGTCCATAGAATGGATTGCAGGTCCAATTATGGCAGTCATTTAATCCCTGAAATCACAGTGATGCATTTGCATATTTGAAAGTCAGTATCATTCTTACACACTGACAGTGGTGTATTCACGAATGTGAGGGATCATATTCCACTCTCTTGCATCCTTAGACAGGTCACAGTTTTGTACTTTCATTTCTAAAATGCGATTCATGGACTTAAAATATATTTGCTGACTTCTCTTAAACAGTGTCTCAGGACAAACTACTACTTTGCATGTTGCCTTTGAGACACAGCAGGATTTATCTTTTTGTGAAGATTCTGTGTGTCATATATGTATGTATGATGGAGTTTAGATGGAGATAACTTTTTAAGGGAGACTTAGATATGCAAATGTAGGTGTATTCCAGAACAGAGGCTTTTTCCATACAGGCATAACTCAGAGATATTGTGAGTTTGGTTCCAGGTCACCACAATAAAGTAAAGATCACAATAAAATTCACATGGAGTTTTTGGTTTTCCAGTACATATTAAGTTACATTTATATTATATTTTGGTCTATTAAATGAGGAATAGCATTATCTCAAAAATTAATGTACAGACCTTAGTTTTCAAAAGATGTTATTGCTAAAAACTGCTAATAATCATCTGATCCTTCAGTGAGTAGTCATCTTTTAGCTTGTAGAGGATGTTGTCTCAGTGTTTGATGGTTGCTGACTAATCAGGCTGGTGGCCGCTAAAGGGTGGGGTGGTTGTGACAATTTCTAAAAACAATGCAACAATGAAGTTTGCTAAATTGATTAACTCTTCCTTTCATGAAAGACTTTTTTTCTGTAGTATGTGATACTCTTTGATAGCATTTTCTCACAGTAGAACTTCTTTCAAAGAGGAGTCAATACTCTCAAACCCTGACATTGCTTTATCAACCAAGTCTACGAAATATTCTAAATCTTTTGTTGTCATTTCAACAATACTCACAGCGACTTCACCAGGAGTGGATTTCATCTCAAGAAACTGCTTTATTTGCTCACCCATAAGTAGTAACTCCTAATCTCTTACAATTTTCTCATGAGATTGCAACAATTCAGTCGCATATTCAGGCTCCACTTCTAATTCCAGTTCTCCTGCTATTTCCATCACATCTGCAGTTACTTTTCTGCTGAAGTCTTGAACCCCTCAAAGTCATCCTCGAGGGTTGGAATCAACCTCTTCAAAACTCTTGTTAATGTTGATTTTTGCACTCCTCTGATGAATCACCAATGTCCTTACTGACATCTAGAATGGTGAAACATTTCCAGAAGGTTTGCACTGGACTTTTCCCAGATCCATTAAGAATCACTATCCCTTGCAGCTATAGCCTTACAAAATACATTTATTAAATAATTAGACTTGAAAGTTGAAATTACTCCTTGATCCATGGCTGCAAAATGGATGTTGTGTTAACAGCATGAAAACAACATTAATCTCCTTTTACTTTTTCATTAGTGCTCTTGGATGACCAGGTGCACTGTCAAATGAACTGTAATATTTTTAAAGAAATCTTTTCTGAGCAGTAGGTCTCAATACAGGGATTAAATATTAAAGCTATGCTGTAAACATATTTGCTATCATCCAGGCTTTGTTTTTCTATTCACCAGCTCAGGCAAAGTAGAGTTAGCATAATTTTTAAGGGTCCTAGAATTTTTAGAATGGTAACAGAGTAAAGTCACCAGCTGCATTGCTTTGAACCCAAGCATTGACTTCTCCATTTTAGCTTTGAAAGTCCTACATGGCATTTTCTTCCAGTATAAGGCTGTTTTGTATACATTGAAAATCTGTTGTTTAGTGTAACCTCCTTCATTAATGATCTTAGCTAGATTTTCTTAATAACTTGCTGCGGCTTCTTCATCAGCACTTGCTGCTTCACCTTGCACTTTTATATTATGGAGATGGCTTCTTTCTTTAAGCACCATGAAACAACCTCTCCTAGCTTCCAACTTTTCTTCTGCTGCTTCCCCACCTCTCTCAACCTTCCTAGAATGGAAGAGAGATAGGGCCTTGCACTGGATTAAGCCTTGGCTTAAGGGAATGTTGTGACTGGTTTGATCCTCTATCCAGACCAGCCTAACTTTCTTCATATCAGCAATAAAAGCTGTTTTGCTTTCTTATCATTTGTATGTTCACTGAAGTAGCACTTTTAATTTCCTTCAAGAACTTTTTCTTAGCAATCACAACTTGGCTAACTGTTTGGCACAAGAGGCCTTGCTTTCAGCATATCTCAGCTTTCCACATGCCTTCCTCACTAAGCTTAATCCTTCTAGCTGTTGATTTAAAGTTAAAGGTGTGTTTCCCTTCCTGTCACTTGAACACTTAGAGGCCATTGTAGAATTATTCATTGGCCTAATTTTAATATTGTTGTGTCTCAGGGAATTGGGAGGTTACAGGAGAGGGAGAGATATGGAAGAAGAGCTAGCTGGTAGAACAGTCTGAACACACCTAACATTTATCAATCAAGTATCAATTAAATCTTATATCTGTGCAGTTCATGGCAACCCAGAACAATTATAATATAACATCAAAGATCACTGATCACAGATCACAGTAGCAGATATAGTAATAATGGAAAAGTCTGAAATATTGTGAGAATTACCAAAATGTGACATAGAGATACAAAGTGAACACATGCTGTGGGAAAAATGATGCCAATAGACTTGCTTCATGTAGGGTTACCACAGACATTTAATTTATAAAAAAAATTGCAATATCTGCAAAGTAGAATAAAGCAAAGCATAATAAAATAAGTTGTACTTGTGTATTGAAATTCTAAAAGCTGTGCATAATGTCTCGAGTTTAGACATCTGGACTCTAGCCAAGTAAGGAAGGTCTAATGTAAAGTAACATGGTCATGGCCAGGAAATCAGTCTCTGCAACAGAGTGACATGTATGGGAATTAGGAGAGTGCTGGTTGATCCCTGGAGGAGGGATGTGGCAGGTGAATGTAGAAACCATTATGTCTGCTCTCTGGCAAAAGGGGGGGCTGTGAGATTTCCATGCCTCCCATCTGCAGTCTACATTATAACTTTTTCTATTCTTACGCTTTTGCATAGTTTTGTTAAACAGTAAACTTTAAAAAGTTGTTGGGTGAACGTGCTCCCACACATAGGAGTGCTCCAATATCCTAGAAGAGTAATATTGACCTGGCAAGCAGTGATGTGTCTGGAAGTCCAGAGAAGCAGCTTGAAGTAAAAGATGCCAAGTGACATGCAGGAAGCATTTGTAAAAGAAGAGAGCATTCCTGAATGTTAACTGAGAAATATTTGGAAAGAGAAATGTGGTATAAGACAGTATTTCCTATAAATGAAGAAGGATAGAAAAATGTAAACTAGTTGTATTAGTCCATTCTCATGCTGCTATAAAGAACTGACCAAAAATGGGCAATTTATAAAGGAAAGAGGTTTAATTGACTCACAGTTCCACATGGCTTGGAGAGCCTCGGGAAACTTACAATCATTGTGGAAGGGAAAGCAAACACGTCCTTGTTCACATGATAGCAGGAAGGAGAAGTGCCAAGCAAAGAGGGAAAGTTTCCTTATAAAACCATCAGATCTTGTGAGAACTCACTTACTATCACAAGAATAGCAGCATGGTGATAACCAGCCCATGATTCAATTACCTCCCACTGGATCCCTGCCACTGCATGTAGGGATTATGGGAACTACAATTCAAGATGAGATTTGGGTGAGGACACGGCCAAACCATATCATTCTGCCCCTGGCCCCTCCAAAATCTCATGTCCTCACATTTCAAAACACAGTCATGCCTTCCCAACAGTCTCCCAGTCTTAACTCATTCCAGCATTAACCCAAAAATCCAAGTCCAAAGTCTCATCTGAGACAAGGCAAGTCCCTATGCATATGAGCCTGTAAACTCTAAAGCAAGTTAGGTACTTCCTAGATACAATGGGTTTATAGGCATTGGATAAATATAGCAGTTCCAAATGGGAAAAATTGTCCAAAATAAAGGGGCTACAGGACCCAAGCAAGTCCAAAATCTAGCAGGGCAGTCAAATCTTAAAGCTCCAAAATGATCTCTTTTGACTCCATGTCTCACCTCAAGGTCATGCTGAAGCAAGAAGTGGGCTCCCACAGCTTTGGGGAGTCCCACAGCTTTGGGGAGTCCCACACCTGTGGCTTTGCAGGGTACAGCCCCCCTCCTGGCTGCCTTCATGGGCTGGCATTGAGTGTCTGCAGCTTTTCCAGGCTCGTGCTGTAAGCTGTTGATGGATCTACAATTCTGGGGTCTGGAGAACAGTGGCCCTCTTCTCGCAGCTCAACTAGGCAATGCCCCAGTGGAGACTCTGTGTGGGGGCTCCAACCCCATATTTCCCTTCCACATTTTCCCCAGAGGTTCTCCATGAGGGCTCTGCCCCTGCGGCAGACTTCTGCCTGGACATCAGGCATTTCCATACATCCTCAGAAATCTAGGCAGAGGTTCCCAAACCTCAATTCTTGACTTCTGTGCACCCGCAAACTTGACAACATGTGGAAGCTGCCAAGGCTTAGGGCTTGCACCCTCTGAAGCCACAGCCCGAACTATAACTTGGCCCATTTTAGCCACAGCTGGCCAGGACACCAAGTCCCAAGACTGCACAAAAGAGCAAGGCCCTGGACCTAGCACACAAAACCATTTTTCCCCAAGGCCTCTGGGCCTGTGATGGGAGGGGCTGCCATGAAGACCTCTGACATGCCCTGGATACATTTTTCCTGTTGTCTTGGCAATTAACATCTGGCTCTTTGTTTCTTATGCAGATTTTTCAGCCGGCTTGAATTCTCCTCAGAAAATGGGTTTTATTTTCTATCACATCATCAGGCTGCAAATTTTCCAAACTCTTACGCTCTGGTTCCCTTTTAAACATAAGTTCCCGTTCCAAACCATATCTTCATGAATGCATAAAGCTGAATGCTTTTAACAGTACCCAAGTCACATCTTGAATGCTTTGCTGCTTAGAAATTTCTTTTGCCAGATACAGTAAATGATCTCTCTCAAGTTCAAAGCTCCACAGATCTCTAGGGCAGGGGCAAAATGCTGCCAGTCTCTTTGCTAAAATATAGCAAGAATAACCTTTATTCCAGTTCCAAACAAGTTCCTATCTCCATCTGAGACCACCTCAGCCTAAACTTCATTGTCCATATCACTATCGGCATTTTGGTCAAAGCCATTCAACAAGTGTCTAGGAAGTTCCAAACTTTCCCACATCTTCTTTCTTCCTCTGAGCCCTCCAAACTATTCCAACCTCTGTCTGTTACCCAGTTCCAAGTTGCTTCCACATTTTTCAGTATCTTTACAGCAACGCCCCACTACCCAGTGCCAATTTGCTGTATTAGCCCATTCTCCTGCTGCTATAAAGAACTGCCGAAGACCAGGTAATTTATAAGGGAAAAAGGTTTAATTGGCTCACAATTCTGCACGGGTGGGGAGGCCTCAGGAAACTTATAATCATGGTGGAAGAGGAAGCAAGCACATCCTTCTTCATATGATGGCAGGAAGAAGTGCTGTGCAAAAAGCAAAAAGCCCCTTACAAAACCATCAGATCCTGTGAGAACTCACTTAGTATCACGAGAAGAGCAGCATGGGGGTAACCACCCCCTGATTCAATTACATCCCACCAGGTCCTTCCCATGACATATGGGAAGTATGGAAACTACAATTCAAGATGAGATTTTGGTGGGGACACAGCCAAATCATATCACTACTGTTACTAGGATTTTAAAGATAGAAGTGTCAGCACCACGCAATATACCCTTGTAATAAATCTGTACATTTGCCCCATGAATCTAAAATAAAAATGGAATTTTTTAAAAATCTCGTTGTATGAATGTACCGAATTTTGTTTCTCCATTCATCAGTTGATGGGCATTTAGGTTGTTTCCGCGTTTTGGCTATTGTGAATAGTGCTACTAAGAACATTCATATTTAAGGTTCAAAGAGAGAGAGAGAGAGAGAGAGAGAAGTGGCACAGAAGGCTGAAGAATTTGAGGACATTGTGTTCTTAAAAGAGTCAAATATAAACAAAATGTTTTCAAAGTATAATAATTCATGGTCAGTAATACTTTATCATTAATATTTATTTTCAGCACTTTCTCATTATTCAGAGAACTTCGATTTGGCTTCCAGGATCCAGCCATGGATAATTAATGCTGTATTCGGCAAACATTTTTTCACTTCTTATTAGATAGAAGGAATAGTTCAAAAGGAGTCAAGTATAATCAGCCAATAACCCCAAACCCTATCTCTTTCTTCTCTGCTAAAACTGTCTTTGCCTTCTACACTGGAAAAGAACCATCCCTTAATTAACTGCAAAAGGCAACATTTAAAAATGGAAGTAGAAGGCCGGGCGCGGTGGCTCACGCTTGTAATCCCAGCACTTTGGGAGGCCAAGGCGGGCGGATCACGAGGTCAGGAGATCGAGACCACGGAAAACCCCTCTCTATAAAAAAAATAAAAAAAAAAAAAAAAAAAATAGCCGGGCGTGGTGGCGGGCGCCTGTAGTCCCAGCTACTTGGAGGCTGAGGCAGGAGAATGGCGTGAACCCGGGAGGCGGAGCTTGCAGTGAGCCGAGATTGCGCCACTGCACTCCAGCCTGGGCGACAGCAAGACTCCGTCTCAAAAAAAAAAAAAAAAAAAAAAATGGAAGTAGAAATAGTCAATTGCAAAGAGTAAAAAATGGAAATAATGTAAACAATAATGAATTTTTATAATTATAACTTAAAATTGGGCCACAGGTAAATGGCTACTATTTTCAATAATAGAAAACATTTGGGTTTTATTTTCATTTGTAAGCAATTACACACTTTATACTTTCACTAACTTTACTAGATCCATAACTCTGACATTTCTCTGACAACTTACATTTAACTAGTTTTAAATTAATGATCCATTTCAGGGGAGCAATTTTTTACCTGCCACTCACATAGAAGACAAAAAAAATGGTAGTAGAGAATTCATCTTTTATCTTTTAGTTTGGCGTTATTCAATTGCTCCTTTTTACTGATACATATTTTGGGAAAAAATGCATGTCATAACAGCATCGTGTCCATTGCCCACTGGTGTCTTTACCACCTCTGGGCATCCCTCACAAACAAAGAATCCATTTGTTTTCACACATGTAAAGGCTTCCTGTGTGTCAAACCCCTGACTGTCTTTCTGAATATTATTGTTTATGTAGTGGATATTTATTATTCTGGCCTACCTGGCTTTCCCTCCTTCTTATTCTTTAATGTAATTCCTCTTTCCTTTGGGAAATCCATTTCATGTGGTTCATATACATCTTGTCACTCCCCATTAAACAGAGGAGGGAATAGGATCCAGGCCTGGCCAAAATTCCCCCATCTTTGGGGAGGCTCCTGACCATTGTGACAGGTCCAGGAATACACACCTGACTCGAGACAGGCCAAGAAGTGTCTTCCCTAGAACCGTTCTTCTGGGGCAATCAGAAAAGGCCTATTCTGTTGAGGTTAATAGGATACTAAGATATGAAATTGGGCTATGGTGAGCCATTTGGCCTACCATGCAGCATGAGCCTGTTCAAGAGATGAAGAGTGAGACAGAGTACTATTAAAATATCTTTAAGGCTGGGCGCGGTGGCTCAAGCCTGTAATCCCAGCACTTTGGGAGGCCGAAGCGGGCGGATCACGAGGTCAGGAGATCGAGACCATCCTGGCTAACAAGGTGAAACCCCGTCTCTACTAAAAATACAAAAATATACAAAAAATTAGCCGGGCGTGTTGGCGGGAGCCTGTAGTCTCAGCTACTCGGGAGGCTGAGGCAGGAGAATGGCGTGAACCCGGGAGGCGGAGCTTCCAGTGAGCTGAGATCGCGCCACTGCACTCCAGCCTGGGTGACAGAGCAAGACTCCATCTCAAAAAAAATATATATATATATATCTTTAAGTGAGCCACCGAGTCTAGCTGTGACTGAAATTTCAGTGCTTTCAGACTTCTTGATACGTGAAACAATATATTCGCTTTTGTGAAAAGGCTATTTTGAGTTGAGTTTCTGTCATTTGCAATGGAAAAACTCCTGAATAATAAATCTGTTCTTGAATTGCGTGGTCTATGTCCTATCCATGGGCCAGGATCTCCTGTTGCTTTATTTTAAAACATCCATCCTGTGAGACTTGCTTGCCCAGAATCCCTAACTGTTTACTTGTGTCCCATGCTATGTTCTCCTTGTTGGACCTACACTTGGGAGTTGCTCCAATTAATGGGCTGACCTGTCCTCAGAGCCCAGCCCTGTCCACAGTAGATGTTATTAGACCATCAACAGCACCAACTATGTTTGAAAAGATTATCATATTCCCCATAAAACAGAGTAACAAGACAAAACTCACTGAATTCCTGTTGACTGCTGTGCTGATAGGTGGTATGTATAACAAAAGAATAATCATACCCATTATTTTCCAAGAACTATGGCAGAGTGCAAAATAAGGTGATCCTCCCATGTCAGCCTCCCAAGTAGCTGGGACTACAGGTGTACACCACCACACCCAATTAATTTATTTGATTTCTGGTAGAGATGAGGTCTTTCTGTGGTGCCAAGGCTGGTCTCCAGCTTCTGAGCTTAAGTGATCCTTCTGTCTTGGCCTCCCAAAGTGCTGGGATTACAGGCATGAGCCACCACGTACTGCTTACATTTTTATTTAGTGGCATTTTCTTTTGGTTTATTCCACACATTCTTTAAAACTAGTACTAACATCATTGAGTACTAGTTTTTTGACATTTATATATAGTTAATATTTTTTCTCTTACATGATCATCTTATGTAAAGAAGTGGCTGTTTGTATATTATACATGTTTTAATCTGCCTTAGTATTGAAAGTAAGAGTAATTTTATTAGTTACGAAATAGAGACTACACTTCTAGTTTCTGTCTTCTTATGTTACACAGATAATACTAATGCAGGTGTACATATGGATATGGATGTGCATACATCTACAGACACATATAATGTATGTTTTTTCTTTAGCATTCTTCTGTATCCTTTGTAGCAATATCTGATTTGAATGCTAAGCATCTTTGAGATGGCAGCAAATGCCCTGTGATGTTCCCAAGTGGCATTGCTAAAGACATTTGAAGTGTGACTTTAAGTGCCACTGAAAGTTAGATGGCATTCCTCTGTCTGTTTCCCTCCCTTCCATCTCTGAACGATAATTTAAATAAGTTGAAAGGAGTTTGCAAAGGTTGACTCTTAATTATAACATCCTAGTAGAAAAAGCTCTGGCTTACCAAAAAACCTGGACAAATCATTTGACTTTACTTTGCCTCAGCTTTACTCTGTTTGAAAGGCTGAGAAAATTCCTCCTAAAATACAGTGAAAATTAAATGTCATGTGAAAGGATTTGAACGTTGCATGGATAATTATAAAATAAAATTATTATCACTATTCATCTTTGCATTTCTACTCAGACTAGGAAAGATATGTGTTGCTGTCATCTGCTGCAAAGTTGGGTTCTTAGAAATAAGCCAGTAACTGAGGCCAGGCATGGTGGCTCATGCCTGTAATCTCAGCACTTTGGGAGGCTGAGGCAGGTGGATTGTTTGAGTCTGGGAGTCTGAGACCATCCTGGGAAACATGGTAAAACATGGTAAAACCCACATCTCTACAAAAAAATACAAAACCTAGCCAGGCATGGTTGCACATACCTATAGTCCCAGCTACACAGGAAGTTGAGGCAGGAGGAGGTGGAGGTTGCACTGAACTGAGATCATGCCACTTGGTGACAGAGCAAGACTAGCAAGACTATGTCTTCAAAAAAAAAAAAAAAAGATAAAAGAAATATGCCAGTAACAGTACTTAGCACTTAGTATTTTAACCAGAGAAAGGTACAGGTTGCCAGAGTTTGCATGGATAAATCCCCTGTGTATTTCAAGTCCAGTCGGAAAACAGAAGCCTCTCTACATATGTAAACTAGCAAAAAAGTTATACAAGAAAGGGTGACACAATGGAAAAGAGATGAAAAGCTAAACAGGAAGTGTTTAATCAACCAAGATTAGCAGTAGCAAGAAATGACTACCATCCTTAGGCTGAAGCGATTGTGAAGGAAAAGACATCCATTGGAGTATGGGGCTGGAGTCAATTGGAAAAAGCTAGAATCAGAAGGAGATGGAGGAATAGAAAATGGAGCACCAGAGAGGACACGAGTGTTCTCTGAGAAACAAGAGGACAGAGAGATACTCCCCAGTGTCCTTCGTCCTGCCCACAGGACGAAGGCTTGATGCTGCACTTGGTCCGAACTCAGCTAGAAGTCAGTTATCCAGCAAGCCTGGGAAATTTGGCCTGCAGGAATCAACTAGTAGGCTGAGAATCAATGAGTGAGTTCCCAAACTCTTACTCCCAAACTCTTAGTCTATAAAATAGTGATAATACATATCTCTCAGTATTGCTGTATCAAATAGTATAAGCAAACTGTTTGAAATAGCAGTCATTCAACAATTCCTTCTTTTCTCTAAGTTTTGAATAGCTTTGATTTAGACACCTACTTATTTATTAACAACTTTACTTGTTGCATTCAATTGTTTACTCAAAACAACAACAAAATTGTATGCCTACAATGCCCAGATGGTATGGTGAATAACGTATAGTCCCTGCACTTGTGACAGAATAGTAGGGAAGACAGGCAACGAAAAGCAAGCAAACAAACAATGTGATAATGAAGTGCTAGGAGAAAACTAAGATTGTTTTGTGATAAAGCTGTCCAGAGCAAGAGGAGAAGAAATAAAAGGACCTCCTATTCCAAAAAGGTCTCCAGGGCAGGTAACAAGACCGGAGTATGACAAAGAAGCTTTTCTTAAAGAGCTGAGAAATTTGTGATAGGTGGAGAAAAATGACCTGTGGACAAGCCCAATGTAAGAAGAAGGTGGAATTTTTTTTCTACTTTGTTGTAGAAACTTTTTATAAAAGCCAGATTAAATGAGAGATTCAAGTGAGACTGTGAACTAGGAGCAGACGCCTTCCAAGAAGGAAGGAGAGGAGATGCAAATGGGTGGAGCTCAGAAGCAGTATCTTGAAGGAGCAGGTTTTTAAGTGCTGGGAAATGGCACGGGGTAACAAGGAGATACAAGGATGCTCTGAATCATGATTTACTTAAATTGCTTGACAGGTTTCTACGATAACAGGGTAGGATATTTATTCTCTTCAGCGGTTAGGTAAGTCAAAAATCACATACAGTCAAAATTGCTTTTGAACGTCCTTTAACTCTTAAATAAGTTAGTCTTTGGAGACTCAAAAGCTGAATTAATCTTACATGTGTCACTCGGACCTTGTGCTGTTGTTTCTCTTTCCCTGAGGCCTGCAACAGGAGAGGCCATGATTTGACAAAGAAAAAGACAAACGTACAACTAAAGAGATCTCTCTCACTCTTCCTCTCTTGCTCTACATTTCTCCTTTACTCTCTGTTTTCTTCAAGTGGGACATAGGTAAATTCCAGTAAGTTAAACAGACGTTTGCTGTGCCAATGTCATCACGTTTTCATGTGGTTTAAATTGTTGGTAAGGCCACATCCAATTGAAATTAGGAAGTATTTTTTCTTCAAGAAACTCTCAGAGCACCTGTGACACAATTATCCTCATGATCCATCATCTTCATACTTACTCCCCAGTCCCTGCTGCAACACACACAAAGTAAGATTTATACTTCCTCCCTCAATACTCTTGGCTACTTTGTCCTGTTTCCTCAGGAAAATTCTCAGGTATGGGACAGGGGGTGTCAAGGGGCTTTACTGATGTCTCCCTTTCCAGATAACTGTGTTTTCTAGTTTGTTAACACCTGGCTGGAATTTCATTCAGCCCTAAAGGCTGATAATTTCTCAACGAAGAGGATTGTCTTAAGGTTCCACAAATCCCTCTGTACTGGCAGTCATGCACTTACTCCGTGATTAGATTTCTGTATGCCAGCTAAAAGAGACAAATTTGATGATGCTGACTGAAAAGATGAAATATTTCAATGTACAAATTTGATGCCTTAAACTATGCCAATTAAAATACCCACATGTCAAAATATACATTTCAAAAAGTTAAAAACATAATTCTCTTGCAAATATTTGATGAATACATGCCAAAGAGGCATTTAACTCAATAATATGGGAAGTAACCAGGTCTGCAAAATTGATTCAGAGGGAGATAGGAGAGGCTGGTCTGTGGACATGTGGTGAGTGGGAGGACATATGGTCAGCACAGAAAAGAATGCTGACAAAGGATGAAAAACTGAGGTACAAAACTCCTACATGACAATGAAATCATGATTGTTGATGTTATATTTTCTACTAAATAAAAGTTATTTGTTTCACTACTGGACAAAAAGTTGATTGTATTAAACCCATCATCTCTAAATTAACATTATGATCAAAATTTATGGAATCTGGAAATTATTAAAAATAAATGACGGCTGGTCACAGTGGCTCACGCCTGTAATCCTAGCACTTTGGGAGGCTGAAGCAGGCGGATCACGAGGTCAGGAGATCGAGACCATCCTGGCTAACACGGTGAAACCCCGTCTCTACTAAAAATACAAAAAATTAGCCTGGCGTGGTGGTGGGCGCCTTGTAGTCTCAGCTACTCGGGAGGCTGAGGCAGGAGAATAGCGTGAACCTGGGAGGTGGAGTTTGCAGTGAGCCGAGATGACACCACTGCACTCCAGCCTGGGTGACAGAGTGAGACTCCATCTCAAAAGAATAATAATAATAAAATTAAAATAAATAAATAAATAAATGTCATTAAAAATTTAAAAATTTTAAAAAATGTCAAACATACGTGGTTTCCCTAAAGCTGTATTGGTTAATATGTAAGCCACTAGCCACATGTGGCTACAGAACACTTAAAGTGTGGCAAGTCCACATTGAGACCTGCTACAAGTGTAAAATACACACTGAATTTCAAAAACAGCATGAAAAAAATGTGAACTTCCCCACTAATAAGTTTCTATATTGACTACAGGTCAAAATAATATTTTTCATACATTGGGTTAAATAAATTATTCAAATTCATTTCACCCGTTTCTTTTAAAATGTTTTACTGTGGCTACTAGAAAATTCAGATTACATATAAGGTTCACGTTGTATTTCTGTTGGACAGATCTGGTAGGCTGGTAAGGCAGGGCTCTTACATGACTTTAAAAGAGCACCGAACTCTCTTTACCTTGTTGTTAAATTTTGGATAGTTTTTATTACCAAGAAAAAGACAGAAAATTGAAGCATCTCTGTTATACAAGTATGTTAAAATAGATTCGAAAATAAAAAGCTCTGCCCTTGATTTGCTGAGTGCCCTTGAGCAAGCATTGGCCTGTCTGTGATGGGAGAAGCTTGTGTCAGAACGTTTGTAAGGACACTTCAAAGGCAAGCTTCATATGGAATTTTCTGCTCCTTTACTGTGAGCACAGGCCTGGTTATAATGTTAGACTTTGAGGATGAAAACCAAAATCCAGTCCGGATGGGGTGGCTCATGTCTGTAATCCCAGCACTTTGGGAGGCCAAGGCAGGTGGATCACCAGAGGTCAGGAGTTCAAGACCAGCCTGGCCAACGTAGTGAAACCCTGTCTCTACTAAAAATACGAAAAATTAGCTTGGCGTGGTGGCAGGCGCCTGTAATACCAGCTACTAGGGAGGCTGAGGCAGGAGAATTGCTTGAACCCAGGAGGCTGAGGTTGCAGTGAGCAAAGATCACGCCATTGCACTCCAGCCTGGGCAACAAGAGTGAAACTCCATCTCAAAAAAAAAAAAAAAAAAAAAATCCATACCATCAAGTAGTAGATAAATCAAGGCTGACTTCTTCACACACCAAGCAAATTACCAGGAAACCTTAGCTTGCTTTCATTTTCTTTTTCTTTTGCCTAAGACCTTTAATATTTGTAGTTTGGTGATCATTCTAAGAAAATACCTCCTCAGCAAACAAGTCAGATTAGTTAATCTTATTATTATCCCAATGCATTTATTCAACAATATTTATTGAAGTTTACTCTGAGACAGATATTACTGTAGGCATGAGGGACATTTCAAAGAACAAGGAAAGCTTGCTGCCCTCATAGAGTTTATAGTCTAGTGAAAGGAGATTGCCAATAAAAAATAATAAGCAAAACAAGTGAAGAAATAAGCACATGATAGAGTAGGGAGGGCTGGGGACAGTTATGAGGTATTGAGCCTTCTTAATACTAGGTCAGGGAGGCTTTGCCAGTGAAGGCACACATGGGCAATGACCTGGAGGAAGTGGGGAGGCACACATGGGCAATGACCTGGAGGAAGTGAGGAAGGGAGCCGTGGAACTCAGGGGAAACATTTAGGCAGAAGAAACTGCGTACAAAACCCCTGAAGCCAGCAATAAGGCTGATGTAGTTGAAGCAGAATAAGCCATGAGTGGGGAATTGGTAGGTGACAAAGTTGAAAAGGTTGGGAAGAGAGGAAAGCATTTTGTAGACACAGGATTTTTGGCTATTACTTGGCATGAGCTAGGAAGTCATTGGATAGTATTGGTTAGAAATGTAACAGCACCCAACCTTCCATTTTCAAAAGAGCATTCTAGCTACTGTATAGTGAATAGACTGAATAGATTGAAACAAGTGTGGAAGTAGAAGGACCAGTTAACAGCTTGTAGATATAATACAAACAAGATTACAGTGGCTTGGACAGTGGTGATAGTAGTAGAGATAGAAGGCATAGTCAGATTTTAGGTATATTTTGAATGTAGATCAAGTAGGATTAGTAATAGGTTGAATATGGTAGAAGAGAAAGGGAAAGGGAATGTTTTAACCAGAGCAATGAAAAAATGGAATTACCATTTACTGACATAGGGTGGCCTATAGGAGAAGCAGGTTGGGGCAGGGATGTAGAAAATCAGTACTTGGTCTGGACATGCAAGCTTGAGTTACATATTATACTTGTAAGTGGAAATGCCAACTATACAGTTGAGTATATGAGTCTGGAGTTCAGCTGAGACACCTGGGCTAGAAGTATAAGTCTGGAAGTGAGGGCATGTTGAAAGCCATGAGACTAGTTGCGCTCACCTAGGGAGTGAAGGAAGACATCTGAGTACTGTGTCATAGGACCCTCCAATTTAGAGTTAGGAGAGATGAATAGAAACCGGCAAAGAAGATTAGGAAGAAATAGCTAATGAAGAAGGGCACTGAGAGAAGGAGAGTGAGATAGAGAGAGAAATATGCCAGAAGTCAAGTGAAGAAAGTGGAAATAAGGAAATGATCACTCTACTAAATATTAGATGAGAACAGAGAATTGACCATTGCACTTGGCAATTACAGGTCATTGGAGACCTTGACAAGAGCTGTTTCAGTGAATTAAAAGCCTGATTGTAATGGGTTCTGAAAAATATTAGAAGAGAGGAATAGAGATAGCAAACACAGACAACATTATCAAAAAATTTACTGGAACAGAGGACCGGGAAATGGGGCAGCAACAAGAAAGGTATAGATAAGAGGTTTTATAGCATATTGGTATGATACCGAGAATGATATAGTAAAGAGGGGAAATTGATGATGCCATAGAGAATAGACAGTTGCTAAATTAATGTATTTGAATTGGCATGAAAGGTTGGGATCTAGTGCCCAAATGAAGGGATTGACCGTAGATGAGTTGGTGGTTATTCTATCTACGGGTGATGGGGGAAAGGCAAATATATTAATAAGTCAGTAGAAGTGGTTTGGGGAGCATATGGAATTGTATCCTTTTGTTTCTTTGATTTTCTATAGAGGAAGAAAGGCCAGTTATTCTGATTGGAAAGCGAGGAGGAGGTACTGGTGGTTGAAGGAGAGAGATGGCATAAGATGGCCATCTGTGAAGGTATAAGAGAGAATGTATTAAGAAAATATGGCAGGTGAATCCACTGGGCAACACTGAGGGCCCACTTGAGAATGAGAGTCACAATATTGGAAGGTAAAGGGGACAAGAAATTGCAAGGGAATGGTTGGATCAATATACTCTAGCACTGTCATTAAGTTCATATTGATAGTGGCAGGAAGCAGACAAATGCCTAGGCAGATAGGAATGGGACCCCTGTGAAACCCCAACTGCAAACCAAAGACATTTTAAAGCCTGAAAGCCAAGCTACAATTCAAATCCAGGGACCAGGTTGAGAACCTTTCTTCCCTTTTGGCGTGCTTTCCTCTGATCGATCCCCACCCCACCCTTCACCTATTTTACATATACTTACCCTTCCCTAAATGTTTTTTCACACTGCCATGCCCACTTTTGATTGCTGCCTTTGTTTTTAACCTTTTTTGCATACTCACAAACCAATCAGGATGCACTCCCCTATTATGAGCCCACAAAAGTCCTGGATTCAGCCACACTGGGAGAGAAACACCCAACTCCAGGTGGCTGACCACCCTCACAAGCCCTCTTGGCTAAGAGCTGTTTCATCCTCAATAAAATTCTTCTCTGCCCTCCTCACCCTTCAACTGTCAGAATATCCTCATTATTCTTGGACATGGGACAAGAACTCAGGAACTGCTGAACGTTGGTATGAGCTACAGCACAGGTGGGCTGGAGCATGCTTGGCCCAGCTGCAGGCTCAGCTGGTGCACAAGCCAGGCACAGCCTGGGTGGGTCGAGTGGGCAGCTGCCTCCAGTGGCAGGGAGCATGGCTGAGTGAGGCCCAGGCAGGGGCATCACTGGCTGGAGGTCCCTGGCTTGCAAAGTAACTAAGAAAACTCCTGTGTCAATATTGCCCACAGCATCTCAACTTTCATGACGCCCCCAGGGATTTACCCCAAATGAAGGGAATCACCTAAGATCGTGGACATTGATTCCAAAGTTTTCTTGTAGGGCAGTGTGACCCAAACCCGAAAACACAGCAGGACATATCATACAAATTTAGCAAGAGGCAGATCCAAGTAAGTTGCCAACGTGGAACCAATAATGGGAGGATACAAGAGACAGAAGGAGATTGAAGTGACCTCAATAAACAGAGATGGAGCAGCAGGAAGAAAGTCTGCTTAGTAACTAAGAGTGGAGCTTTGAAGGGCTGCAACCGGGCAAAGAAAACAAAATAAAAGAGAAAGCAGTATAGGAGATGGTTAAAATCCTAGGATGCAAAGTCAGTTATATCTGGTCCAGGAATTGGTGGTTAACTATAAAAAAAAAAAGTATTTCTCAACAATGACATCCTTTCCTCTCGGAGGTAAAATCACTTTTGAAACAATTATATCAGTGAGAAAATTATGACACTGAAAGAGATCTGAGTTAGTCCACCCTATCTTGCCTTTCCTTTAATTATTCATGAGCTATTGGGCAAAGCTAACTTTGGAAGACATTCAGGCTATAGTTTAAATGATAATGGACTTTGCCCTGAAACTCAACCACTTTTGTAAAGCTAATGGGAGGCCATCAGGCTGGGGTAGGAGAGTAGCATGAGTCTTGCTAAGGCGGAGACACAAATGATTGTCAGCCTTTATTCTGGAGGTTATAAGATAATGCAACTTCCCTAATTACTCCTGCAAACAACATCACTATCATAGAACCAAAGATGGGCCTTTTGAGATACTTTTCAGGTATTTTTGCACGTCTGAAACTCATGGCTGCACCTGGACCTGCCATCCCTACTACTGTGGCCCCACCCAGAAGCTGTTCAGCCCACAGGAGGACAGCTTTGACCCCCTGTGATTTCATCTTTGCCTCAACCAATCAGCAGCAAGCACCTGTTACCTGGCTACCCCTATACATTTCCCCAAACTGCCTTCGAAAAACCCCTAACCCTTGAGTTTCTTTGGATGCGATGATTTGAATACTAATTCCATCTCCCATGTGGTGTGGCTGGCCTCCTGTCTGTTAAACTCTTTCTTTCCTGCAATGCCTGTCTTTATGCAGCAGGCAGGGAGAATCCCTTGAGTGGTTACAGAAGCTAAACTATTCTTTTCTAAAAGGAAGATCATTACCCCTGACTAAGAAAACAGCAGCCATCACAGAAGGATTTCCCAATCAGTACATTGTAATAGTTTGATGGACTTTGACGGCTGTGGATTGTCTCCACTGATGTCCATGTTGCAGATTCCATAGTTAAAACACCTTATATATAGACTAGGGCCAAAAACACTGAGGTTTCTTTGGAGATTCAAATTTTGATAGAAAGATTACCATCTCTAGGAATTAAATCCACTTCACTGGGCAATGATTAGTCATTTACATGTGAGAAGATTAATTTTTACTATTTCCAATGATAGTGATAAAAGGAGAATGAATGAGCTAACAGTCAAAATGATTTTTAATCCTGGTTTCAGTTTGCTTTATTTAATTTTTATGCATCTCAGCTTTCTCTTCTATATAAATGGGGTAATAATATTTATCTAGAAATTTATGTTAAAAATTAGATCTGGTGACATACATGAAATCACCTATCACAGTGCCTAGAGCTCAGTAAGTGCTCTGAAAATGTTGGTTTGTGTTCTTTGCTTTCCTTTTCTTTTTACTCCTTCCCTCTTTCCCTTGTTCTCAAACTATCCCTTCCCTTTACCTCCTTTTCTTCCTTTCCTTTTTGAGACACTAGATCTCATGATCAAAATGTCTTTATGTTGTATATCCAGGAACACTGATTTATTTATATTATTTTTCCCTTTCCCTCGATCTTTCAGTAGAAAGTGTGAAAAAGGTCTAAATTCATATACTGATAGGAAACATGAGCCTGCTATTTTTCACATAATTCCATCGCTTTGTTTCTACTTGCATTTGACTTTTCTTAATCAAATTTGTTTTGTTTTATCTCTGCCCCTGTGAATTAGTATGACCTCCCAGAAAGTTCTCCATTGACCCAATTTTTGTGATTGTTGTTTCAAAGTGAGAGGGTGAAGTAGGGATACATTTTCTACAATATATCAGGTACTTGCCTGTAAGATGACAGAAGCTTTTTTTTTTTTTTGGTAGGCTATTACATTTTTGTGTATTGCTTTATAAATATAAGAGCTTGTTTATCTAAAAAAATCTCAAGTCTGAAAAAAATAAAGCTTCCTTTAGTAGCTACCTTGAAAGTAAATTGTCTCTCCTTCTTGTCTACATAATGCATGTTGCTTTTCTTTGGACAAAAAGTTCTTGAAGCCACATCAGCTTTCTCATCAGCCTGGCCTTCCATCATCTCAGAAATACCACAAGGTTGTGATATTACCTCTCACAGCAGGAAGATTAATGGTCTTTGTTGTTGCTTCTTATCTAAATTGTCAAATTCTCTTTGTTGAAAATCTTCCAGTAGCCTGTACTTAGCTTGATTGAAATAATTTTATTCAAAATTCTAGACCATCTCAGATTTACTAAAATATTTTATAGTATTCTTATCTATGGTTTAGAATGTTTATTTTAATTTAAAAATGTGAATAAAAAGCTATCTTAGGTAATTCTTGCCTTCTTCAAGTGCATGAGTAAAATAAAGTTTGCATTTTCACAGACATTCTCCCCAAAATGATGCATTGCTTTTTTACAGAAAATGCAAAAAATAAATTATACATAACAGTGTAAAATCGTATTAAACTAACATTTTGTCAAGATTATTATTCTTAAATAGTTTTTCTATAAAGAGTTGACTTTTGTGGCCACATTGCCAGGCATTGTAATAATGAGAATGTAAGAAAATGGACATTGTAAAAGCAAAGACCTGTACTCAGTTATATGAGAAACCATCAATTAATTGTTCAAATAGGTTATGAGGTAATAAAGTAAAATACAGTATAAAATAGTAGAAAATGAGCTTTTGTAATATAGTTTTTTAAATGTATAGGCAATTTAAACTATTCTGGAGAAAAAGAAACTAGCGTCTGTTTTAGGGCATTTTGCTCCAAGATCAAATCAGCATTAGCATTAGAATATGAAATACAAATTTGCAGAATTTCAATATGAAAGCTTCAAATGGGCCGAAATATTGCAGTCTTTGTAGATGCCTGCATTCAAGGGTCCTTGCTGCTCCAGGCAAGGAAAAGGTGATTGAGAAAGAAAGGAATAAAATGCCAAAAGAAAGTTGTCTTACTTCTTTTTGTGACTCACAGACAAAGACGGGAATGATCTGTAAACTGGTAATGGTGTGTCATTCCTAGAAGACTGACCTGCTCATTCAGGCAAACTGCTCTCCTATAGAAGCCATATGGCTGGCGTTAGATATTGATCATGTACAAGAAACATCAGGCCTGTCCAAGGTGTAGTCTTTATGCTAGTCTTTTTTTAGAAGTTCATTCTTAGTTCTTTTCTTAACGGAAATTTAAATTAGCCAGTCATTCTTGGAGTACTTTAAAATATGTTTAAATATGTTAAAATATGTTTTCTGCAGAAACAAAAATTTTTCCCTTTGGGAAAGGGGCAAATTAAAAAAAAAACTTCACCAACAACAAAAACACACCTCCTTTAAATCTTAAAACTCTTACCTGCTGAAAAACATTACCATTATCTCCATTATCCGTATAGAAAGATGATGTATGCCATGTTGCTCCCAGTTTTAATCAGTGAGTTTAAAGCTAACAGCTCATGCCAATTTTGTTCTCTTCAAGCAATCTGTTTAAAAATAACCTTGAAAGAGTAAGAATAATTGCGGGGTTTTACAAAAGGTTTTGACATTCTCTTCCCTGAGAGGGCAAACCTTGCCAAAAAGCCAAAGGTATTAAATTTGTTGAAGGCTTATAAAAATATTAGTGTTTGATGCCAACATAGTGTGGATTTGTTTATCCAGTCACTCCATCAGGGAATTAAAATGGATAAGAAGCCTGTTGGAGGAGAGGGACTGACATCAGGAAGCCTGTCAATGTTAATTCCCTGGAAGTCAGTGAAGGGAGATTGGCAAGAGGATGTCTTTCATTCATGTGCTCTTTCATGCACAAAGCCCCCTTGGCTCTGCAAGCAATATTTCTCTCAGACATGGAAGAGAGAGTTGACCATAAAATTTGGTGGTCCTTTTATTTTGGAGAAATAGGTGATTTATTCTAGTCTAAGTATGTAATCCTAAAATATTTGTAAAGCATAGTAACACCGGGCCTGCTTTACATGTTGTATGAAACCCAGGATTTAAAACGGTATTCCCTTTAAAAACTTTCCTAACATAACTTCATTAAAAGTTCTGTGATTGCTTAGATAGGACTGCATATCTGGGATATGCTTTATTTTTCAAGAAAACATTTATAAGAACAAATAAATCCATAGTCAGCAGGTGTCAAGAAGTCCAGAATTATGTTTGGGCAGTCAGCCATTTCTTGGTCCTTTTTTGTTTTGCTTTTGAATTTATTCTGATGAAACTATAATTCAGTCTAATGCTGATTTGAATTCCAAGAGATTTTAAAGTTTTTCACTAACTATAAATTGTCTTTTTTATATTTTATGATCAGTTGCCAGATTTAGTTGTGTTTGGTGGGATAGTTTGGTCTAGACACTGCCATTATAAAATTCAGCCTTAATACTCTAGGCACTAAGACTGTGACTCCCACACCCTAGTAAGGTGTACATGATTCCTCTCAGTCAAGAGAAACTATGTTTTTTTTTCTTTTGTCCCCAGAACCTCGGTTTTTACTTTTAGAATGCTCTTAAATATAGTCAGCTAAGTAATAACCAAATTTTTATAATTTTAGAGTCAAGAAACTTCCACTCCCAAAATGGAATGCCTAGCATAGATAGCTTCTTCACTGCCAACTTAAAATCTCAAATATTTTAATTAGATGGTCAGTCCTATACAAACACAAATATAATAGGATATTTTAGCCAATTGCTTGCCAGTGTAGAAAATACCATACATATACTACATGCACACTCTTAGATATGCCCTCTCCACATACATAACATGTATCAGTCTCCATTATTGTGTTAGTGTCCATGAGAGTTTTTGTAGGAACAATGTTTACACTGATAGAAGTTTTGTGAAATCTTGGAACTATTAGGTTCGTGCAAAAGTAATTGCATTAAAAGCAATGGTAAAAATTGCAATTACTTTGCACCAACCTAATAGATTACAATGTGAAAACCATGAGAGGGATAGCGAAGACTATTTCCTTCCCCAGGAATTTGAGTCTGTTTTCCAGCCTCTGGAGTATTAAAACCAAAATCTTATAGCCCCCCTCGAATGGTGGTTGTGTGACTCCAGGCCCAAAGAGAGGTGCCCATGGGGACCCACTTGAAAAACTGAGGCTCAGGGATAAGTTAGAATGCCCACCCCATGCCCACCCCTTGTATGTCTGCAGAGAGCCCTGCCCTAATCTGGAACCTGGATGCCAAAAACTGTGGCAGGGTGCAGAGTCGCAGTCTTGGCTTAGATAGACACTGGTGACCGCATGATGAGCAGTCTGGCACATTAAGACTTTTACCAAGGATCTTGGATGATCCCTAATATTCTAGAGCTGGGGTTGGCAACCATTTTCTGTAAAAGGCCAGACAGTAAATATTTTTTGTTTTTATGCCACATGCTATCTCTGTCATGTTGTTGCCTCTTCCTCTTCCCCATCTTCCTTCTCATCTTGTTCTTTAAATAAACACTTTAAACTTAGAAAAAAACTCTTTTAGATTGCAGACTGTACAAAAACAGGGCATGGCTCTGTTTAGCCAATTTCGTAGTTTCCCAACTCCTATCCTAAAGGGTAAGTGGAGAGCGGACAAATCATCTGGTAAGAGAACACTGTATTTGTGAAGATATGCTAACTGCTCATAAACAATTCTCAAGCCTCATAACTTACCAAAATTAAGAATTACTATTTACTCCCATCCTTGTTGAATGTGGAGGTTGGCTAGGGTGGAGGCAGTGGGAAGTGGGTTTCTCTGCCCCATATAGTCACCTGGGTACCCAGGTTTCTTTTATCAGTGACTCTTCTATCACCTAGAGCCTCCATAACTTCCATTGAATGCTTTGCATCTGGCTAACAGAGAAGGGAAAACAAGAGAAGGCAGATCTGGAAATAAACTTTAGACACTCAATTTGTAAATGTTGCACATTGTTGAATTCTGTCTCCTTGCCCCACTTAACAGAGAAAGAGGCTGGAAAAGGTAATGTCCCACGTCGCTGAGAAACAGAGGCAAACATGGATTTTAGAGATGACTAGCAACCCCTGAAGCAGTGACAAGTAGACTGGCAGCAGTAGTACACAGGTGTCTGTAGGTATTCAGGGTGGGAGGGACAAGGGACGGAGAAAAAAGAACAGAAAGAAAGGGAGTGAAGACAAATCTCTACCTATTCAGCAGTAATCTTAGAAACTGCCTTGATTTGCATACCATATGCAAGGATGCAAATATCACCTGCAAAATTTGGAATTACTGATGATAGTCAAATGATATGTATATTGAAGTCAAAAAGTTAGAAAGGAGTGGTCTTCAACTTCACAGTTTCCGTCAGCAAGTTTTTCCAATTCAGAATGGAAGTTGGGGTTAAGTTGAGATAAACAATCCTCAACATCATTTTATTTTGATCAGGGTATTAATAAAGTTTGATATTTTTTCTAGCATTTAAAGCATATTGTTTCTTTTACTAATTGCCCTTCCCAATGGGTTGGATATTTTGTTTACAAATCTTATTTGTCATTACACATGAATATTTTAATTTTACCTCATTATCTTAGTCAACAGGAAATGACCTTTGTTTGACATTGTTTATCTTATTGTAAATTGTACTCAGATAACTTCCATTAATTTCAGTGTAGCAATTTCAGCAAGGATAGCAGAAATTTACACTTATCAAACTATAGCTAAAGCAGAATGTTCTATGTAAGCATTTGCTAGTAGTAGCAGCACATAAATCAGTACAATTATCTAGAATGCTACTAGTCCCAAGTACTTTTAAAGAAAAAAAAGTTTATCAGTCAACATTTTCACTGGGTTATGTATATTCCCTAAGACAGAAGTTACTCCTTTTGACTTTCAAGAGCCAAAGATATCTTTCTAAGCTAACAAAACTCAGTGACTTCAAAAGCTACCTTGAAATGAGTGCTTATTTTCTGTAAGCCGCTATAACCATTTGAATTACAAATCTATCAAGAGGATCACTTTTGTTCTATTTGTAAAGAGAAGAATAACCAAATCTCACATCTCCATCCACAAGCTCTGCTTCAATCCATGGGCCTTGGATGCCTGTGCAGTTGAGGCTTCCTTTGGCTCCAGAGCCCAGTGATCACATATAAAGCCCTGGAAGTGTGTGCAGTTCAGCAGCCAAATCTAAAATCATATAAATAACTAGTGTTTAAAATATCTGGCTGGGGGCCATAAACTATGTCTGACAACTAAATCTTACAGTGGATTATAGTAAAACAGAAAACTCACACACCTCATTTCATGGTTGGTATTACTAATTTTATATATGTCATTTCACTTCATTCTTTAACACAGTTTTTTTCTCAGAAAGCTGGTTATGATAAATCAGTTTCAACCTTTATAAACGTGTCTTGGAGCCACTGTTAAAATGTAACATTTTGTTGATTCCTGCAAACCCTCTAAAACTGTTTCTGGCCTGATATGGTTGTGTATCCAGAAAGCGGTCCCAATCTAGACCCCAGGAGAGGCTTCACTGATCTCACACAAGACAGAATTTGGTGGGGGGATATTCCAAAATGGGCGAATAAGAACAGCTTCAGTCTACAGCTCCCAGCATGAGTGACGCAGAAAACGGGTGATTACTGCATTTCCAACTGAGGTACCGGCTTCATCTCACCGGGGCTTGTCGGACAGTGGGTGCAGCCCACAGAGAAGGGCGGGGCATCGCCTCACCGGGGAAGTGCAAGGGGTCAGGTAATTCCCTTTCCTAGCCAAGGGAAGCTGTGACAGATGGTACCTGGAAAATCGGGACACTCCCACCCTAATACTGTGCTTTTCCAATGGTCTTAGCAAATGGCACACCAGGAGATTATATCCCGTGCCTGGCTCAGATGGTCCCATGCTCATGGAGTCTCGCTCGCTGCTAGCACAGCAGTCTGAGATCAAACTGCAAGGTGGCAGTGAGGCTGGGGGAGGGGTGTCCGCCATTGCTGGGGCTTGAGTAGGTAAACAAAGCGGCAGGGAAGCTCAAACTTGGTGGAGCCCACCGCAGCTAAATGTGGCCTGCCTGCCTCTGTAGACTCCACCTCTGGGGGCAGGACATAGCTGAGCAAAAGGGAGCAGAAACTTCTGCAGACTTAAACAACCCTGTCTGACAGCTTTGAATAGAGTAGTAGTTCTCCAAGCATGGAGTTTGAGATCTGAGAACGGACAGACTGCCTCCTCAAGTGGGTCCCTGGACTCCGAGTAGCCTAACTGGGAGACACCTCCAAGTAGGAGCCAACTGACACCTCATATGGCAGGGTGCCCCTCTGAGTCAAAGCTTCCAGAGGAAGGATCAGGCAGCAAAATTTGCTGTTCTGCAATTTTTGCTGTTCTGCAGCCTCTGCTGGTGATACCCAGGCAAACAGGGTCTGGAGTGGACCTCCAGCAAATTCCAACAGACCTGCAGCTGAGGGTCCTGACTGTTAGAAGGAAAACTAACAAACAGAAAGGACATCCACACCAAAACCCCATCTGTACGTCAACATCATCAAAGACCAAAGGTAGATAAAGGTAGATAAAACCACAAAGATGGGGAGAAACCAGAGCAGAAAAGCAGAAAATTCTAAAAATCGAGCACCTCTTCTCCTCCAAAGGAACGCAGCTCCTCACCAGCAATGGAACAAAGCTGGATGGAGAATGACTTTGATGAGTTGAGAGAAGAAGGCTTCAAATGATCAGTAATAACAAACTTCTCCGAGCTAAAGGAGGATATTCGAACCCATTGCAAAGAAGCTAAAAATCTTGAAAAAAGATTGGACAAATAGCTAACTAGAATAACCAGTGTAGAGAAGACCTTAAATGACCTGATGGAGCTGAAAACCATGGCACGAGAACTACGTGATGAATGCATAAGCTTCAGTAGCCGATTTGATCAAGTGGAAGAAAGGGTATCAGTGATGGAAGATGAAATGAATGAAATGAAGTGAGAAGAGAAATTTGGAAAAAAATAGAAAAGAAACAAACAAAGCCTCCAAGAAATATGGGACTATGTGAAAAGACCAAATCTATGTCTGATTGGTGTACCTGAATGAGACAGGGAGAATGGAACCTAGTTGGAAAACACTCTTCAGGATACTATCCAGGAGAACTTCCCCAACCTAGCAAGGCAGGCTAACATTCAAATTCAGGAAATACAGAGAATGCCACAGAGATACTCCTCAAGAAGAGCAACTCCAAGAAACATAATTGTCAGATTCACCAAAGTTGAAATGAAATAAAAAATGTTAAGGGCAGTCAGAGAGAAAAGCTGGGTTACCCACAAAGGGAAGTCCATCAGACTAACAGCAGATTTCTCAGCAGAAACTCTGCAAGCCAGAAGAGAGTCGGGGCCAATATTCAATATTCTTAAAGAAAAGAATTTTCAACCCAGAAATTCATATCCAGCCAAACTAAGCTACATAAGTAAAGGAGAAATAAAATCCTTTACAGACAAACAAATGCTGAGAGATTTTGTCACCACCAGGCCTGCCTTACAAGAGCTCCTGAAGGAAGCACTAAACAAGGAAAGGAATAATCGGTACCAGCCACTGCAAAAACATGCCAAATTCTAAAGACCATTGATGCTAGCAAGAAACTGCATCAACAAACGAGCAAAATCACCAGCTAACATCATAATGACAGGATCAAATTCACACATAACAATATTAACCTTAAATGTAAATGGGGTAAATGCTCCAATTAAAAGACAGACACTGGCAAATTGGATAAAGAGTCAAGACCCATCAGTGTGCTGTACTCAGGAGACCCATCTCATGTGCAGAGACACACACAGGCTCAAAATAAAGGGATGGAGGAAGATCTACGAAACAAATGGAAAACAACAACAACAAAAATCAGGGGTTGCACTCCTAGTCTCTGACAAAACAGACTTTAAACCATCAAAGATCAAAGGAGACAAAGAAGGCCATTACATAATGGTAAAGGGATCAATTCAACAAGAAGAGCTAACTATCCTAAATATATATGCACCCAATACAGGAGCACCCAGATTCCTAAAGCAAGCCCTTAGAGACCTACAAAGATACTAAGAGTCCCACACAATAATAATGGGAGACTTTAACACCCCACTGTCAACATTAAACAGATCAACAAGACAGAATGTTAACAAGGATATCCAGGAACTGACCTCAGCTCTGCACCAAGCAGACCTAATAGACATCTATAGGACTCTCCACCCCAAATCAACAGAATATACATTTTTCTCAGCACCATATTGCACTTATTCCAAAATTGACCACATAGTTGGAAATAAAGCACTCCTCAGCAAATGTAAAAGAACAGAAATTATAACAAACTGTCTTTCAGACCACAGTGTAATCAAACTAGAACTCAGGATTAAGAAACTCACTCAAAACCACTCAACTACATGGAAACTGAACAACCTGCTACTGAATGACTACTGGGTACATAATAAAATGAAGGCAGAAATAAAGAAATGATCAAGTTGGCTTCATCCCTGGGATGCAAGGCTGGTTCATACGCAAATCAATAAACGCAATCCATCATATAAACAGAACCAAAGACAAAAACCACATGATTATCTCAATAGTTGCAGAAAAGGCCTTCGACAAAATTCAACAGCCTTCATGCTAAAAACTCTCAAGAAACTAGGTATTGATGGGATGAATCTCAAAATAATAAGAGCTATTTATGAAAATCCTACAGCCAATATCATGCTGAATGTGCAAAAACTGGAAGCATTCCCTTTGAAAACTGGCACAAGACAGGGATGCCCTCACTCACCACTCCTATTCAACATAGTGTTGGAATTTCTGGCCAGGGAATTGAGGCAGGAGAAAGAAATAAAGGGTATTCAATTAGGAAAAGAGGAAGTCAAATTGTTCCCGTTTGCAGATGACATGATTGTATATTTAGAAAACCCCATCATCTCAGCCCAAAATCTCCTTAAGCTGATATGCAACTTCAGCAGAGTCTCAGGAAAACAAAATCAATGTACAAAAATCACAAGCATTCCTATACACGAATAACAGACAAACAGAGAGCCAAATCATGAGTGAACTCCCATTCACAATTGCTTCAAAGAGAATAAAATACTAAGGAATCCAACTTACAAGGGATGTGAAGGACCTCTTCAAGGAGAACTACAAACCACTGCTCAATAAAATAAAAGAGGACACAAACAAATGGAAGAACTTTCCATGCTCATGGATAGGAAGAATCAGTATCATGAAAATGGCCATACTGCCCAAGGTAATTTATAGATTCAATGCCATCCCCATCAAGCTACCAATGACTTTCTTCACAGAATTGGAAATAAAAACTACTTTAAAGTTCAAATGGAACCAAAAAAGAGCCCACATTGCCAAGACACTCCTAAGCCAAAAGAACAAAGCTGAAGGCATCATGCTACCTGACTTCAAACTATACTACAAGGCTACAGTAATCAAAACAGCATGGTACTGGTACCAACACAGAGATATAGACCAATGGAACAGAACAGAGCCCTCAGAAATAATACCACACATCTACAGCCATCTAATCTTTGACAAACCTGACAAAAACAAGAAATGGGGAAAGGAATCCCTGTTTAATAAATGGTGCTGGGAAAACTGGCTAGCCATATGTAGAAAGCTGGAACTGGATCCCTTCCTTACACCTTATACAAAAATTAATTCAAGATGGATTAAAGACTTAAATGTTAGACCTAAAACCATAAAAACCCTAGAAGAAAACCTAGGCAATACCATTCAGGACATAGACATGGGCAAAGACTTCATGACTAAAACACCAAAAGCAATGGCAAGAAAAGCCAAAATTGACAAATGGGATCTAATTAAACTAAAGAGCTTCTGCACAGCAAAAGAAACTACCATCAGAATGAACAGGCAACCTACAGAATGGGAGAAAATTTTTATAATCTACCCATCTGACAAAGGACTAATATCTAGAATCTACAAAGAACTTAAACAAATCTCAAGAAAAAATCAAACAATCCCATCAACAAGTGGGCGAAGGATATGAACAGACACGTCGCAAAAGAAGACATTTATGCAGCCAACAGACATGTGAAAAAATGCTCATCATCACTGGCCATCAGAGAAATGCAAATCAAAACTACAGTGAGATACCATCTCACACCAGTTAGAATGGTGATCATTAACAAGTCAGGAAATAACAGGTACTGGAGAGGATGTGGAGAAATAGGAACACTTTTACACTGTTGGTGGGACTGTAACTAGTTCAACCATTGTGGAAGACAGTCTGGCGATTCCTCAAGGATCTAGAACTAGAAATATCATTTGACCCAGCCATCCCATTACTGGGTATATACCCAAAGGATTATAAATAATGCTTCTATAAAGACACATGCACACTTATGCTTATTGCAGCAATATTCACAATAGCAAAGACTTGGAACCAACTCAAATGTCCATCAATGTTAGACTGGATTAAGAAAATGTGGCACATACACACCATGGAATACTATGCAGCCATAAAAAAGGATGAGTTCATGTCCTTTGTAGGGACATGGATGAAGCTGGAAACCATCATTTTCAGCAAACTATCGCAAGGGCAAAAAACCAAACACCGCATGTTCTCACTCATAGGTGGGAATTGAACAATGAGAACACCTGGACACAGGAAGGGGAACATCACACACCAGGGCCTGTCATGGGGTGTGGGGAGGGAGAAGGGATAGCATTAGGAGATATACCTAATGTAAATGACGAGTTAACAGGTGCAGCACACCAACATGGCACATGTATACATATGTAACAAACCTGCATGTTGTGCGCATGTACCCTAGAACTTAAAGTATAATTAAAAAAAATAAATAAATAATTAAAGCAAAAAAAAAAAAGACAGATTTCAGGGCAAGTTCATACAGTAAAGTGAAAGTAAGCTTATTAGGAAAGTAAAGGAATAAAAGAAGGGCTACTCCATAGGCAGAGCAGCAGCCTGAGCTGCTCGTTGTCCATTTTTATGGTTATTTATTGATTATATACTAAACAAGGGGTGGATTATTCATGAGTTTTCCAGGAAAGGGGTGGGCAATTCCTGAAACCAAGAGTTCCCCCCACTTCTTGACCATATAGGGTAAATTCCTAACGTTGCCATGGCATTTGTAAACTGATGGCACTGATGGGAGTGTCTTTTAGCATGCTAAGGCATTATAATTAGCATATAATGAGCTGTGAGGACAACCAGAGGTCACTCTCGTCACCATCTTGGTTTTGGTGGGTTTTGGCCAGCTTCTTTATTGCAGTCTTTTTTATCAGCAAGGTCTTTATGACCTGTATCTTGCAATGACCTCCTGTCTCATCCTATGACTAAGAATGCCTTAACCTCCTGGGAATGCAGCCCAGTAGGTCTTAGCCTTATTTTACCAAGCCCCTATTCAAGATGGAGTTGCTCTTGTTCAAACACCTCTGACAGTTTGGCTCTCTGTCCCCTCCCAAATTTCATCTGGAATTGTAATCCCCATAATCCCCACATGTCAAGGGAGATATCTCGTGGGAGGTGATTGGATCATGGGGGTGGTTTCCCTCATGCTGTTCTCATGATAGTGAGTGAGTTCTCATGGGATCTGACAGTTTTATAAGTTTGTGAGAGTTCATCCTTCACACTGTCTCTCTCACCTTCTGCCATGTAAGATGTGCCTGCTTCCCTTTCTGCCATAATTGTATGAGGCCTCCCAGCCATGCAGATCTGTGAGTCAATTTAACCTCTTTTCTTTATAAATTACCCAGTCTCAGGGCAGGTCTTTATAGCAATGTGAAAATGGACTAATACATGGCTTTTAAGTTGTACAGATGGTCCTATATCTTATGATTTCAGGACAGTGATGAAGATTTTGAGATTTTTGGCTGAGCCTCTTATACTAAGTCTGATAGAGTGTTATTTTCACAACAATTTACTACCCCTCCCTGTGGGAGAATTATTAGTTCCCATTCTATTGACATCAGATTTATCAAAGGCAACTTCAAGGGTCTTTGTGTTACTTTAGAATATGGAAATGACAAGACAAACTTAGAGTCACATTGTGTGACATCATGCAAACTTTGTTCCTAAGGTGAGTTCTGGAGGACATCCTAGAAATCTTTGAAAAGCTCTGTTCACCCATAGCTGCCTATGGAAGTCCTATAAGGAGCTGTGAACCTCTTCATAGTAAAGATAATGTCAGTTCCTTCTAAATAAATTTATATATGTATTGCTATTGCAATTAAATTCTCAGCAGGTTTGTGTAGGTGTCTATGTGGAAACTGAAAAGCTAATTCTAAAATTTATATGGAAATATACTAAAGAATTTGTTTTTAAATCTTGAAAAATGTAGGTGGAGGACTTACAATTCCAGATATCACAACTTACTATAAAGCTACAATAATTACAACAATATAATGTTGTACCAGGAAGTAAATAGACCAATTAAATGGAATAGAAAATCCAGGAATAGACACGTACATATCCAACCAATCTAATATATGACAAAAGTGCCACTGATAGTAGGTAAGTGATTTTTTTTAAGTAATTGGTGCTGTATCAGTAGATATCCATATGAAAAAACAAATTTTGATCCCCATTTTACATCAAATGCAATAATTAATTCATGGACCTAATTGTGAAATATACATACAAAGCTTTAGAAGGTAACATGGGTAAATACTTTTATGAAATGAGGTATGCAAAGATTTCTAAACAGAACAAAAAGCACCAACCAAAAAGGGAAAGATTGATAAATTACACTTTTTAAATTAAGAAATTCTGTTATTAAAAGGCACTATTAAGAGAGTGGCAAGTTAAGCCACATGTTGGAAGAAGCTATGCAGGCTGGCAGCCTGCCCTAAAGATTTGATACTTACCTTGCTAGACCTCATGGTCATGTATCAAATCTTCATTTGATCTTTTGCAAGTTTATTACCTTCACTTCTTCTTCAACACTGATTTTCCTCTGTAATTGGGTTTGTTAAGTCTAGCCATACCTATTCCTACTTCTATCATCTGTCTTTGCATCCTAATCTTTGCTTCTTACTCCTGGCTTTCTATGATTGTTTCCTGTCTTCTTCAGTCAGATGATTATTAGAAGACAGTCAGACATCTTCTAATAATTTCTGTTTTATCTGTTTCTAATAGAAAGGAATCTTCAGAACTATAAACATTCCCTCATTAATCAGCATTTTAAACATATTTATAGACTATTTTCTCTACTAATTTGGAATGGAGAGCCACAAAATCAAGCCCAGCATTTGCCGAAAGACAAGCTAGAATATCTCTTGTACCATTTACTATCCACGTGGGTGCTGGTAGCTTTTCTGTCCAAATGGAAGGAAAGCTTGATGTACTGCATGTGTGATTTCTAATCATAATCCAGTGTGATTTTGTTGAATTCAAGTCAGAGCTTAAGCCTTCTTTGCCAAGATTTCAGACCAAAATGCACTGTGCATGGTGTTATTCTGGCTTTCTACGGAGGGAAAAAAAGCATTTCCTTAGGCAACCAGATATCCTCACATCCACTTAGCCTTTGCCTCTCTTTCCTGGCATGTTGCCTATTGAGAGTTATGGACTCTAAATGATATGTAGAGGTAAGCTAGGATCAGACAGTTTTTATTTACGAGAAACAGAATCCACCGTAGACATATTTTATGTAGACACTGGTTTAAATGTAGGAAACAAAGTGCTTACAAAAATCATTAAAGGAATGGAAAGGCAGACTTTATCCTAAGCTTCCTCCAGGAATGATTCCAAGATCAATACAATAGAACTGGCTCACCAGGGAACTTACCACAGTTAGGAAGAGAGGGAAACACAGAAGCCTTTCTGACTGCGAGCCAGAAAATAAGCCAGCATCTCCACAACTCTCTCCTGACATCCATTCTGTAGTCACTCTCAATGACTAGAGAATGCATTGCTGGGTAGGGCCACAAATGCTGCTTGAATCTGCCTTTCCAAGACTATGCTCCAGAAAAGAGGCTGGAAATCAATGTTCCCCAGATCAAATCCAGGCAGCAAACATGACCACACTCCTCTGTTTACATACTGCCTGTGGCTGCTTTCACTGCAAGGTAGAGTTGAGGAATTGGGTCAGAGCTTGTATGTGGCCTCTTGTTCCATAAAACTGGTATATATGCTCTATAGCCCTTTACAGAAAACATATATCAACCTCCAGTCTAGAAGTCAGTGGTTGGAACGCTGTTTCAGTGAAACCAACAAGTATACAACGGTGCCTGCCAAAAATAACACCCAAAGCATAGGGAGACATCTGCTCTCCATGCCTCAAGCAGTTCTATGTAACATACCGTACATAATTCTCATCTTCAACCTCAGCTTCAAAGGAATCTAAAACATGGAGTTTTAATTTTTGCAACCTTTGCTGTGTAGAAAGTCACATGAGGAGAAAGTTGGAGTGAATATGAATGTCATTTCATTATATCCACCAAGTTCAATTTTCTGGGTATGCAACATTTATACACACATTTCTCCATATACTTAAACTTCCAATGATGCATTCTATGAGACAAGCCTAAGCAATAAAGTGAGACTCCCATCTCTATAAAATATTTAAAAGTTAGCTGGGTGTGGTGGTGTGTGCTGTAATCTCAGTTCCAGCTACTCAGGAGTCTAAGGCAGGAGGATCACTTGAGCCCAGGAGTTTTGAGGATGCTATGACCTATAGTTGTGCCACTGCACTCCAGCCAGGATGACAGAGCAAGACCCTGTCTTACACACACACACACACACACACACACAGACACACACACACACAAATCCTATATAAAAAAAGAAAAGGAAGGGAAGAGAAGAAAAAAGTTAACTAGTAGGTAGAGATATAGACATCACATAAACAGAAAGAACTATGTATAGCTATGACCTACGTCACATTCTTTACCCAATGCCTTAGCTGATTAGTTTTGTTTGCTTGATGGTTTGTTTGTTTTCTCTGCACGTTGATCCAAATCTTTATTCTGAGATGTCTGGCTCCTTGCTGGTCTTGCCTGAATGAGCATTTGACCAATATAATTTTCCATTATTTTTTACCCCTAGACTGGCCACTATTTGGAGACAATTTAGATGACTTGGCTCTAGACATATTTTTTTGTCTCCATTGTGAAATAGTAGCACTATTTTTCTTTGGTAATTCGATTAATCACTGGAACAGTTATTTTACTCCCACACTAGTTGTTATTTTATTTTGTTTTGTTTTGCTTGTTTCAGGAAGAGCCTAAAATGCAACTGTTGTTATGTCCCTGGTGGAAGCATTTCTCCCTTTGGAAACTTAAGCAAAATATTGCCCCAAACCTGGTCTGGAATGTATTTCACAACCTCCTTCCAAGAAAATTTGGCATACCTAATGAAATAGCCTAAGCACCATTGTATCATTGCCTGATGAACTGTAATAAGCCTGAGATCTATTCTGGAAAGCTAGTCACCTGCCCACCCTCTAACTGTTAGCTGACTGTCAGAAGCCTAATCATCACTATCAGAAAATGTTTTCTTAATTAACCAACATTTCTGTTTTCTACAAATGTCACTAGCAAAAGATAAATCTTTAAATTGGTCTGCTTAGGTCCCTTTTTTTGAACAATATTGAAATAAAATTTTGACAAGTCCACATAATTAAATTGTCAGAATAGGTTTAAATAATAATAATAATAACAAAAATGTCGGAAGAGTCCAAAATGGCATAGGATTTTGTGAAAGTGACATTGGTATAGTAGGTTAAAACATCACTTTCACTTCCACTCCTTGGTTCCTTGACTTTTGAATTATGGCTACAGAAAAAAAGTGTACCACTTACAATATTTCTTCTGTTTTACATCACTTCTCTTTTGTCTTTTTCTAAGGTTTTTGTACCTCTGACATCAGCCTGCTTCTTACAATCATTGTAAGTTATAGTTTACTTGATGGTATATTTTTCTTTCTTAGTTTTACATAAAATAATTGCACTCTTTACAATTCAGGCCAACTTAAATTTGATGAGCTAGGAAATGACTCACTGCTTAAGATCATAGAATGCATTTTCTAAAACACCCTGTTCACCACACAAGGTGCTATCTTCCAGAAAGTGCTGTAACTGAGTCTTCAAAATGCTGTTTCACTTTCATTATTCTATAAGGAGAGTTCTGTAATGGGAGACATAGCCCAGTTGGAAAATTCCTCAGCTTTCAGCACATTGTTCCATTTATCCCGCCATAGAAAACAAGCTCCATGGTTAGGAATAACATTGTGTGGAAAGCTGGTATTGTGAATGATGCGTTCACTAAGTTCATAGATGCTGATGCTAGCAGAGAACAGACAAAAAAGGCAAATTCAAATTCAGAATGCGTGTCTGTTTCAGGGAGAACAAATGAATCTGACAGATGTGGGTCAAAGTAGCCATCTTGCCCCCAGATGTTTTCTGGCACCTGTGGGATATGCTGGCATAGTGCAGCATTAGTCTCTGTTTTGGCAAGTGGAAGATTTAACAATACTGTTAGCCAGATTAGCCTTGGTGAGGGGAAGCCTGTACACATGTGCCACCCTGGCCACCATAGGCATTTTGTTCCCAAGCCCCTTAGGCAGGCACTAGGCTGTCTGGGGAGTGAGGCTCCTCACATCCTATCCATGTGATTTCTTTCTTCAGTTTTCACATTTGTGATTTTATTAAATCGATTGCTTTACAAAACATTATAACACCAACTTACCAATCTACAGCTAGCTGGTGCCGTTTGCTGAGCATATTTTATAAAGGAAGGGGGATGTTAAATCCCCAAGATAGTAGTTTCATTGCAGCCTAGGAGACAAAGGAGATGTTGTTTCTCAGACATTTAAATCTGGCTAATGAAACAGGAAAAAAAATTATCTGCCCCATCTGAAGAGCTGCTTCAGAAGGAATATTCTAGTAAATATAAACTACACTTGTTTATGCTCTCAATAAATGGCATAAGTTGTGACACCCCTTTCTTGGACTTCAGAATTGGAGAGTTTTGGTCTTTCAATTTTAGGTATCAAATGTATGGACATTTCAGCCTTAATGTCTTCACTCTGAAATAACAGTCTACCCCATAATTTATTTTTAAAATTCTAGCACAGTATTTTCAGCCAAACATTTAATACTAAACACACACCACATGCCTTACTGAAAGCCGTGTTTTCTTTTTTTCCCCCTCAGCAAGTTACAAAATAATTCAGGAACCTATGGTTAAAGCTATATTTCTGAGTGGTATTGATAAATGCTACATAATTTTTTGATACATAAAAACTCGTTTCCAATTTAGTGACTCTTTTACTCTGTATAAGACAGAAATTATGACAAGAGTATTAGGACTTCTCTTACTATGATTTAGTAAAAACTTCTCTTTACTAATTTTAATCCTGGGGCAACAAGATCCAAGTTGTCTTCATTATATTAATAGCTAATTGACAAGGAATTTAAAAGCCAACACTTGTTTTGAATAGCATTTATAGCAACTGAGAGGAAATGAAGTCATGCTACATGTTGAAGGAATTATAGCCAACAGGAAACACACAAGACAGGCTGAGGTCTGTGGCTCATGCCTGTAATCCCAGCACTCTGGGAGGCCGAGGCGGTTGGACCACCTGAAGTGTGGAGTTCGAGACCAGCCTGGACAGCCTGGTGAAACCCTGTCTCTACTAAAAATACAAAATTAGCCTGGCATGGTGGTGCACACCTGTAATCCCTGCTACTTGGGAGGCTGAGGCAGGAGGATTACTTGAATCCAGGAGGTGGTGGTTGCAGTGAGCCGAGATTGTGCCACTGCACTCCAACCTGGGCAACAGAGTGAGACTGTATCAAAAAAAAAAAAGAGAAAGAAAGAAAGAAAGAAGAAAGAAAGAAAGAAAGAAAGAAAGAAAGAAAGAAAGAAAGAGGAAGGAAGGAAGAGAAAGAAAGAAAGAAAAAGAAAGAAAAGAAAGAAAGAAAGGCACAAGAAAATAAGATGTCACAAAAACTAACTTATATTCTCCATCTTAGTCACCATGGTCAAGGGTGACCATTCACGGAGGCCTTATATTCACTTCCCAAAATAATTTGTTTTTTCTTTTTAACTTTCCTTTACTTCTCTTTTTTTTCTGCATATCACGGGCAACAAATTCTTTGTCTTTTTCATGTCCTCTCTGTCCAATAAAATGCATTTATATTGAATAAATGCCTTCGGGAAACCACTGTATGATAAAGTAATTTTTAATATCCTGTAATTTTATCATTTAGTAACCTTCCAAACATAAAGATGCGCTCATGACATCTGTCCATGAATTTAGTTGATAATGCAAAAATCGTCTTTCTCAGTAACTTCACAGGAGCTTCTTTCTTTAATGATAGCTTTATTGATACATAATTTATATTCCATAAAATTTACTCTTTTAAAATATATACTATGTGATTTTTAGTATACACATTACTATTAGTATACTATTGCAGTAGCCACTTTATCCACCAAGCCTTGCCTTCTGCAAATGCTTCGTTCTGGACCAAAAGTGATAATTCAGGAACTACTTTATCATGACATGCTATGTGTTACCAGTATCCCATTTTCCAATGGCAACTGGTCCTCACTGACTTAAACGCGAACTTGATTAGATAATCAATCCCAGATTTCCATCTAGAAAGGTCCGTTGGCTACAATCATTGCCTGCACATGGCGCCCCATATCTGTTATTCAGGTTTCAGTTGTAGGAAACAAGAACCACTTTGCTAATAAAGGAATTAAATATTTAAAGGGAATAAGGCACTTACAAAGTCATTTAGTCTCCTTTGCTGTTGATGGTGGTGGTGGGAAGCTTGTGTTGCACTCAGGTGTGCAAAAATTGAACTTCCTTTCTATATCTCATTAACTGAACTAAACGTAGACTCTCCAAACCTCCATTTTGCTCTTAGTGAAGACAGAGCTCTTAGTCTTGCTGATTCATATTAAATAATCTTCACTGAATTTAAAACGGAATTTTAATTCATTTAATTCAAGAGTATTGGCTCCTCTCTTCTCCCTAAGGGAGAAAGTGCTTATATATGATTAGGGCCACACGGGAAAGTTGATATCTATCCATGGCCATTTTCTGTCCTGCTTGGCCTTTGGCAAGATATATAATCCATCTTGGCCTTGGATTATCAACATCCATCCCCTCTGCCATCTACTGCACGTACCACCCATGGTAGTGCTGTGCTCTCAATTGCCAGGACAATACAGTTCACGCCACATACTCCTCATCCAAGCTTCAAGGCCTATCCAACGTGGGAGATGAGACTACGCCACCCAAAAACATGCCTGTTTTGCATAAGATTAATATCTTCAGCTCAACAATCTGAAGAAAAATAAGGAAAAGCAGATACAGGAAAGCTCCCTGCCCTTTCTCCATTTTCCTAAAAGCAGAACATAGATTTACAAAGACAAAGGATACTCCATCCCCTTTTCTACCAGGCAGACAAAGGTTAACCACTGAAGAAAACTTTGGACTTTTATTGGCCTGGAAGAATCTGCATGAAGAAACTGTATTCACCAACATGTATCTGCCAGTTGTTTTTCTTCCCACAAGTTGCTATTCCTAAAGACTCAAAGTCCTTTACCTTGGTCTTGTCACTTCCCTAAAAATGTGCCATTCTTTACTGAAGATACTATATAAGCTGGAAATCAAAGCTCCCTCTTTGAAAATTACTCTTTCCCTGGATATCTCCTTGTATACATGAAACATGCATGTTAATAAACTGCTTTTCTCTTGTTAATTTGTCTTTAGTTACACAGGGTCATGCCAACTAAGAATTTATGAGGGTTGAGGAAAAAATTAATTTTCCCCCCAGACCCCAGTGCCACCTATACTTTCTCAGCCTCCCTGTGCATCAATTTCAAGGGAACATGGACATCATTTAGATGCTCATCCACACTGCTCTTGGTCCATGAGAGCAGGGGGACATGTTACAGTTAATTAGATAGGCATAAGTGGGGCAGAAGAGGGCTCTCCCACCTACTAGGAATGCCTGGTGATGGTTCAGTAATTATCACCTTGCCTCTCTAAAAGGGATAAATTAGCAGCTGGTGCTAGGGAGAGGCCATTCCCTGATGGTCCACACCTATTGCACTGAAGTCATAACTGAATGCAGATGACAGGAAGAAGCGACTTCTTGGACATGCACATTAAGAGACACCATGGTGGAGTATGACTTTCCTGAGGCACTCTACTGGAAAAAGGAAGAAAGCCTCAGACGGGCATTCATACAACTTCCTAAACACACTATACATGCTCACTTCCTGAGGGTAAAAGGGGCACTGGGCATGCAGGCAGCCCACCCTAAGGGAAGAATCATGGGAAAGAATCATGGGAAAGTTTAACCTAAGATGAAGGTTCAACATCTACTTGACCTTGGTGTCCGCTTGAGTTTCTTCCAAGTATACTTTTCTTTCCATTCTTTTCTGCTTTAAGGCTTTTAAATAAACTTACACTCCTGCTCTGAAACTTGCCTTGGTCTCTTTTTCTGCCTTATGTCACTGGGTTGAATTCTTTCTTCTGAGGAGGCAAGAACTGAGATTGCTGAAGACCCATATGGATTCACCACTGGCAACTGATACCTTACAATGGTAATGGATGGGGGTGAGAGTCTCTGTCTCTCTCTCTAACTGCCCTTGCATGCATGTTTCCTGCATTATGATTGCAGTGTTCTGCCTAAGTTCCCCTTCTCAACAATCCAGATAAGAAGTAGGGCACTCCTGCTCTTCAATTCTCAAATTTACTTGCAGATATAGAATAAGCACAATCTCAATTTTGACCTTGGGAGGGACAAAGGCAGGATCCCACTCCCTGTCCACATGGGAACATTCTTACTCTCCTCTTCCAATCTTCAAACCCTTTCCCCTAAACCATAAAGGAGTTTTATTATCTCTTTTCTGTGCTACCAAAGGAGAAGATGTGTGTAGTGAGGAGAATCAGAAATGGACTCTTCCTCTACTGACTTTCCAGTCCAACATTACATTTTCTTGCTTCAAGCTTTATCTCAGGATAGTCAAAACTTCTATCCTTATATTAATTTATTTACTTTGGAAAATCAAAATAATTTGTCTTTCTCTTGTAGTGGAAGGCATTCTTTCTGGTATGTTTTTTCTTAAGAATTCATTCAGAATTCTTTCATCTGGGATTGTAGTGCCCTCTCTTTTCAGAGGAAATTGAAAGGCTATTTTTTTTTTTTTTTTTTTTAGACAGAGTCACCCCAACTGGAGTGCAGTGTCACCATCCCGGCTCACTGCAACCTCTGCCTCCCAGGTTCAAGCGATTCTCCTGCCTCAGCCTCCCAAGTAGCTGGGATGACAGGCTTTTGCCACCACCCCTGGCTAATTTTTTTATTTTTGGTAGAGACGGGATTTCACCACGTTGACCAGGCTGGTCTCAAACTCCTGACCTCAGGTGATCTGCCCGCCTCGGCCTCCCAAAGTGCTGGGATTACAGTCATGAGCCACCATACCCAGCCTAAAAGGCTCTTAAGGCATTAAGGACCTCAGTGGCTTCAATAGGTAGAGGGGTAGTGGATAAATAAGAAATTGCATCTGTGTGAAAAACTAGTTAAGATCTAAGTTTTATTACTGTTTCCAAATATTCCTCTCATAGACTCTTTTTATGGGATGAGAAATATTCTGCATGTCCTACCTGGTTTCCTAAAAAGATGAACATATGAAATATGAAGTATATGCACTTAAAATTTCCCCTTGATTTTTTTTTCTTTTTTGAGACAGAGTCTCACTCTGCCACCCAGGTTGGAGTGCAATGGTGCAATCTAGGCTTACTGCAACCTCCGCCTCTCAGGCTCAGATGAGCTTCCCACTCAGCCTCCTAAGTAGCGCGGGACTACAGGCATGTTCTATCATGCCCAGCAAATTTTTTGTAGAGACAGGGTTTCACCATATTGCCCAGGCTGTTCTCGAACTCCTGAGCTCAAGGGATTTGCCTACATGGGCCTCCCAAAGTGCTAAGATTACAGGTGTGAGTCACCATGCCTAGCCCTTCCCCTGAATTATTTATTGCTCTATTCTACCCTGTTCCTATCTACCTCACTTTATTTGAATAATGGGAGTGGGGAGAAAGGCTAGAAGAGTAGCCTTCTGACAACTTCAAAATCAATATGAATGAAGAAAAGACATGATTTTCTTCTTTTCTGGTCGATATACATTATAGTTTGGATGTTTGTCTCCTCCAAATCTCGTGTTGAAATTTGATCCCCAAAGTTGGAGGTGGGGCCTCATGGGAGGTGTCTGGGTCATGGGGGTTGATCCCTCGTGAAGAGATAAATACCCTCCCTGGATGGAGAAGTGAGTGAGTTCCCACTCTTTCAGTTCCCAGGAGAGCTGGTTGTTAAGAAGAGCCTGGCATCTCATGATTTCCACACCTGCCAGACCCCCTTCCCCTTCCACCATGAGTGGAAGCAGCCTGAGGCCCTCACCAGATGACTACTCTTCCAGCCAGTCAGAATCATGAGCCGAATAACTTTTTCCCCTATAAATTACCCAGTCTCAGGTATTCCTTTATAGCAACACAAATGGACTAATATAGAACCTGAAACTCTAATGAACAGATTGACAGTGGGAGAAGGATGAAAGATCTCACAACCTTCTTTCAGGTAGTGTGTTTACTCTCTTTCTCTTAAAAAGGAAGGGGGAGGGCAAATCACTATTGTTACCTTACCCCAAATTCCATCAAACATACAATTAATAGAAATGTCTAAAGTTCCTGCAAGTAGATTATCTGTCAGGAAGTAGATTGCCTGCTGGTCTTTTCAGGATCTTCCCAGGAATCTAAGTGTTAAGTTGGGTATGAGGAGGTTGCATTAGATACTGCTTCCCATTTTGCAGACCAGGAATTATTTTTAATAGCAAATTTATTCAGTGTAATTTGTTTCTTGGTGAAGTTAAATTCTGGAAACAGAACAACAATGTGACCAATCTGAAATAGCATTACCAAGGTAATTTTTTTTTTTTTTTTTTGGCGGGGCGGGGGGTGAGGAGGGGTTTACTCTAATGGTCTTCTTTCTTCTCTTTAATTGGTAATTATCTAACCCTGTCTTTGCACCTGGAAATGAAAGAATTCAGCCTTATATGAGGGAGAATGTCCACCATGACCCAATTCTCATCCTCCACTGCGTAACTCCTGAAAGCGCGATTGATTTCAAAGAGAGTGCTGTAAAGAGATCCTCTGTGATGTGAAGAGAATTAGAATTGGGCACAAAGGTAGAAGTGTAACTGATGCTAAAAATAGCTCATGCTTTAGAAAGTTGATTAATCCAAAGAAAAGAAGTTATTAAAATGTTCAATTAGAATTTCTGCAGCTTGCAGATTCTATTTTTAATTTCTAAAGCATTACATATGTAAAATGAAGGAGGGTGTGAATCTTACCAGGATCAGAAAAACAGAGAGGAAAGGGCAAAAGCTTCCTTTAAGCAGCAAACATAGGCAGAATTTGATAGCAGTAGGAGTAATTATTACTGCAGGTGTCCTAGTCTGATATGTCTCTTCATTATTATGACTTTTTTTGTTTTTTGACAGAGTCTTGCTCTGTCACCCAGGCTGGAGTGCAGTGGCTCAATCTCCGCTCACTGCAAGCTCCGCCTCCCAGGTTCACGCCATTCTCCTGCTTCAGCCTCCCGAATAGCTGGGACTACAGACACCCACCACCACTCCCGGCTAAGTTTTTTTTTTTTTTTCTTGTATTTCTTTAGAATTCCAGAAATTATTTTAAACATGAATTTTATAAGTTTGATATCCTAGTTTTGAAATAACATGACATTTATTCTTATTATATACTTCTTGAGCACATTAAACAAAGGATCCATGTAACTCTAAATATTAATCAGTAGTATAAAAATCAAATCACCCCTGGAAATAGCACAATCCTCTATATACGGTGGCTCAATCTAGAAACCTTAGAGCCCACTTGATTCCTTCTTCTCCCTTATTCCCCACAACCAATCACCAAGTCCATCAATGTTGCCTCTTTAATAACATTCAAATCATTCTACTTCTCTCCATCCCCATGGTTACAGCCCTAGTCCAATCTATCAAAAGCACTTGCTGAGACTATTCCGATAACCTCCCTACACTTTCTCAAACCTACTTGTGCTCTTCTCCAATCCATTGTCTACTTTAGAGTTACAGTAATGGATCAAATCCACATCTGATTATTTTATCACTCTTCTTAAAAGCTGCTGCTGGCTTCTCCCTACTGTTGGGTAAAGTCCAATATCCTCAATAAGGCTTTAAAGAGTCTGAACTATCCACCCTGCTTCCTAACTCTCCACCCTCATTTGAGTGTCCTTCCCCTTACTCTCTCTGCTCCACCACACTGAACTAGTGATTCCTTGAATTAAGAGATACCATCTTCTAACTGAGTGGTTTTTCACGTGTTCTTTTTTTCTGCCTAGAATGTCTGCCTCCCCTCTCTTTGTCTAGATGGCTTCTATTCATTCTTTAGATCTGTTTTAGCATTCAGGAAATCCTCTATCACATGTAAAAGATATATGTCCTATAGATCTTTATAGCATTCAACATACAATAACTCTTCATTTAATTTCTCCTTATCCTTCTATAGTCTGATAGCAGTGACGTGCTTGTTATTTACTCAGCACATTAGATATAATGCATGGTGAATTATCTAATAGTTATTTACTGGATGAATGATTGCATGAGGTGACATATAGAAACTCAAAGAGTGTCTTTCTGTGTGAAAGAGAATGAAAGGCAGAAACGCCTTCGGAAGGAGTTACATTTGCGATGGTTCTTGAAAAATAAATAGATATTTTTCAACTCAAAAGAGCTGCTGGATTACTCATAGACCCGGGATTGGCATGAGCAAAGGCACTGATGTGATTGAAGTGTTTGGGAAGTGGGGAGTTTATCATGACTAGAGTAGATAATGGAGGGGGAAGTGATTGTAGTGAGTTAGTGACGCTAATTCAAATGTAGAATGTTAAAGTCGTTTATGCCAGCCTAAGTAGTTCAATTCCAACAGGATAGCAAAATGATCACAATGATTAATAAAACTACACAGGTGTTAGTGCATCACTATTGAGAGCACTCGATACAGCAGCACATACATTTCCTTATATTTCTTATTTTTTTAGTCAATTGGTGTCAAGTGAATTAATTCATTTTCAAATATAAAATGTCTTCATCATAACTCAACTTACATACATTCTATGTTGATTGCAAGATTCTAAGGTTAAAGTTAAGTAATTTTCTAGGAAAGAAAAGCCTTTTTTTTTTTTCTTGGAGACAGGTTCTCGCTCTGTTGCCCAGGCTGGAGTACAGTGGCCTGATCATGGTTCACAGCAGCCTCAAACTCCTGGGCTCAACCAATCCTCCCACCTCAGCCTCTCAAGTAGCTGGGACCAAAGGTGCATGCCACCATGCCTGGCTAAATGTTTTTTGTTTTTGTAGAGAAAGGGGTCTTGCCATGTTGGCCAGGCTGTTCTCGAATTCTTGGCCTCAAGCGATTCTCCCATCTCTGCCTCCCAAAGTGCTGGTATTACAGTCATGAGCCACAAAGCCCAGCCCTATCATTTTTAATTCAAAAAATTTACAGTTTGAGTTTTTTCTTTTCTGAAGATATCCCTTTATCTAGTGGAATTTTCCCATTGAATGTATGAATTGGAAGTGTTTGAAATAAACAGATAAAAATGCCAAATGGGAAAGTCATTGATGATGTACGTGTATTTCAGAAACAATCATATTTTAATACCTCTAAATAGCGGCGAGATTTAAAAGTAACCATGCAAAAAGACACAACTCTTTGCTGCCATCTGGTGGCAGCCCTTTTTGCCATCAGACTGTCTCTTGAGGTCCCACTTTGAAGTCCCTGTGAAGAAAATAGACCAGTAAAACCAAGAGTTAAGCAGTTTCTTGAGAACCCAAGAGAAATTGCTCCATCTGGGATAAGGCTTCTCTGGTCACTATAATTCTTGAAATGCTCAATGGTTCCCCTACTTCTTTAACAACTAGGAGATGGAAATACAGTAGGATTCACAATACAAGGGATGTTAACAAACGCCTTTGACATAAGGCAGGGCTGACTGGGAATCTTGATTGTAAACCCAAAACTCCTTGGAAACTCCCTCTGACCAGAGAGGCTTCTTCTGGTCCATTTTCTCAAATTGCTTCCTTGTATTAACAAAATAGGCTCCTTGACGATTCATCAACTCATTAATTTAACAGATGGCTGGGATAATGTAGTGAACAAAGGAGTTACGCAGCTTGCATTGTAGTGAGGATGACTGACAGACAAATAAATGAAATAGATAAATAAGCAGTTGCAAACTTTAATAATAGTTTTGAAGAGAGCAAGGGTTAGTGGTCATGGAAGGCCGCATGATGATGTAGCACTGCAGTTGAGACCTAAAGGAAGATAACTAGCTAGTCATGGAAAAAATTGAGATGAGTGCATTTTAGACAGAGGAGATAGTGTGTCCGGAATTGGTGGGTCCTTGGTCTCACTGACTTCAAGAATGAAGCCGCGGACCCTCTCGGTGAGTGTTACAGCTCTTAAGGTGGCGTGTCTGGAGTTTGTTCCTTCTGATGTTCGGATGTGTTCGGAGTTTCTTCCTTCTGGTGGGTTCGTGGTCTCGCTGGCTCAGGAGTGAAGCGGCGGACCTTCGCAGTGAGTGTTACAGCTCTTAAGGTGGCACGTCTGGAGTTGTTCATTCCTCCCGGTGGGTTTGTGGTCTCGCTGGCTTCAGGAGTGAAGATGCAGACCTTCGCGGTGAGTGTTACAGCTCATAAAGGCAGTGTGGACCCAAAGAGTGAGCAGCAGCAGGATTTATTGCAAAGAACGAAAGAACAAAGCTTCCATAGTATGGAAGGGGAGCCGGGTTGCCACTACTGGCTCGGGCAGCCTGCTTTTATTCTCTTATCTGGCCCCACCCACATCCTGCTGATTGGTAGAGCTGAGTGGTCTGTTTTGACAGGGTGCTGATTGGTGCGTTTACAATCCCTGAGCTAGACACAAAGGTTCTGCACATCCTCACCAGATTAGCTAGATACAGAGTGTGGACACAGAGGTTCTCCAAGTCCCCACCATGGTAGCTAGATACAGAGTGTGGATTGGTGCATTCACAAACCCTGAGCTAGACACAGGGTGCTGATTGGTGTGTTTACAAACCTTGAGCTAGATACAGAGTGCCGATTGGTGTATTTACAATCTCTGAGCTAAACATAAAGGTTCTCCATGTCCCCACCAGACTCAGGAGCCCATCTGGCTTCACCCAGTGGATCCCCCACTGGGGCTGCAGGTGGAGCTGCCTGCCAGTCCCTTGCCATGCACCCGCACTCCTCAGCCCTTGGGTGGTCGATGGGACTGGGCGCGGTGGAGCAGGGGGTGGCGCTCGTTGGGGAGGCTCGGGCAGCACAGGAGCCCACGGAAGGAGGGGAGGCTCAGGCATGGCGGGCTGCAGCTCCTGAGCCCTGCCCTGCGGGAAGGCAGCTAAGGCCCGGCGAGAAATTAAGCACAGCAGCTGCTGGCCCAGGTGCTAAGCCCCTCACTGCCCGGGGCTGTGGGGCTGGCCCACCGCTCGGAGTGTGAGGTCCGCAAGCCCATGCCACCCGGAACTTGCACTGGCCCGCAAGCACCGCGCACAGCCCCGGTTCCCTCCCGCGCCTCTCCCTCCACACCTCCCCGCAAGCTGAGGGAGCCGGCTCCGGCCTTGGCCAGCCCAGAAAGGGGCTCCCACAGTGCAGCAGCAGGCTGAAGGGCTCCTCAAGTGCTGCCAAAGTGGGAGCCCAGGCAGAGGAGGCGCGGAGAGCGAGCGAGGGCTGTGAGGACTGCCAGCATGCTGTCACCTCTCAATAGCATGTGCAAAAGCAATGAGCTAGGATACAGCTGGAACACTCAGTATCTAGAGAGATTAGAGATCTGTGGTGGGAGTGTGTCGTGGTGGGAATAGAGAAAATTACAGCTAGGCCAAGATAATGCCAGGCCTTTAGGCCACTGTAAAGACTTAGGATTTTATTTCGAGTTCAATGAGTAAACATTGGGAAGCTTTAAGCAAAAGAATAGCATGATGCAATTTACATTTTCAGTTTAGTCATTGCTGGCAATCAATGTATTGTAAGAGGACAGGAAAGAAAGTTTATAAAAGTGAATTAGGAATTTAACACCATGATCTAGGAAATAGGTGTTGGTACTTTGTACTTTGTGATGATAAGAGACTTTCAGAGAAATGAGTAGATCCAAAAATCTTTTGAAAGTCAAATCAATGGGACTTAGGTGAATAAAGAAAAGGGAAGACATTTTGATCATGAGCAATTGACAGGAGGGTGGTATTGTCACTTTTTGAGATGAAGAAGAATGAAACTGAAAGATGAATTAGTGGAAAATGAAAGATGTCTGTTTTGGAGACTGTGCCTTTGAGACACCCTTGTAAAAATACTGTGTAGGAAGAAGTTTTTGAGAGTGCTTCCCAGAAGGAAGATCTGGATGTGAAATGTAAATTTAGTAGTGACCAGCATAAAGATATTACTTTAATCCACAATTATTGAAAATATCACCTAGGGAAGCTATAGCAAAAGAAGACAAGACAAACCAGAGTATAAGAATCATCCCTCATTAGATGGCCTTAACATGTTCTTTTTTTTCCCCTCAGCCCACTAACTGTGACCATATAGTATCCCATTCATATTATTTCTAAAGTCCCCAGCCCTATACCAAAATGCGATCTCTATCCCACCGTAGGGGCCATGGGAAAACGTCCCCTTTGCCCTCTGAAGTTTCACTAAAAATCAACAGACAAAAGACAGATTAATAAGAGAAGAAGCACACAGATGTATTAATGTGCATGGGGTAAAAATCACAGAGTGATTGCCCCCCACCCTACAATGGGGTTCAGATACTTATATACCCTTCTTATTAGGATAAATGGAGGTGGGGAAATGTGGATGATTTTAGGTGGGTAGTATGGGATTTTTAGGGAAATTCAATAGACTTAAAAAACATACAGTGGCCTGGGACAAAGTCTGTTGGACCTGCAGAGCAGTAGTTTGCAAATGTGTGCAGGTGTGTTGAGACTTTCATCTTCATTCTGGCCAAAGGAGTTCAGTTAATGAAAACTCAGGAAGGGACCAGAGGTAATTGCTTTCTTCTTTGGTAGGTCTGGACTTTTGTCAGATAAGGGAACTTCAAGAACATTTTTATTCTGCACATTGGGAGAGACAGAGATTGAGAGAAAGGAGTTGGAGGAGAGTCAGAGAGATCTTGAGGCTTCCTCAGTTCTGCACATCAAAGTACCATATTCTGGGGTATCAGTCTCTAAGCCCCAATATCATCTTCCAGGTCTGACTTCTAACCTACTCCTGTCTCAGAATCTATCAGGAGCCAGTTTAGGCTTATTGGATTTTTTCTCTGTGAACCCCGAATCCTGGGTATATTGCAGAGAGAGTTTTGAATTTAAGCAAATGTTCCTTCTGGCCTCTGACTGGGATCAGCAGAGCTTAAGACTACTTCAGCAGATTGAGTGCCCTAGAGAGTTCAGTGGAGAAAGGTGTTATGAAAAAGCTTCATAAAAATGACATTCCTCAGATTCCAGTCTTAGAATTCTGCTCATTTTAAAAACTAGGAATTTGCTAGTAAAAAGAAAATAAGTACATGAAAGTATATGAAACTAGTACACCCTGTTCATTATTTTACATTGCTTCAATTAATGCCATTATACTATGTGGGGAGGTATATATATATATATATGAAATAGGATAGAGAGATATAAAATAGGAGCTATATATATATATATCCACATAGTATCTATCTCCATGTATTATATATCTATATCAATATCTATATATATGAAATAGGATAGAGAATTATAAAATAGGAGATTATATATATATATATCCACATAGTATCTATCTCCATGTATTGTATATCTATATCTATAGATATAGATATTCTATGGATATTTATATTTTCTGAAAGTTAATGTCTTACTCTGAAAACAAAGGTAGTTTTTACATCTTAAAATTAGAATGACTTGAAAAAAGATAGAAAGAAAGCTTTTTGTTTTAGAAACCACATAGAAAATAGTGTGTGTGTGTGTGTGTGTGTGTGTGTGTTTTACATTATATACAGCATACCACGGAAAATGACTTCTAAAATAACATTGTAGGAGTTCACAACCAGGAGCAGTGGCTCACACCTGTAATCCCAACACTTTGGGAGACCAAGGTGGGCAGATTACCTGAGGTCAGGTGTTTGAGACCAGCCTGGCCAACATAGTGAACACCCCCCACCCCAGTCTCTACTAAAAATACAATTAGCTGTGTGTGGTGGCACACGCTACCTGTAGTCCCGGCTACTCAGGAGGCTGAAGCAAAAGAATTGCTTGAACCCTGGAGGTGGAGGTTGGAGTGAGCCAAGATCACATCACTGTACTCCAGCCTGAGCGACAGAGCGAGACTCTGTCTCAAAAACAAAACAAATAATATCGTAGGAGTTCTAAATCATTCACTTGGTACTTTCAATTGGATAATTAATACTGAAAATTGTAAATAAATCTTCTTGCTGTTATACTTCAAGTAGGTCTGATTCAACCAACAATAAAAATGAGAAGCTTAAGTTTAAATGTACATGAAGCTTGAAGCCTATAAAATCCTTATAGATTGTGATTTTAAACACAAGAGGAGTTCCCTTCTGGAAATCTTTAGGTGAGATAGTGGCACACCTAGTCATAGCCTCCTTTCTTTTCTGACTGAGGCTTATCATGTGAGACCATCAAGCAATTTGAACTACAGCATAAGTTTTTCCATTTTAATCACATTTACATTCTTCTTAAATTTCCCTTTTGACCAAATGAGTACTGATGAGTTGGCTTTAAACATTTGTTTCCAAGTAAGTCAATAAATCTTTGCAATTGAGAAGAGCCAAAGTCAGAAGGATGGATATGTTATAATAGAAAAGTTATGAAAGCAGTTCAAGGATTCTTCCTTCTTGGCTTTGGAAAATGTGAAAGGGCAAGTACTGTTTTGTTTCGTTTAAATTCAAAGCTTGTTTATTATTTCAGGAAAAAAAAAAACATTACAAACAGTATATTCTAATTTATGAAAACCTATTGACTTCTTTAGACCACAGTATAAAAGAATGGCGCAGAGGCAGGAAGAGTGACACCACAGCTGGGATTAGGTCATGAAAAGCAGGTGTGTGCAGAGGCCATGGTACTGACGCAGATTTGATTCTAAGATGAACTTCTGCTGGGTTGTGCATCTTAGACATCTCATTTAATCTCTCTTAGACTAGGGACACATCTATTAGGCGGGGGAAATAAAACTTACATGTGGTTTTTGTGAGTAGCAAAGATAATGAATATAAAACATCTGGCATTCCATAAATGGTATTAGACTGATGATTTCCTGGTCAGCATATGTGGGTAAAGTGAGCTGAGGATGACTGCAAAGATGTGTCTTTTTACCTTTCAAAGGCAGTCTTTTCATGATTGTGTTTTGTGCTGCAACATAAGAAAGATTTACTACCAATTCACTTTGAACCAGTAAGCCATGACCCAATTTCCTAAAGCCAGATGGCAAAGCCACTTCCGGTGGGGCAGATGGGCCTATTGACTTTCAGTCCCATGAAAACATCAGGCTTGGAAGATACTCTGGGACCCGGTTAATGCCCCAAGAACATAGAGGAATGCCTTCGATATTGGCCTGGGTATCAGAGAAGCAAAACACTATCAGAATGACATGTGCAGTTTTAGACACTCACACAGTATTTGGGGCATGAAATAGAGTATTCAGAGGAAGCCAAGTTGCTTTCTTTGGCACATGGGATATTCAACAAGCTTCATCAACTAACCCTCTTTGTGTGAGATTGCAGCAATGCTTCTAAGTACCAGATGTGCTTGCCCTGAAAGGAAATGGAAAAACTGGACACATTCATATTCATTAATTAGGTAATATCAAAGTTAATTTATAAGGGCAGTTATTTGTTGGAGTCACACTGGCAACGAACTTTTAAGAGACACATTACTTCAATGGAAAACATTTCAGGAATTATTTTTCCCTTGAAACAAACATAAATTATATTGAAAATAATAATAACCCTTAAATCTAACACTGCAAATAGAAAAAGTATCTATTTATCATGCAATGTGTTTAAATTCCAAGAAAAGTTCTCCCTTAGTAAGAGCCTTGATATAAAACAGAAGACAAATTTGAGTCAATAAGGGAAAGAACTTTTCAACAGTAAGATATCTCTATAAATAGAATTAATTTTCATAGAACACAGATATTCCAAACACAATAGAGAGAGAATTAAAGTTAGTTCCCTATGAATGGCTAAGCCTTATGACTTTTTTTGGTAAACTCAATCTTTGATTTAGCTCTCTTTATATATAGGTGACACTTCATTGTCCTTATTCTTTTTAAGCATCATAAAAATAGGTATTTTTCCACTTTTTTAGAGTAACAAATAAGAATATTAAAGATAAGATTAGAACCCAGGTCTTAATCCAGGCATGCTTTCCCACCAAATCACGGTTCTCTGATCTCTTTTATGTACAAACTAACATATAACCACTAGATATATACACCTATTTACAGGTCATTCTTTTAGGCAAATTATAGCTGAGTAATCATTAAATGCAAAATTCAGCATACATTGCATCTACAGTGGACACTGTAATTTGCTAGCCCAATTTACATTCTTATTTACTATCAAAACCCCGATTTGATTTAGAGCAGAAATATTTACCTCCCCATGTTCCTTAGCAGTTATGAGTGACCAGGTGACTCAATTCTGGCCAAACTGTATAAATGGAAGCATATTTATTGGGGCCTTGGGGAAAAGTAAACTCACCCCTTCAAAATAATAACTTTCATTTTATATTTTCATTATGAAAGAAATGTATACTATTACAGAAAATACAAATATACAAAAATAAACTAAATTCATCTACAGTTCTAATTATACAGTAGTATACCCTTATCTGCAAGGGGATGTTTCAACAACCCAGTAGTGCCTGAAATCTCAGATAATACTGAACACTATATATATATATAGAATATATATATATACACTATGTTTTCCCTGTATGTTTATAACTATGATATATATACTATGTTTTCCCTGTATGTTTATAACTATGATAAAGTTTAGTTCATAAATTAGGAATAGTAAGAGATTAACAATAGTAAGTAATAATAAAATAGAATAATTATACTATACCAAGAATAGAATACATTGTATGAATGTAAAGATCTGTGGGAGAAGCATGGTTTCTCAGGAGGGGTTACAAAATCACTCACCACTTCCCTTGGCTGGGGGTGGGGGAGTTCCTCACACTCTCTCCCTTTCTTTCTCAAAATATCTTAATATTTTTGGACCATGATTGGCCACAGGTAGCTGAAACCACAGAAAGCAAGACTATGGATAAAGGGGAACTACTGTGCAGATAAACACTGGTTATCTCTTAAGCATAATCTGTTAGTGTTTTGTACATACATGTATACATGTACTCTTTGAAGATAATATTATAGAACCAGAGCTTGGGGTTAGGTCTTCACTGCCCTGTGTCCTCTGCTTCAGGAGGCTGAGGTGATTCTGGCACAGCCCCCATCATCTGTGATCTGCTGGCATTGGAAGATCCATATTTAAGACTCCAGAACGCCTGTGAAGCCAAGAAATGAGGCCAAGATGGCCGATTAGAAGCAGTTGCAGTCTGTAGCACCCACGGAGAGGAATGAAAGGGGAAAGTGAATTGGCACCTTCAACTGAAATATCCAAGTTCTCACATTGGGAGTGACTAGGCAAACAACCCACGGAGAATGAAGAAAAGAAGGGTAGGGCGATGGCCCACCTGGGTGCAGCACAGAGCCAAAGGAATCCCCCACTCCCAGCCAAGGGAATTGCTGAGTGATTGTGCATCTCCTCCTGCAAAACCACACTTCTCCCACAGATCTTTACAACACACAGATCAAGAGATCCCCTTATAAGCCCCTGCCACCAGGGCCTTGGGTTTGATACACAGAGCTGTCTGGAGTCTAGGCAGAGAAGCCATTCAGGCACACACAGAGACACAGGAGTTTTACATACTTCTGCCCTGGGATCCCTGGCAAAGCAGGAGATCCATCTGTACATATCTCTAGGAAGGGGGCTGAGTCCAGGAAGCCAAGCAGAGTCGTTTTGCAGGCTCGACTTCCACTGCACCTCACAAGTTAAGACCCACTGACTGAATTCCACCCAGCCATTGGCAACAAGAGTCTGCCTGAGACTGGACTGAATTCCCAGGGGGAGGGGCGGCCACCATCTCTGCGGTTTAGTCAACTCAGCCATTCCAGTTTGCTGGCTTTGGAGAATCCAAACAATCCAGAGGCAGAAGGGTCCCCCTCAACACAGCATAGCTGCTTTGCCAGATCATGGCCAGACTCCTTTTTTAAGGGGAAACCAAATCCATTCCTCCTCACTGGCCTGAACCTGCCTGCTGGGGCTTCAGCCACTCCAGCCAGAGTTGTATGAGCAGAGTTCTGATCTCTCCTTGAGATAGAGCTCCTGAGGGAAGGGGTGACTGCCATCTCTGTGGTTCAGCCAACTCAGCCATTCCAGCCTGCTGGTTTTGGAGAATGCAAACATTCCAGATGAGGAAGGGTTCCCCCCATTGCAGCACACCTGGTCTACCAAAAAACAGCCAGATTGCTTCTTTAAGTGGGTCCCTGATCCTATTCCTCCTGACTGGATGAGACCTCCCAACAGGGGTCTCCAGCCACCTCTGATAGGCACATTTGAGTTGGCAACAAGTCACCACCCATCTGGATCAGAGCTTCCAGAAAAGGCTGCCATCTTTGCTGTTTTGCAGACTTTACTGGTGATACCCCCAGGTATGAGAAAAACTGAGGCAACTGGGGCCTGGAGTGGACCCCAGCAAAGTGTAGCAGCCCTATGGTAGAGTGGCCTGACTGTTAGAAGAAAAACAAACAAACAGAAAACAACAACATCAACAAAAACGACCCCACTAAAACCCCATTCAAAGGTCAGCAACCTCAAAGATCAAAGGTAGATAAGCCTATGGATGAGAAAGAATCAATGCAAAAATGCTGAAAACTCAAAAAGCCAGAGTGCTTCTTCACCTCCAAATGACGGCAACACATCTCTAGCAAGGGTACAGAACCAGGCTGAGGCTGAGATGGCTGAATTAACAGAAGTAGGCTTCAGAAGGTGGGTAATAACAAACTTTACTGAGCTAAAAAAAGCATTTAGTAACCCACTGCAAAGGAGCTAAGAGTCACGATAAAATGATATAGAAACTGAGAGCCAGAATAGCCAGTTTAGAGAAACATAACTGACTCTAAAGAGACAGGGAGAATGGAACCAAGTTGGAAAACATGCTTCAGGGTATCATCCAGGAGAACTTTCCTAAACTAGCAAGACAGGCCAACATTCAAATTCAAGGAATGAAGAGAACCCCAGTAAGATACTCTAGAAGATCAACCACAAGACACATAATCGTCAGATTCTCCAAGGTCAAAATGGAAGAAAAAAATGTTAAGGACAGCCAGAGAGAAAGGCCAGGGAAACCCATCAGACTAACAGTGGACCTCTAATTGGAGACTCTACAAGCCAGGAGAGATTGGGGGCCAATATTCAACATTCTTAAAGAAAGAATTTCAACCCAGAATTTCATATCTGGCCAAACTAAGCTTCCTACACAAAGGAGAAATAAGATCCTTTCAGACAAGCAAATATTGAGGGAAACTGACACCACCGGGCCTGCCTTGCAAGAGCCCCTGAAGGAAGTACTTCATATGGAAATGAAAACCATTACTAGCCACTAGAAAAATACACCAAAGTACACAAACCAGACCAGTGACACTATGAAGTGACCATATAAACAAGTCTGCAAAATAACCAGCTAGTATCATGATGACAGGATAAAATTCACACATAGCAATACTAATCTTAAATGTAAATAGGCTAAATGCCCCAATTAAAAGACACAGAATGGCAAGCTGGATAAACAGCCAGGACCCATAGGCATGCTGTGTTCAAGAGATCCATCTTATGTGCAAAGGCACACATAGGTTCACAATAAAGAAATGGAGGAAAATTTACCAAGCAAATGGAAAACAGAAAAAAGCAGGAATTGCAATGCTATTACATTGATGCAAAAGTAATTATGGTTTTTGCCATTACTTTTAGTGGCCAAACCATAGTTATTTGCACCAACCTAATAGTTTCTGACAAAACAGGTCTTAAACCAGCAAAGATCAAAAAAGACAAAGGGCATTACATAATGGTAAAGGGTTCAATTCAACAAGAAGAACTATCCTAAATATATATGCACCCAATACAGGAACATCCAGATTCATAAAGCAAGATCTTAGAGACCCACAAAGAGACTTAGACTCCCACACAATAATAGTGGGAGAATTTAACATACCACTGACAATATTAGACAGATCATTGAGATATAGAATTAACAAAGATACTCAGGATCTGAACTCTTTGAACTCAGCTCTGGATCAAATAGACCTAATAGATATCTATAGAATGTTCCAACCAGAAACAACAGAATATATATTCTTCTCATCACTGCATGGCACTTACTCTAAAATTGATTACATAATCAGAAGTAAAACACTTCTCAGCAAATGCAAAAGAACTGAAATTGTAACAGTCTCTGAGACCACAGCACAATCAAATTAGAACTCAAGATTAAGAAATTTACAGAAAACCACATAATTACACAGAAATTGAACAACCTGCTCCTGAATGACTCTTTGGTAAATAATGAAATTAAGGCAGAAATCAAGAAATTCTTTGAAACTAATCAGAACAAAGAGACAATGTACTAGAACCTCTGGGATGCAGGTAAAGCAGTGTTAAGGGAGAAATTTATAGCGCTAAATGCCCACATAAAAAAGCTAGAAATAGCTCAAGTTAATAACCCAACATCACAGTCAAAAGAATGAGAGAACCAAGAGCAAATAAACCCCAAAGCTAGCAGAAGACAAAAAATAACCAAAATCAGAGCTGAACTGAAGGAGATAGAGACCCAAAAAAACCGTCAAAAAATCAATGAATCCATGAGCTGGTTATTTGAAAAAACAAAATAGACTGCTAGCTAGACTAATAAAGAAAAAAGAGAAAAGAATAAAATAAAAACAATCAGATATACGGGCGATTACACCACGGACCCCACAGAAATACAAACAACCATCAGAGAATACTATAAACATCTTTATGTGCATAAATCAGAAAATCTGGAAAAAATGGATACATTCTTGGACACATACACCTTGCCAAGACTGAACTAGGAAGAAATTGAATCCTTGAATAGACCAATAATGAGTTCTGAAATTGAGGCAGTAATAAATAGCCTACCAAACAAACAAACAAACAAAAGAAGCCCAGGACCAGATGGATTATTCACAGCTGAATTCTACCAGAGATACAAAGAAAAGCTGGTACCATTTCTACTGAAACTATTTCAAAAAGTTGAAAAGGAAGGACTCCTCCCTAACTCATTATTTTAGGCCAGAATCATCCTGATACCAAAACCTGCCAGAGGTACAACAATAACAAAAAAACTTCAAGCCAATATCCCTCATTATCATCAGTGCAAAAATCCTCAGTAAAATACTGGCAAACTGAATCCAGTAGCACATCAAAAAGCTTATCCACGACAATCATGGCTTCATTCCTGGGATGCAAGTTTGGTTCCACATATGCAAATAAAAAGATGTGATTCATTACATAAACAGAACTAAAGACAAAAACTACATGATTATCTCAATAGACGCAGAAAAGGCCTTTGATAAAATTCAACATCCCTTCATGTTAAAAATGCTTAATAAACTAGGTAGTGAAGGAACATACCTCAAAATAATAGGAGCCATATATGAAAAACCCACAGCCAATATCATACTGAATGGGCAAAAGCTGGAAGCACTCCTCTTGAAAACCAGCACAAGATAAGAATGCCCTCTCTCACCACTCTTATTCAACATAGTATTGGAAATTCTGGCCAGGGCAATCAGGCAAGAGAAAGAAATAAGGGTATTCAAATAGGAAGAGAGAAAGTCAAATTATTTTTATTTGCAAATGACATGATCCTTATATCTAGAAAACCCCATAGTCTCAGCCCAAAAGCTTCTTAAGCTGATAAGCAATTTCAGCAAAGTCTCAAGATACAAAATCAATGTGAAAAAATCACTAGCATTCCTACACACCAATAGTAGGCAAGATGAGAGCCAAATCGTGAGTGAACTCCCATTCACAATTGCTACAAAAAGAATAAAATACCTAGGAATACAGCTAACAAGTGAAATGAAGGACCTCTTCAAGGAGAACTACAAACCACTGCTCAAGGAAATCAGAAAGGATACAAACAAATGGAAAAACATTCCATGCTCATGGATAGGAAGAGTCAATATTGTGAAAATGGCCATACTGCCGAAAGTAATTTATATATTCAATGCTATTCCCATTAAACTACCATTGACATTATTAACGGAATTAGAAAAAATATTTTAAAATTCCTATGGAAGGAGAAAAGAGCCTGGATAGCCAAGACAATCCTAAGCAGAAAGAACAAAGTTGGAGTCATCATGCTACCTGACTTCAAACTATACTACAAGGCTGCAGTAACCAAAACAGCATGGTACTGGTACAAGAACAGGCACATAGACCAATGGAGCAGATTAGATAATTCAGTAATAAGACTGCACACCTACAACCGTCTGATATTTGGCAAATTTGACAAAAACAAGCCATGGGGAAAGGATACTATATTTAATAAATGGTGCTGGGAAAACTGGCTAGACATATGCAGAAGATTGAAACTGGACCCATTCCTTACACCATATACAAAAATTAACTCAAGGTGGGTTAAAGACTTAAATGTAAAATGAAAAACTATAAAAATCCTAGAAGAAAATCTAGGCAATATCATCCAGGACATAGGCACAAGCAAAGATTTCATAATGAAAATGCCAAAAGCAATTGCAGCAAAAGCAAAAATGGACAAATGAGATATCATTAAACTAATGAGCTTCTGCACAGCAAAAGAAATTATCATCAGTGTGAACAGACAACCCACAGAATGTGAGAAAATGTTTACGATCTATCCATCTGACAAAGGCTTAATATCCAGAGTCTGCAAGAGATTTAAATTTACAAGAAAGAAGCAAACAGCCCCATTAAAAAGTGGGCAAAGGATATGAACAAACACTTCCCCAAAGAAAACATACATGTGGCCAACAAACATATGAAAAAAAGCAGCTCTACATCATTGATAATTAGAGAAGTGCTAATCAAAACCACAATGAGATACCATCTCATGCCAGTCAGAATGACTACTACTAAAAAGTCAAAAAACAACAGATGCTGGCAAGGTTTTAGAGAAAAAGGAACGCTTTTACACTGTTGGTGGGAGTATAAATTAGTTTAACCACGGTGGAAGACAGTGTGGTCATTCCTTAAATACCTAGAGGCAGAAATACCATTTGACCCAGCAATCTCATTACTGGGTATGTACCCAAAGGAACATAAATTATTCTATTATAAAAATACATGCACACGTATGTTCATTGCAATATTATTCACAATAGGAAAGACATGAAATCAACCCAAATGCCCATCAATGATAGTCTGGATAAAGAAAATGTGGTATGTATACACCGTGGAATACTATGCAGCCATAAAAAGGAATGAGATTATATCCTTTGCAAGGACATGGTTGGAGCTGGAAGCCATTATCCTCAGCAAACTGACACAGAAACAGAAAACCAAACACCACATGCTCTCACTTACAAGTGGGAGCTGAATGATGAGAGCACAGGGACACTTTGGGGGTGGGGACAACACACACTGGGGCCTGTTGGAGGGTGGGGGGTGGGAGGAGGGAGAGCATCAGGAAGAACAGCTAATGGATGCCAGGCTTAATACTTAGATGACGGGATAATCTGTGCAGCAAACCACCACGGTACACATTTACCTATGCAACAAACCTGCACATCCTGCACATGTAAACCTGAACTTAAAATAAAAGTTGAAGAAAAAAAAGAAATGTGTCTTTATTATAAAAAAGAGTGTGAAGAGCATATACTTCTCGGTTACTCTTTTCAGCTAATATATTGTAAAAGTTTTCATAGCATTAACAATTCTTGTACACATTTTCATTAATGGCTTCAAAATATGCCTTTGTGTAATCAAAAATAGGCAGTTATGACTCTTATGATAAGTCTCACGTTAACAGTAGGAAAGCTAGAAGCTGAAAGGCCCTCGGTCTTTGACAATCGCCTTCAACTATTGTACCAATCATGGACTACTGACTTGTGGGCTTCTTTTTTTTTTACATGAGAAAAATACACCCCTAATCTAGGATGTTATCAGCTATCAATACATGATGCTGAGCTCTACCTCTAGGTTGAACAGGAAATAAATTGTTGAGGCTCACAAGAAAGAGTTATTGATGCTGTATTAAAGCAGAAAGTTGGTTTGTTTATAAATTGCAAACAACTCAGTAGATGGGACAAAGCAAATAGAAATTATAGTGTTATTTTATATATAGCAGCTAGAAGACACCCTCAGTGCTTGATTTGGCAATTAATTTTGCTAAAAGGTGGTCTGGTATACTTCTTGAGCAAATTTCTTATTCCTTTTAATAAAAATAGGCCAGTGAAAATCAGAGATTTCTTTTTTTTTTTTTTGAGACGGAGTCTCACTCTGTTGCCCAGGCTGGAGGGCAGTGGCGCGATCTCGGCTCACTGCAAGCTCCACCTCCCGGGTTCACGCCATTCTCCTGCCTCAGCCTCCCGAGTATCTGGGACTACAGCGCCTGCCACTGCTCCCAGCTAATTTTTTGTATTTTTAGTAGAGATGGGGTTTCACCGTGGTCTCGATCTCCTGACCTCGTGATCCGCCCACCTCTGCCTCCCAAAGTGCTGGGATTACAGGTGTGAGCCACCGTGCCCAGCCGAGAGATTTCAAAAATAATGTTTTGGTGTATATTCTAGGAATAAGTTTAGACCAAAGCATCTCATCAATATCAATAACATGAACAATTATTAAATATTATCAATAAGAAAAGGTTATATTCGGTTTCACAGACTGTTGACAAAAGTAAGGAAAGGTAAAAACCAGTTTTAAAAAAGTATTATTTGTAAAACTTCAACACGGCCTCCAGTTTTCCAACAGCAGGTAGAGTTTGCTCCAATAGCAAGAACAAAGTGGGGAAAAAAAAACCCAGAATCTAAAGTAAGTCATTAGAATGACATTATAGTTGTGGTGAGCTAGATGGGAAGAATAAAAATAAGGAAGGTAAGCAGATAGTGACTAGATAACTAACAGGAAACAAATTCATTGAAGTCTAATATATATGCAATAAAATTTACTAATTTTAAGTGTACAGTTAAATCATTTTTAGTAAATTTACAGAGTTGTACCATCATAACCACAACCCAAAAAGATCCTTCCTGGTCATTTGCAGTCACTTTCTGTATTAGTTTTCTATTGACTATAACAAATTACCACATACTTTAATACAACACATATTTATTGTCTAATAGTTCTGAAGGTCAGAAGTCCAAAATGAGTCTTATATGACTAAAATCAAGGTGTTGACAGAGTTGCATCCATTAAGGAAGCTCTAAGGGAGAATCTGTTCCCTTGCTACTGGCTCTTACAGGGATGGTTGGTTCTCTTGCCTTTGTCTAGTTTCTAGAGGCTGTCAGCATTCCTTTGCTCTTGGCCTCTTCCTCCATCTTCAAAAGTCAGCAGTGCAACATCTGCAAATCTCTTTCTCTAGGTCTGACATTCCTGTTTCCTTCTTAAAAGCACCCTTGCGATTACATTGGGCCCACCTGGATAATCCAGGATAATTTCTTCACCTCAAGATTCTTAAGTTAATGACATCATTAAAGAATCTTATGCCATGTAAGGTAACATAGTCACAGGTTTTGAGTTTTAGGACGTGGACATCTTTGGGGCCATTATTCAACTACCGTATTTCCACACTGAGTCCCAAGCAACCACTAATCTACTTTCCATTTCTGTAGATTTGCTGTTTCTGAATATTTAATATAAATAATGGAAATATAAATAATAGAAATATAAATAATATAAATAATGGAAACAAATAAAATAATGGAAACAATCTGTAGCCTTTGTGTCTGGCTTCTTTCACTTAGCATAATGTTTTAAAGGTCATTTATGCTGCAGCATTTCCCCCTTTTATTGCCGAATAGTATTCCATTGAATGGATACACCATGTTTGTTTTATCTGCTCACCAGTTGATGGATATTTGGATTGTTTCCACAGTTTGGCTATTATGAATATGCTGCTATGATCATTTGCACTGAATGATCGTGTCCACTTTGTGTGGACATATGCATTCATTTCCATTAGGTAGGTATCAGGAGTAGAATTGCTGGGTCATGTGGTAAATTTATGTTTAACTTGCTATGAAACTGCCAAATTGTTGTACAAAGTATTTGCACTTTGATTTCCATTAGGAAGGTACTTAGGAGTAGAATTACTGGATCGTAAGGTAAATTTATGTTTAACTTGTTAAGAAATTGCCAAATTGTTTTAGAGTATTTGCACCATTTTGTATTTCTACTAGCAATGGATGAGGGTTCCAGTTTTTCTGCATTTTCACTGATACTTATTGTTGTTCTTTATGATTATCAGCATTCGAGTGAATATAAAGTGGTACCTCATTGTGGTTTTAACTCAGACGTTACCCTAATGATGCACTATGCTGAGCATTATTTCATGTGCTTATTCATAAATCTTTGGTGAGATGTCTGTTTAAATCTTTTGACCATTTTTTAAATTGGATTATTTATCTTCTTGAGTTGCAAAAGTTCTGTATGTATTCTGCTTACAAGTTCTTTATCAGATATATGATTTGCAAGTGTTTTATCACTTTCTATGGCTTTACTTTTTACTTACTGTGGTGTCTTTTGAATCACAAAGTTTTTAATTTCACATTTTTTAAAAAACATTTGGACTTGGTGTCACACTAAAGAAAATTTGGCCTAACCCAATATCAATAAGATTTACTTCTATGTCTTCTTCTAAATGTTTAACTTATACAGTTAGGTATTTGGCCAATTTTTAGTTAATTTTGTGGTAGGGTGTGATGTAAGGGTCTAAATTCGTCTTTTTCATATGGCTAGCCAATTTTCTCAGCACTCTGTTTAAAAGACTATTCTTTTCCCATTGAATTGGCTTAGCACCTTTATCTGAATTCAACAGGCCAGACACATGAGGGTTTATCTCTATCTCTAGACTCTGAATTCTCTTTCATTGATCTGTGTATCTAGCTTTACCACACTTTCTTGATTACTTTAGCCTTGTAGTAATTATTAAAATTGAGTAGTTTTCTAACTTTGTTCTGTTTCAGGAATTTTTCACTATTCCATATACATTTTAAGGTCAGCTTGTCAATTTCAGCAAAAAAAAAGTCAATTGGGATTTTGATAGACTTCACACTGCACTTATGGATCAATTTGGGAAGAATTACTATCTTTATAATGTTCAGTCTTCAATCCATGAAAATGAACTACCACTTCATTTACCTAGATATTCTTTAATATTTTTCAGCAATGTTTTGTTGTTCTTTTTTTTAACACTAGTGAAGTGTTTCAGCAATATTTTGCAGCTCAAATATGTTGTATTTATAAAAGTAATATAAAATGCTCCAGGAAATTTAATTAATTAAATTAGTAAATGAGACTACTTGCCTAAGGGAAATTATTCTGTTCCATTTAAGTTAATTAAACAATAATCGAAGAAAAATTAAAGGGAATTATCATTTTGCTAGACTTTTTTTAATACCATAATGAGATTTGTAAGTAGAAATTGAAGCCATTAAGAAAATTAGGCAATTTTAATTTTTAACTTTAATAAATGGAATATTAGTTTAAACCCTGATAACCTTAAATAGTCCTTTCTATGAACAAAAACTCTGAATATTAGAAACAACAACAGCTCACATTGATCCTGTTAAAATAATTTCTTTTTGGCCTGTCTTTTGAAAGCATTATTTAGGTATTTTCGTATTTTTGTGTAACACCTTCTGTTGGCATAAAAAGTAACTTTAGGTATATATCACCACCTAGAAATATTAAAACTGATACAATATTGACAAAGAGGAATTATAAGAGCACACAGAAAATCCCATTTTGAATGGCTTGCTGATGTCTTTTTACCACTCTGGCTTCACATTCTCCACTAATTTTCTTCATAATTTATATTCAGTCACACCCCTTAGGTGCTTAGTAACATCCTGATGTTAAGAGAATTCTCCTGTGCGTACCCTTCTGCTTTCTAGGAATAACGTTTGTTAAGCCCTCATATTTTATGATACCTAATAAAAGTGCCCAAAAAGAGAAAGACACTAACCATGGCAAGGGTCAGTGACTTGCCTAAGGCTGTTCAGAAAACCAGTGGCAGCACTGTCTTTGATAACTATTCCTCTCATTACAGAGATGTTCCTGGCAAAACTAATTTTATAAACATACCATGTGTGGAAAATGATATGCTATCCTCATTATGTTTAGGATTGGGCAGAGGGTGATCAATATTGAGAAATGGTAATAAAATGCTCAAAAAGAAGCAACTTTGTAAAATACAGTGTGGGGTTATAGGAAATTCTAAGCTAATGTCTTACTGTTAGAAGTAAGAATTTAGTTGTGAATTTTAAAATCACTAGTGTGTACTATGGAAATATGGGAACAGGCAGATATAAAAATCTTCAGTATTGTACTATTATGGGAAATGTAATGTACACTAGGTGCTTATACTATTTAAAGCACTGGATCAGATTTATATTCTTTTCTTAAATTAAAAGTGTTTTAATTGTGCCAATTCTCACTGCTGCCACAATTCCTCCAGGAATCCTGGAAGTGCATTTAAGTGATGATTTTCATTTCACCATTTGCCCTGCTTAGCTTTTCCTGCTAAGAAATTCATAGCATTCTCAAATCCCTAAAATTAAATGCATCATTTAAATTATTTATTGGACTTTCTAATCTATTCAGTGTTTCCTTTTTTGGCTGAGATGTATATCTGTATGTCAGTGATAACAAACTGTAAGCATCTGGGGAAAGAGGGTCATGTTTATGATTATTTGCTTAGGATACAAAACTCGGACATGAATACTCAATAATTAGAATTAAAGAAACAGAATATCTCACAATTTAACTTTAACATCCATCTATAATTAATGGATTATATACATACGCACATATATTATACATATATGCATATCCATATATACTTAATGATAATATTTTTAGAAAAATAATATTTGACATAATTTGACCAAGCATTTTGCCAACTATAAACTCTACTTTTCTAGAATTTAGTTTAGTAGCATAATTATTAGTGTAATTTCCAAGTCAAAATTGATTGTTTTAAAAGCAACACATTTACTTTTCTGACATGGCATATGAACAGGCAGTGACGGGTAGGGTCAACAGGGTAGGAGTAAGAATGGGAGTGGACTCTCTATTCTCAAAGAAACAATCACACCATATCACAATTATTATTTTACCTACTTTTCCTCCCATATTGTCAGCTCTAGTGTATTATTTATCTTTAAATTTTTGTCACACATCAGAAAATTGGCATATATACTACCCTCTCAATAACTGTAGAATAAAAATGAAACGAAATTTTAGAACTTTCTCTGTTGTGAGCAAACTGCATGGCTTTGGATGAATCACTTAATCTATCCTTACCTGAAAATAACCAGAAAAATTGATAAAATGTTCCCTAAGTTCCCTTTCAACCCAATAATTCTATAAATGCAATATATATACATTCCATGCCCTATCACAGACATCTTCATGATGTTATTACTATTTTTATTTCACTAGAGTTTTAACTCTTATCAGATTATGCCATAGATAACATTAAATCAGCTGTCTAGCCCTGAAACTAATTTGCTTTGTAGTATCAGGCAAGACCATTATATGTCTAGGTTTTCAGGAATGATTGCCTGTATGATATGGTTGGTGATGCCTACCACTTTTCTTTAATGTAATAACGTTTGTTAAAAGCTCTTTGAAGACCGGCAATGAACACTATTATGGGCAGCAGAAAATTAGTAGTATAAAAGCTCTTCATAGAGCTATTTCTAAAATAACCATGGCTGAATAATCAAAACGGTTTTGAAAGAAAAAGGGAAAGATAAAAGACACATAAAAACATGCTTTGTTCCCTGTTTTGATGTGAGCAATTTCAATGAAATTGTTGCTACTATTTTACTCTTAGGCTATCCAGGGAAATTCATAATTACATAAAACGACACTTCATTTATAATAGAAACTCCCTAATTGAATTTTAAATTAAAAATTCCTGAATTAAGTCAGATATTAAGACGAATAAAAAATATCCCCCCGATTTAGAGAAATCTGGCTTACCCAGGCTGCCTCTAGTCTGGTCCCCACCCTCTCCTTAATTCTATCATCTTGTACATTAAACATGTTTCTTATGTGCAAGTACCCAGGGGCTGTTCACTGAGACCATCTTGCTATCCCAACTCAGCAGTAAGTAATCAAATAAATCACTAGCTGTGTAGGGCCTTGAAACACAACCATTGATCACTGCAGGAGAGCCTGGTTATTGAAGGAATTGTATGTTTAAGAACCACTAGAGTTAATAATTAGTTATTTAGGAAGAAGTACAGATTTCTTTCTTTAACTCTATGTACTATACTCTTCTTTTTCTAAAAGTTATCAATAAGCTAAAGACAAAAATGTAAAGAAATGATCTATGTAACATGCTAAGAGGACGGGCTCTGAAATCACATGAATTTAAATCCCAGCTCTGCCACTTCCCAACCGAATGACCTTAAGCAAGCCAGTTAACATCACTTTTCTTCAGTTTTCTCATCTGCAAAATGGGGATGCTAACTGTATCTTACTTCATAGTGTTGCTTTGAGAATTAGGTGAGCTAATATAATATCATTACAACAGGGTTTGGCATAGAGTAACTGCTCAATAAATAAACATTGTAATTATTGTCATTATTACTGATAAAAAGAGCTTAGAAGATGTCGCTGGAAGTAGAAACAGGAATATATATATAATATAATATAATATATAATATAATATAATATAATATATAATATAAAATATATATAATAATATAATATATAATATAAAATTTCAAAATATATAAGGTGAGAAATGAATTGGATATGACTTAAATGCTTAGCACACTTTGAGACTGGTGAAAATCAGCAATATCTGAAGGATATCTATATATTTCTGCTTTGGAGATACATGTGCAAACCAGATTTTAGGTCCTCTACAGTAATGCACTTTTTAAAAAAAGCAGATTAATTTTAATGATATTCTAATGTCTGACATTCTCTTGCCAAAAATAGGAATAATATAGTGGCAGAGAGTTCAATCTGGGATAACAGAAATTAGAGCAAGAGTTACAGATTTCAAGAGTATTTTTTCTTTCTTCATGTAATTCTAAAAACTTTGACACATCTGTAATGCTGATTTTTAGAATATGTTGAACCCAAAAAGCCATCTCAGCTATGTGAATATATATTTTTTCCATTTTGAATCTATGTTTCCTGAAGAAGGAAGCTTTAGGTTCCTAAAGAAACATAGATTCAAAATGGAAAAGTATATATTCACATAGCTGAGATAACTTTAAACTATCCAAAAGTATTACCTGTCTACCTATACTATAAAAAATTGCTATACCTGGAATCCAGCAATGCAATTTGAGGTTACATGATAAAAAACAAACAAACAAACATCCATCTAAGATCATCCAGAGTGAGTGGACCAAACCTAATTTTATAGTATTTTATTTTGCTTTGCTTTGCTTTACAACTCTTTGAATGACTTGGGAGTAGAAATCGTGTATTCTAATTTGCCATTGTATATGCAGCAGGTATTTTCTGGACAGTATAGCCTCTTCCATCAGTGAGAAGTAGTTGGCCATTACCAATAAACTGGCACATCAACGGCTACCATAAGATACATTACACTTAAGTGTAAGACCGGAAACTGTAAAACTACTATTGGAAAACATAGGTAAAATGCTTCTTAACATGGGTATGGCCAATGATTTTTTTAATACGACCTCAAAAGTGCAGGAAACAAAAGCAAAAATTGATGGACTGCGTCAAACTAAAAAGCTCCTGTTCAGCCAAAGAAACCATCAACAGAGTAAAGAGACAATCTATGGAGTGGGAGAAAACATTCGCAAATCATACATGTTATAAGGGGTTAATATTCAAAATATATGTGGAACTCAAACAACACTATAGCAATAATAATAATAATAATAATAACCTAATTAAAAATATGGGCAAAGGACCAGAATAAACACTTCTCAAAAGAAGATACACAAATGCCCAATAGGTATATGAGAAAATGCTCAAAGTCATTTATCATCAGGGAAATGCAAATGATAACCACAATGAGATAACACCTCATACCTGGTTGGAGTAATTTTGTCTAAAAGACAAACGATAAGTGTTCATGAAGATGTGGAGAAAAGGGAATGCTTGCACACTGCTGGCAGTAATGCAATTTGGTACAGCCATTACGGAAAACAATGTGGAGGTTCCTCAAACTATTTAAAATAGAACTACCATATGATCCAGTAATTCCACCCGTTCTATTTCTGGGTATATATCCAAGGGAATTGAATTCAGGATCTTGAAGAGGTTATCTGCACTTCTATGTTCACTGCAGCACTATTCACAATAGCCAAGCTATGGAAACAACCTAAATGTCCACCCATAGATGAATGAATAAACAAATTATATTACATACATACAATGGAATATTATTCAGTCTTAAAAAGGAAATTCTATTATTTGTGACAGCACAGATGAACCTGGAGTACATTACACTAAGTGAAATAAGCCAGGTACAGAAGGTCAAATACTGCATGATTTCACTTATATGTGGAATCTAAAAGTCAAACTTACAGAAGCAGAGAGTAAAATGGTCGTTGCCAGGGGCTGGGGGGTTGATGGGCAGGGGAGATGAGGAGATGTTGATCAAAGGGTACAATGGTTTAGTTAGATAGGGTGAATAAGTTCTGGAGATGTATTGTATAGGATGGTACCTATAGCTAATAATAATGTATTTTAAAATTGAAAATAGCTGAGAGTAGATCTTAAAGGTTCTCACCACCAAAAATTAAGTATATAAAGCAATAGATATGTTAATTAGCTTGATTTAATCATTTTGCAATGTATGCACATATCAAAACATCATGTTGTACAGCATAAATATATGCAATTTTTATTCATCAATTATATCTTAATAAAGTGGGGACAGGGAAGACACATAACAATAATTTTCAAGTTTTAAATTAACTTGTTAAACTTACTTGCCCCAAAAGAAAAATAAGGAGAATTAAAAGGGAAAATTAAGGTGTTTAAAATTTTGTCATAGTTAATATTCCTACTAACCTGTATTCTCATAATTCTCTGGGGATGCTTTCTTCAAATGAGATTATTTTAATAAAGCAAATGACACCTTATCAGTAAAAGTGGTATTTTTATGAATATTTATATAATTTCCAGTGGAACCCTCTGTTCATTTTAGGAGATTTAATGGCCCTTATGACTAATTAATTCCTTTCTCAGAAACTTCCTTCTATTTAAAAAATCAGTTTACTCCAATGGACTGAATTAAAATCATTTTTTAATCTCTTTGAGGGGATGTGACAAAATTTTACATTTTAGAAATAATTAGCCTCAGATTTTAGTATATATTTAACCTTTAAAAAATTTTTCAGCTTTTGTCATGTTTGACATGTTTGCTTCTATTAACATTTCTTTAAATAAAATCTGGTAAGTCCATTGGAAATTCCAGAAATGGAATTTGGGGGCCAGTGGTGGGAGAATCTGTAAGGAAAAGTCAGACTTACTATATGGTTTTTAGTTATTCTTCGGAAGAGTGAGATAAGCAAGTTGATATCTCAATTTATTACTAATATTGTATTAGTACCTATTGATATAAATATTGGTTCTTAATGTGGTGATATTTAGAGAGACCATGATCAAGGAGCCTTTCAGATATTGGATTAGCAGAAATATTTAGGGCATATTGTGTGAAGACTTACGGTGGAGACTGGGGGCTTCCTCCTTTCTCACAAGGCACTTGCAGGCCCTGTTTCTGCACTTGTTGGAATGCCCCAGGGATCCAGCCTCCAGGATCCAACCCTGCCCTGGCTAGACTCAATCCTATCGGTAAACTCATCAAGTACCATGGTTTTAAGATCACCTAGGGTTCAGAAATTACTCCCTAGTGTGTATTTATAATACAAACAATTCCTTGAACTTCAGACTCAGTTACCCAGCCCTCTCTATGAGATCTCTATTTGGCTATTCAGTAAATATCTTGAAGTTAATATATGCAAAACTCTTCCCCCAAACTCCTCTCCCAGTGTTTCCCATCTCAGAAAATGATCACCTTTCAATTATTCAGAACCAAAACCTTGGAGTCATCACTATGTCTTTTCTATCCCATCGTGTCCACATCTCACTTCCTCACTGCTACTGCCACCGCCCTCACCAACATCATCTTTTGCCTGAACTACTAAAATACCCAAATGATCCATCTCCCTACTTTCTCTTTTGTAGTCCTCACACTACCATCCATAGTACAAGGATTACTAGTGATCCTTGTAACATTTAAATCCGGTCATGTCAATCTCCTGCTTGAGACTCAGAAAAAACTCCAATGTCCTCCCCATGGCCTTGAAAGTCCTCTACAGCCTGACCCTTGCCTCCTTTTCCTCTCATCCACTCCTCTAGCAACCCTACCCACTTGGGAAAATGTCAACTGTACTCCCAACTCAGTGCCTTTGAACTCAAGTTTGCATTGCCTGGAATACTTCTTCCCCAGGTATTTATAAGGCATGCCTTCTCATTCTTTTCATGTCTGAAGTCCATAATTGCTTTCTCAGAGAGGCTTCCTCAAAAACTCAACCTAGAATAGTCTTTTCCTGCCTGGTCCCAATTCTGTCTATCCCTTTCACTGCATTTTTTTGTTGCTTGTATCACAGCATAATAGTATATTATAGTAGTTTGCTTAACTAAAAGCAGTCTCGCTCATCATAATATAAGCTCCATGAGGGCACAGACTTTTTTTTTTAAAAAAAATACTATTTCATTAATACTCAGAACAGTACCTCTTGCATAGTGAGCACTCAATAAATATTTGTTGAAGGAATCAGTGAGTTTCCTCAGAACCCACACTTCTAATACAATCATCTTAACACATAACGGATGAAGTGAACCATTCCAAACCACCTTACCTATGAGATCCCGGGAACATGTATCATAAAGAACTGTGCTGCGTACCCAAATTCCAATGAAGGTACATATTCAAAATCTCACTTTGGCATATATAGCGACACTGACATATCCAAAGAGCAGAGCTGACACAGGATCACCAGATCACACAGTACCTACAAAAGGAAGAACAGATACAAAATGTGGTCAGCAGCTAAAGCAGTCACTTTTCAGTGAAGGAAATGTGGGTCATGGTTTCAAGTTTCACAATTGCATTGGCTGGGTTATTTTGTGGTGGAAAATACTGTTTCAAGACACCTCAGTTCCTTTGTTTCGGTACAATACTCCCCAAATAGTGGCTACATTATTGCTTCCCATGAAGCCTGTTTATGATGAGAGACTGATAATCTTGTGAAATAATCTTAATGAAATTTTCTCAACAGTTGATCATTTTTGATTCCATTAGTCAAAATCATACTGTGTTTTCAGAATCTGTCACATGAGGACAATGAAGGACCCATCTGAAAAGGCCCCAATGGGACCAACATGTGTAAATAATCACAACATTGACTATGGTGTATGTGCCATATTCTCATTATTGGGATTTGACACAGAATTATAAGAAAGTGCAAATCCATTAATAAATGTTTATTTGATTTTAATAGTCTACCTTATTCACATCCATGTTTCTCTTTTTGTTGGTGACCTGGCACCTGAAATGTTGGACTATTACTGGAGTTCTAGGGAGCTAGGCTGGGGCTGGAATGCCTGGGGATGGATGTACGGTCTGCAGCAGGTGGATCTAAGGCTATCCTGAGAAAGGGCTTTCAAGGGAATAAGGAAAATTGCGTACTGGGCCTGAATACAAAGTGACTATGAAGAGGGTACAGGGTAATGAGAAAAAAACAAAAATCCAAGCAAGAATGTTCAGAGAGGAGGCTAGAAGCAAAACATAGACATGCTTCTTGGATCGCAAGGGAAAATCTGCTAATCTCTTTTATGGGGTGCTGTTCACCTTGTCCACACATAATAAGGGGACAGTTAAGGGCACTGATGTGGCTTCTTATATCTCCTCCTAAAGATATAGTTTAGCCTATGGAATTTTGAAACCAAGATCAGCCTCAACAGGCTTGTATTAATCAATCATGGGAGGGCAGATATCTCTTCGAGCTACTGGTTTCATTTCCTTTGGATATATGCCCGTTAGTGGAATTTATGCACAGTAGTGGATTATTTGATGGTTCTGTTTTTTTCTTTTTTGAGGAATCTCTATGCTTTTTTCCAGAATGGCTATGCCAATTTACATCCCTACCAACAAAGTATAATAATTCCCCTTTCTCCACATCCTCACCAGCATTTTTTTTATAGTAGCCATTCTAACGGGTGAGGCAATATCTCATTGTGGTTTTGATTTGCATTTTCCTGAGGATTAGCGATGTTGAACATTTTTTCCATATACCCGTTGGCCATTTGTATGTCTTCTTTTGAGAAATGTATATTCATATCTTTTGCCCATTTTTAAATTGAATTATCAGGCTTCGTTGCTATTTAGTTGTTTGATTTCCTTATATAATCTGGATATCAACCTCTTGTCAGATGCAGAGTTTGTGAATATTTCTCCCATTCGGCAGGTTATTTCTTCACGTTGCTGTTTGTTTGCTGTGCAAAAGTTTTTGAGTTTGATGTGATTTCATTTGCCTGTGTTTGCTTTTGTTGCCTGTGCTTTCGAAGTTTTATTTAAAAAAAAATCCTTGCCCAGACCAATGTCATAAAGTTTTCCCCTACATTTGTTTCTGCTAGTTTAGAATTTTCAGGTATTACACTTAAGTTTTCAATCTATTTTGAGTTTACTTTTTTGTAAGTGATAAGAGATAGGTATCTAGTTTCCTTCTTCTGGAAATGGATAGCCAGTTTTCTCAGTACCACATATTAAAGAGATTGTCCTTTCCCCAATGTGCATTCTTGGCAATTTTGTAGAAAATCAATTAGCTATAAATACATGAGTTTATTTTGGAGTTCTGTATTCTGTTCCATTGGTCTATGTATCTGTTTTTATGCCAGTACCATACTATTTTGGTTAATATTTCTTCGTAGTATATTTTAAAATCAGGTGGTGTGATGCCTCCAGCTTTGTTCTTTTTTCTTAATCTTGCTTTGGCTATTCAGGGTCTTTTGTGGTTACATACAAATTTCAGGATCGTTTTCTCTATTTCTATGAAATATCTCACTGGTATTTTGATATAGATTGCATTGAATCTGTAGATTACTTTGGGTAGTATGGATATCTTAGCAACATATTAATTTTTTAATCTATAAACATGGGATCTCTTTGTATGTATTAATGTCCTCTTCAATTTCTTTCATCAGTGTTTTGTAGTTTTCATTACAGAGATCTTTCACCTCCTTGGCTAAATTTATTCGTGTTTTTTTTTGTAGTGACTGTAAATATGATTGCTTTCTTTGTTTTTCAGATAGTTTGCTGTTGATATATAGATGATTACTGAGTATATTTCCAAGGGAAATGAAATCAGTATGTCAAAGATATATCTTCACTCCCATGTTTATTGCAGCACTATTCACATAGCTAAGACAGAAAATCAACCTGAGTGGCCACCAACAAATGAATGGATAGATTTTAAAATGTGGTATATATACACAATAGAATACTCTTCAGTTATAAAAAAAATGAAATCCTGTCATTTGTAACAGTATGGATTAATCTAGATGACATTATGTTAAGAAAATAAGCCAAGGACAGAAGGACAAATACCACATTGACTCACTTATATGTGGAATATCAATTATTGATATCACAGAAGTAGAAAGTAGAATAGTGGTTACCAGACGGTAGAAGAGTAGGGAGGAGTACAAAGGTATAGTTAGGAGAAAGAAATTCTGGCGTTCCATTGCACAGCAGGATACTATAGTCCACAACAATGTATTGTATAAAATATTTTAAAATACCTGAAAAGGAGGATTTTGAAAATTCTGACCACAAAAAATGACAAGTGTTTGAGGTAATGGATATGCTAATTACTCTGATTTGATCATTACACAATGTATATATGTATCCAAACATCACAATATACCCCATAAATATGTACAACTATTATGTGTCAATTAAAAACAAAATAAAACTTTTAAAAAGAAATAATGGCATAAATCTGTTCATTCTTCTGATAGTTTGAGTGTATATTTTGTTTTTTAGACATTTAATAGTTGTCTGCCTTAAGAATACTTTTCTTGAAATTTATAAATTGTTTTAAAACATATCCTGGATAACACAGTGAAACCCCATCTATACTACACACACACACACACACACACACACACACACACACACACACACACACAAATTAGCCAGACGCGGTGGCATGTGCCTGTAGTCCCAGCTACTTGGGAGGCTGAGGCAGGAGAATAACTTGAACCCGGGAGGCGGAGGTTGCAGTGAGCCGAGATCACGCCACTGTACTCCAGCCTGGGCGACAGAGGGAGACTCTTGTCTTAAAAAACAAAACAAAACAAACAACAACAACAAAAAATACATATCATCACTCCTAGTTAATTCCTTACTAACCGGATAATCAAATGAAGCTATTTTTCCTTGGCAATTGCATCTCATTCCTATATTCTTTCTTGCATGACAGTTTATACTTTCCATCTTGGGTCCTTGAAGGTCTTATTCAGTTTGGCCTAGCCCAAAGCCCATATTTGGCTTCAGTGTCGCTTTTTCATAGAAGGCAAGATAAATATTGTAAATTAATTTTTGGTCACAGTTCCTCACCTTTTCCTTTATTCATTTTCATTTTCATGTAACTTTACATTCCTTCCATAAAAAAAAAAATGAGTATACTCTGCTGCCCCTTGAGTTTGGACTTGGCCATGTAACCTGCTTTTGTCAGTGCTTTAGCAGACTTGATGCAGGTTATGTGCATGGGTAGTTAGGCATGCCCCCTTGTGCCTCTGCCATCACTGCGAGAGGATGCTGAGGACACGTGGAGCAAAGTCATCCAGCTATGAAATATGGAGCTAAGCTACCCGAGATGACCTGCAAATTTGTGATCTAGAAAGAATGTTGTTGTTTGCCACTGAAGTTTTGAGTTTGTTATGTAACAATAGTTGTCTGTTACACAGACCAAGAGTTGACTCCTTTCCACTCTCAATTCATTCAATTCATTCATTCATTCATTCATTCATCTATTCAAAATTCTTTTTTTTTTTTTTTTGAGATGGAGTCTCACTGTCACCCAGGCTGGAGTGCAGTGGCATCATCTCGGTTCGCTGCAACCTCTGCCTCCCAGGTTCAAGCGATTCTCCTGACTCAGCCTCCCAAGTAGCTAGGACTACAGGTGCGTGCCACCACACCCAGCTAATTTTTTGTATTTTTAGTAGAGATGGGGTTTCTAGCCAGGATGGTCTTGAACTCCTGACCTTGTGATTCACCCACCTTGGCCTCCCAAAATGCTGGGATTACAGGCATGAGCCACTGTGCCCGGCCTCAAGATTCTTATTTTTTATTCTGTGCCATTCACTGTTTGATTCAGATATTGTGTAAAAATGTGTATAAGCATATATACACACTATATATCTAAATGCATACACACATGTATACACATGTACATATGTGTATAAATTTCATGGTACATACATGTATATATATGTATATATATGTATATATAACATATATATGTATTAGTTTCTTTTTTAAAATTTTATTATTATTATACTTTAAGTTTTAGAGTACATGTGCACAACATGCAGGTTTGTTATATATGTATACATAGGCCATGTTGGTGTGCTGCACCCATTAACTTGTCATTTAGCATTAGGTATTGTTGCCATAACAAACTCCCAAATTACTACCAAAATGGGTCTCACTGGGCAAAAATCAAGGTGTAGGTAGGGCTGTATTTCTTTCTGGGGGTGCTAGAGGAAAACCTTTCTCTTGACCTTTTTAAGCTTTCAGAGGCTACTTACATTCTTTGGCTCATGACCCTCTTTCTTCATCTTCAAAGTCAGCCATGTTGAGCTGAGTCTTCTCACACTGCTGTCTCTGGTTCTCTCTTTTCTGTCTCCATCTTCACTCATAAGAACCCTTGTGATTGCATTGGGCCCACCAAGTTAATTCAGGATTATCTTTCATCTCAACATCAGCTAATTGGCAACCTTAATTCATCTGCAACCTTAATTCCGCCTTGCCATGTAACTTAACATATTCACAGGTTCCAGAGTTTAGGATATGAACATCTTTGGGGAGTCTTTACTTTGCCTACCACAATACCTAAAGTCATATATTGAATCCTTAGGACCAGATGTATTTTGAAGTTCAGGATTTTTAGGATTTAAAGATAACACTCTCAGCAGTGTCTGCAACAGCATCCTATATTCAAGCACATTAATCTTTCTGCAGGAAATGTATGAATATTCACCCCAAGTGAAAAAATAAAGACTATAAATAGCCTCATGTCAGTTGAGGTCAGGCTTTGTCACCAAATGATTTCAGTTCAGGTCAGAATTTTGTTGCCAAATGAGCTATTAAAAAAACTTGGGTTTTGAACTTTGGGGATTACAAAAGTGCAGATAATGTGTACATGCATAAAATACGATTGGAAATATGCAACAATATTAATACTCATCCTATGTTCTAAATATTTCTTCGTCTTGATTTCTGGTTTCTTTTCTTAACTTTCAAGTGAATGCCATTCAAAACCTAAATACTAGTCCAAAAAAGCCATAAATACGTTTTGCCTGTTTTTGAACTTTTAAAAATTGGGATCATAAAGTACATATTATTTTGTGTCTGGCTTATTTGCCTTCATATTATTTTGTGTAAGATTCATCTACATTGTTGCATGTAGTTATAGGTTTTTTTCATTCCCATTGATTTATTTAGTATTCCATTTCGTGAATGTACCCTAGTGTATTCATCTACTCCAGTGTTGATGGACATTCAAGTTCTCTCTATTTGGAGTCTACTATTATTAGGGCTGCTCTGAACATTCTTGTTAAACATATGGGCACATTTCTGCTGGGTATATACCTAACAGTAAAATTTCTGGGCCATAGAGTTTCAGATGCTTTCTTTTAATGAATACTTCTAAGCAGCTTTCCAAAACTATTGAATTCATGTATTGTTTGTTTAATCAGGGGTGAGGGGACAAATAAAGACATAAAATAAAGAAAAATTCTGTTTGCTTCCTGGAAAGAACACTAGATTGTACTACCAGTGATTTACGTTTCAGGTCTCACCTTGCCACTAACCAACTGTGTGGCCTTGGACAGTCACCTAATTTCTCAAGGCTGAGTTTTCTTATCTTTAAGTTAGAAAGTTGGAGTGGAAGGCTGCATATGAACCTTCCAATCTCTGAGTCTAGCTTTAAGGGACAATACAGTAGAGATTTTAAAATAATTTTGTTCACTGTTTCATTCACTCTTTCACTTATTCTACAAATATTTATTAAGTATCCAACATGACGGAGACAGACACAAAAAATCACATTTAGCAAAGGTTAATGGAGCTTGTAAAAAAAAAAAGCACATATAGGATATATGAGTGTCATAAATTTCTTTAATGAAGTTGCTGCCTCAGCACCCACTTTTAGACCTGACATGTGTTGTTTGAAACCCAGTCCTACCCTATCACTTTTGGCCTAGTTAAAATTTTTCCCACTGTGGTTGTTTGAGATATAGCCCACCTATTCCTTATCTCACTAACTCAAAACCCAACACACCCCACAGCTGCTACCATGATAAAATCTAATGATCAACACCAGAGTCATGTAAATAGGTTCCCCCTCTTGCTCGTGTTTTCTTAAACTAGCCAATCCACAATCTCAAGGAAAAGCCTAAAGAGTAACACCATGCCTTAATAAAGGCATAGTCCCACAAGTTTTGCTCCCTTTCACTTCCCATCCACTGGTTGAGCTTCTTGTCACCTCGTCTTCCTGTCAGCCTCCTGCCAGCTCCCCTAGCCTCTCTGGGATATGTAAGTAATACATTTCTTCTGTTTCATACATTTTGGTTTTACCTGCTAATGTGTCTCACCTGAAGGACACACTGGACCCTAACTTTCCCTCAGTACGGGCTCTCCTAGGGAGTGTCTATCTTGGCTTATGCCCACCGTTTACAGAGAGACCTCAAGACGAAATGAGAAAGGAACTATAACAATGGAAATCATAGCAATGAGGCATCTGAACACAGAGGGGCCCTTCTACTGGGGAATGGTAGGAAAAGATAGGCATTCTGGGAGAGAGAGGGCTGTCAAAGAAAACTACTTCAATTAGCTCAAACTGAAAAAAAAAAATCCAGCAAAAAGATTGGAAGGAAATCTCTCTCTTTGCAGGAATAAAACAGCTTGGGCTCTTGAAAATGGCACATTTGTGGGTTTATTCTGTCTGTGACTCTTTTTCCATAGGAAACCATGGTCTCTCAATTCTGCTTCTTTCCAGACTTATTTCTCTTCTCTAATACTCTTAGTTCCTGCTTTCCTATTATTTCCGTGTTCATGTGTCCTTGGCTTGCTGGTGTCAATTATGCCCACTGTTATCTGTTTTTTTCATTCCCATCACCACCACTGGTTTGTCCTGTTCAGTGCAGTATCTGCTTTTGCACTTCCTGAAAGTGTTTTGTATAGCCCCTCAGTATCCCAAATCCAAATTCCTGGGAAAGAGAATCTGAGGAGCCGTAGCTGAACCAGTTACTTACCCTGATCCAGTCATCTGTGTCCAGGATGGAGCAGAGATTCTTGATAAGTAATATTTCTTTTCCAGGTGTTAGGCATTCTCCTGAGAAAGGGCTTGTGGAACACAAGCAATGATAGGTGAGTGTGCTGGGTCTGACTGGCAGACCCTGGCCGAGTGATGGATGAAAAAAAGTACACAGACACAGGCTTTTTGCCTGGCTGCATGGCCAGGGGACTGGGCCGCTCACAGACACCGAGGAGGGTGCCATAAAGAGTCACAGCAGCCGCAGCCATGACAAGTTGGCACTGCAGGCATTTATTTAGTACAGATTTAATGACAGAGGCTTTGAGTCCACACTTCTTATGGTAATTAACATGGTCGCCTCCCACTCACCCCCCCAGCCCAGCCCTGCCCCGCCCCAGAGAGAGCAGTCCTGCATGCAGATGATTAAAGGCCAGGTCCCGAGGCCTAAGTAAACTAACTTATCTAGATCAATTCCTTTACACTTCCTTGTTATCTACCTTTTGCTCTCAGGCTCCGGATAAGAGAATTTGGCTGCCTTCAGCCAAATTATCTTTCAAAGCTTTTGCAAAACCTTGGCCTTCCAAGATGGTTTGTGTTTTTCCTATAATTTCTCCCACCACCTTGACTGATTTCCTACATGAGTTCATACTTACCATATGGACAAGGTAGGGAAGAAAAAAATATAAATGATAACACAGATGAGATAGAAGGACATGTTCAAGAAAATGAAAGCACTCGAATATGATTATTTAGAACAGAGAATGCTTAGATATTTAGGGAAACTAAGAAATAGGTAGAAGAAAACTGAAAAGATTGAAGAAAGTTGTGGTCTCTTCCTTCACATATTGTGACAAGTGAAGAATACTCAGCATAAAGAATCTTTTCACAGAAGGATGGGCACCAAAAGGAATAGGTTAATGAATTTGCACTGAAACAAAAAATAGAAAGCATGAAAGGTGACATTGAGGGTGAAACCATTTGTATATCCTAGACTAATTCTTGAATTATTTGATTGTGGTTTATGAGAACTATCTGCTAATTCTACTATTCTTTAATATGCAAAATGTGGTGTTCAGAAAGGCATTGTTTTCTATACTACTATCATGATGAAATTTACCTGTGGATTATAAGTTACCATGGTACTTGCTAATTTGCTGTTGTGTCTATGTTTTCTTAGTTTTTAATTAAACAAAATAAGTTTCTCGTAACAAGAGAGAAGACCTCTGCAGAAATACATGTCAAGTATTTCAGAGAATGTTGAAAAAGTACTGAACATTCAAACCTCAGGAGAATTCCTCCTACTTAGCCCTGCCATGGCAATAGACAAAGGTTTTCATAATATTGTATACATTAGTTGCTGGGTCAATGGGAAATAAATTAACCTGCCATACTCTTGCTCCAGAGAATTCGTTAGCTTTTCCAAGCAGTAGATAAAATAGTTTCTAAAGTCCTTCAAATGTGCATTTACTGGTCTTGTGTCCTTTTATAGAACTGAATGTCATAAAGGAAGAACCTATTTGCCCATACTTGCTGTTAATTCTTTTAAACGTCTCTGTTTAAGAATTCAAAATATACACATTGAAGAAAAAGAAAGTACTGACTGTTGTGTTACTCATACAAATGAATGAAATTGTGTCATGTGTTGGTTGTTGACATCACTGAATTTGATTACTAGTCACTCAAGATTTAGATCTGGGATGGATTTGGATCCTACTTTCTCTTTACATTACAGTTTAGGTATTATTATGTTCACTTATTCCTTGAAATCCAGTCTCCTTAGGAACATGTTACTGAGCCTTGATTATTTTAATTGATTTTATTCTGCAAATATTTTCTCCCTTTTCTAATCAATCAAACTTAGAAAATGAATTATTAGCCCTATCTTCAGCATAAAATATTAAACAGTTTTTGACAGTTTGTTTGGATTTAAATTTGATCCACATAATAAAGTAAAATAACTCACATAAATACAGGACTAAAGAAATCTAAAATATTGTGTTATTATTTATAGACATTTACAATAATTCATCCTCAGTGGAGAGAACATCAGTTATGCCCCACTGCCCTTATTCCACATTTCTTCATGACAGAGATCATGACTAATTTGGATTGATTGTGTCAGCTTGAATTATGAGCAACTCATCAGCTGGATTACTGGCCTAAAGGTAGGTAAATGCAATTTGAGAGTTTAGAGAAGACATAAACATATTTGGCTAATTTGATGGTTTGCATATTTAGCTGCAAGCAATCATGACTCAGTTGTGATCTGTATTCAGGAATACTCCATTGAGTTACAATATGAAAAACACATCTGTAAACCAAATGATGCATTTTCATAAATTTCTTCCTTATACATAATATATAAATGCTAAGTTTAACATTTGATGTTTCTTCTTTTACCCTTTTTCCAATCCATTTTCCACACAGCAGCCAGTAGATATGTATGTAGGTAGATAGATGAAATTATAATTAGAATAAAATTCAGAAGCCATACTTGACATATAATGCCTTATACGTTTGGCACCTGCCTGCTCTCCAACCTCATCTCAGGACACCATCTGACTTAATAAATTGAGTAACATGAGCTATTTGCTGTTTTTTGCTTGTTTGTTTGTTTATTTGTTTTTTGAAGATGGCAAACTTTCCTTGTTTCTTCTGCCTGTAATTCTTCCCTCAGTACTCAGCATACCCTGAACTTTCTCATCATTCAGGTCTTATCCAAAACCTCATCTCCTCAGAGAGGCCCTGTGTTGTGTCATATTTAAAGTAGGTTCCTTTGTTCTCCTTCGTAATCACATCATGTAACCATCCATGAATGTAGGAACATGCTCATGGCCCACTTACAGGGCGTGAGACACAGATGCGCAACTGAAATTTATTGTATAAATGGATATTTAGTAATTATGACGATGCATAAATAGAATGAGCATTCATCTGCTTTCTTGAGATATATTTATTCCTAGTAAAATGTCAGAATAACTTAAATAAGCACAGTTTTTCCCATTATCTCCTTCATGATATTTACATTCTCCATGCCCATTTTTTTCCAAAGGTATTAAAATGAACTCTAAAAATCTGGCAAAATTTCTTCTCATGGTACAAAACTAGGACAAAGCTTGTCTCTTCTCAGATCCTGTATAATTTTATATCAGATGGTTAGAGCTATACAATTCATTGTTTATCTTTGGTGAGACAGCCAAGTAACTTAGATGTGAGCTTGGGCGTACTTACCATCTATGTCCTGTCTTTCCTCTTCCCTCTTTTGTATTTTGGTGGTTTGGCACTAGTACAGAAATGTCTAAGCCAGACCCTGGGTATGGCTTTTCAAAGATTATGAATGAATGGACAGGGTCCTGACCTGCAAAATTCCCACTTTGACTCCTAACTCAATTCACCCACTTGTCAGGCCCTCAGTGTATACTATAGTGTTTTCTGACTCACAGCTGGATACTCTTTGAATTGAAATCTGTTCTAATTACTTATCCTGCCTTTCCAACATGTGCTAAGATCTTGCCCAAACCACACGTAGGCTTTTTATCTTTTTATTGAAAGTTCTTTTAAATAATCTTATTGCAAGAAGATGGGGTATAAGTAAAGTTTTAAAGAAAGAATTATTACTAAAGGATTCATGTATACAACAGTAATTTAGGCTTCTCTCCAAAAAAGTGTAAAGCAACTGAGAAATAAGTCTCTCCAATACACAGCTATAAATATCATATAAAAATATCTGTGTCTCTCCAAAATTCATATGTTGGAACCCTGACCTCTACAGTAATGATGTTAGGAGGTAGAGACTTTAGGAGGTGATTAGGTCATGGGAGTGGAACCCTAATTAATGGGATAATCACCCTCATAAAAGACAGCAGAGGCCAGGCGCAGTGGCTCACATATGTAATCCTAGCACTTTGGGAGGCCAAGACAGGTGGATTGCTTGAGGCCAGGAGTTCAAAACCAGCCTGGTCAACATGATGAAACCCTGTTTCTACTAAAAATACAAAAAATTAGCCAGGCGTGGTAGCAGGTGCCTGTAATCCCAGCTACTCGGGAGGCTGAGCCAGGAGAATCGCTTAAACCCGGGAGGTGGAAGTTGCAGTGAGTCAAGATCATGTCACTGTGCTCCAGCCTGGGCAACAAGAGGGAAACTCCATCTCAAAAAAAAAAGACACCAGAGAGAGACTTCTCACCCCTTAAACTAGGTGAGGACACAGGGAAAAAGTACTGTCTATGAAATAGGAAGTTAGCCCTCACGAGACAGCCAATCTGCCAGGACCTTTCTTCATAACTGTGGGCAATAATTTCTATTGTTAATAATCCAACCAGGCTATGGTATTTGGTATGGGAGCCCAAATGAACTAAGATAATAGTAATTTGACCATTTGACCCACAAAACCAGAAACTTGGTATAACCAAACCAAAGACTTAACACTTCCTCTACGCAAAGTGCTCACAAAATTATGTTGTGCCATAGGACGTTAAGTTCCAATGTATCATGATTTTTAAAGTAAATAACCTACAGACTATTCCAAAGGAATTTTTTGATCCAATGTATCATGATCTTAGAAGGAAATAGCCTACAGATTATTCCAAAAGAATTTGTTGAGCTCCAACCATGTCACAGGCTCATTTACCTTCAATATTTTGGTGAAAGGGGTATCAAGAAAATATATAAGTAGCTCTATTGTTGGGAATACCTACCAAAATAGGTTCAGTAAGTGTGACTATGGCACTTAAACTGTATGTCTCAAACTCCATGGGCAGGCTTGCCCATTTTTGCTCTGTGTAAATTAATTGAATATGCCTGTTATGACAGCAATGTCAGACAGTGAAGCTTTGACGATGGCACCAAAAATAAATCTCATTTGTATTGAAATATGTAAGAACCTTTGACTTATGAATGTATAAGAGTGCATAATCAGGGCAATAAAGCACAGTCTACAGTGCTGAAGGGCAATCAAGGCACTGGCATAGTAACAGTAAGAGTAAGATGCTCTACTCACCCTGTGAGCTGTTGTCACACTGTGAGTGTAAATATCCTGCAGTGTTGATGGACTTGTTTCATATCATCTTGTGTCTTTAAATCCCTTAAAGTTTTCATATAGTAACTATAATTGTTGGAAATATTGAATGTGCACAGAAATATTGAGAACCTTGTATAAGTTTCCTATGAAAAGAAGAAAACACAGTCTGGGTGTTTCTCTGAAATATAAGTGATCTTATTTCAAGTCATTGTGTAGTCAAAGCCTGACATTATCCCCCTTGTACCACATTGCCTCTAGAGAATCCTTTTGCCAAATTCCACCCAGCATATGACATAAGAAGCACACAAGAATATCACTGCTTTTTGTCCTAGAGTATTCTAAAGAAAATGATTTTACTACTAAATAGGCAAATGAATATATCTAACAGATAAGGATTAAAAAAGAAACCATAATCACAATAGCATCATTACACCAATGTAATTAATATCAGTTCCTTCATATCACTTAATACACAATCTATGCTCAATTTTTTTCTGTCTCAAAAATGTCTTATTATGGTTGATGTGTTCAAATCAGGACCCAGACCACATCTACACAGCACATTTAATTCCTGATTCTTATGTCTCTTTTAATATATATCATTTCCTCCTCCTTTATAATTCTATTAATGAAAAATCTGGGTCATTATTTCCTGCTTTGGTTCTGTATCCTCACAATATCATTAGAATGTTTCTATAATTGGTCATTAAATATAGATGCATGATTGGATTCAGGTTTAATACTTATAGCAAGAATAGTTTATAGTTAGTGCTGTTTCTGAGTATTGTATCACCAAACATAATTTCTGGTTTCTTCACTGCTTGTAATATTAATACTATAAAAGTGTAACAGGAGGTGTCAGCCTTTATAAAGTCATTCTCAATCTTTTACACAATGGTGTAAGCAGCCATTGGTGGTCATTGCCTAGATCCATTATTTTACTAGGAGCCTAAAATGCCTATTTTTGCATTCTATCATTTCTCCTACATGTGTTAGTTTCCATTACAAAGAAATTCCTCTCATCAACTATTCGGTTTCCTACCTATACATATAGGATTGACTGTGAAAATACTTGATTCTTTCCTTATATCAATTTCTAGAAAAACAAATTGATATCTAGAAACTGTTAAAATGGAAACTTTAGGTTACATAAATTTAACAGAGTTTATTTGAGCAGCACTCAAAAGTGGAAAAGATTCAGTGAGCTCTACTTCAGCAGTGTGAGCAGTGGGGCTTTTATGGGCTGAACACAGAAGTAAACAAATTGTCCTATTGGCCACAGCTAGGCATTTGCCTTATTTGGGTACATAAAGGGATGAGAGGCATTTGTGACCTTTTTTGCAATCTACCACACCATGCATGGCCAAACCACTACTCTCATATGGATGTTTTCATGAATATTCTGCTTCTCCTTTTGACTTCATACAAACAATTATTGTTATATCAGTTAGTTTGTGGTTTAAAAAACATAAACCAAAACGTGGCACTTCTCTTTGTAAACAGCTTCAATGTTTTCTAATCATAGTGATGATAAAACTGAACTACTTGCTACATTGTGCCTCACATGGTTAGTTCCTTGATTTCCTCATTGATACAGACTCATATCATTCTTTCCTTAGTGCACTAATCTTCTTTCTGTTCCCACGTTAGAACCCTTACTGATATGGTTTGGCTGTGTCCTCACCAAACATCTCATCTTGAATTGTAATCCCCACATGTCAAGAGCAGGACCAGGTGGAGGTAATCAGATCACAGGGGTAGTTCTCCCACGCTGTTCTCATGAAGTGAGTGAGTCTCATGAAATTTGATGGATTTATAAGTGTCTGTCATTTCCCCTGCTTGCAACCACTCTGTCCTGCCACGCTCTGAAGAAGGTGCCTGCTTCTCTTTTGCCTTACACCATGATTATAAGTTTCCTGAGGTCTCCCCAGCAATGTGGAACTATAAGTCAATTAAACCTCTTTCCTTTACAAATTACCCAGTCTTGTGTATTTTTTTATAGCAGGGTGAGAATGAACTAATACAGTAATTTGGTACTGAGGTAGTGGGGCATTGCTATAAGATAATTGAGAATGTGAAAGTAGCTTTGGAACTGGGAACAGGCAGAGGTTGCAACAGTTTGGAGGACGCAGAAGAAGACAGAAATATGTGGCAAAGTTTGGAACTTCCTGGAGACTTGAATGGTTTTGACCAAAATGCTGATAGTTATATGGACAATGAAGTCCAGCCTGAGGTGGTCTTAGATAGAGATGAGGAACTTGTTGGGAACTGGAGTAAAGGTCACTTTTGCTACACTTTAGCAAAGAGACTGGTGGCATTTTGCCACTGCCCTTGAGATCTGTGAAACTTTGAACTTAAGAGAGATGATTTAGCATATATGGTGGAAGAAATTTCTAAGTGGCAAAGTGTTCAAGAGGAAGCAGTACATAAAAGTTTGGAAATTTTGCAGCCGGATAATGCAGTAGAAAAGAAAAACCCATTTTCTGGGAAGAGATTCAAGCTCACTGCAGATATTTACATAAGAAATGAGGAACATAATGTTAATCACCAAGACAAGGGGGAAAATGTCTCCAGGGCATGTCAGAGACTTCACAACAGCCACTCCCATCACAGGTCTGGAGGCTTAGGAGGGAAAAATGGTTTTATACAAGAACAGTATGGGGAAAACCACCCCCATGATCTGATTACCTCCACCTGGTCCTATGCATGACATGTGAAAATTACATTTCAAGATCAGATTTTGGGTGGGACACAGCCAAACCATATCATTCCACCCCTGGCCCCTCTCAAATCTCATGTCCTCACATTTCAAAACACAATTATGCCTTCCTAACAGTCCCCCAAACTCTTAGCTTATTCCAGCATTAACCCAAAAGTCCAAGTTCAAAGTCTCATCTGAGACAAGGCAAGTCCCTCTCACCTATAAGCCTTTAAAATTGGAAGCAAGTTAGTTACTTCCTATTTGCTACTGCACTGCTGCACTGCTACTGATCTGGGCAGCCTCAGGACTTGGCACCCTGCATCCTAGCCATGGCTAAAAGGGGCCAAGGTATAGCTGGGCCCATTGCTTCAGAGGGTACAAGCTCCAAGCCTTGGTGGCTTACACGTGGTGTTGGGCCTGCGGGTGCACAGAAGTTAAGAACTGAGATTTGAGAACCTCTGCCTAGATATCAGGGGATGTATGGAAATGCCTTGATGTCCAGGCAGAAGTCTGCTGCAGGGGTGGTGCCCTCATGGGAACCTCTGCTAGAGCAGGGTGGAAGGGAAATGTGGGGTCGGAGCCCTCACACAGAGTCCCCAATGGGGCACTGTCTAGTGGAGCTGTGAGAAGAGGGCCACCATCCTCGAGACTCCAAAATGGTAGATCCACTGAAGCATACACCATGCACCTGGAAAAGCCACAGGCACTCAACACCAGCTGTGAAAGCAGCCAGAAGTGGGGGCTGTATCCTGCAAAGCCACAGGGGCAGAGCTACCCAAGACCATGGGAGCCCAACTCTTGCATCTGCCTGATCTGAATGTGAGACATGGAGCCAAAGGGGATCATTTTGGAACTTTAAGCTTTAATGACTTCCCTACTGGACTTTAGACTTGCATGGGGCCTGTAGCCCTTTCATTTTGGGCAGTTTCTTCCATTTGGAATGGGTGTATTTGCCCAATACCTGTACCCTCATTTTAACTAGGAAGTAACTAACTTGCTTCCAATTTTAAAGGCTTATAGGTGAGAGGGACTTGCCTTGTCTCAGATGAGACTTTGAACTTGGACTTTTGGGTTAATGCTGGAATAAGCTAAGAGTTTGGGGGACTGTTAGGAAGGCATAATTGTGTTTTGAAATGTGAGGACATGAGATTTGAGAGGGGCCAGGGGTGGAATGATATGGTTTGGCTGTGTCCCACCCAAAATCTGATCTTGAAATGTAATTTTCACATGTCATGCACAGGACCAGGTGGAGGTAATCAGATCATGGGGGTGGTTTTCCCCATACTGTTCTTGTGATAGTGAGGGAATCTCATGAGATCTGATGGTTTTATGTGTATCAGGAATTTCCCCTGCTTGCACTCACTCTGTCTTGCCACCTTGTGAAGAAGGTGCCTGCTTCTCTTTGGCCTTCTGCCATGATTGTAAATTTCCTGAGTCCTCCCCAGCAATGCAGAACTGTGAGTCAATTAAACCTATTTCCTTTGTAAATTACCCAGTCTCAGGTATTTCTTTATAGCAGCATGAGAACAGACTAATGCACTTACTCTAGCTTCTTCTACCTGCACTGTTTATCACATTTATCTTCAAATGTCTGCCTTTTTCTTATTATTCAAGCATCATGGGGGCCTTCTGAGGTGGGGTACGTATCACTAGTGTTGTGGCTTTTTTGCTCCCATATTTCAGCAAGCAGTGGGAGTGGCACCCAGCAGTTTCTTCACTCCCATAGCTTGGCAAATGGGCATGTGTGGTGCCCAGTGCCTTTTTCAATCCCATATGTCAGCAAGCAGGAGAGAGTGGCACCCAGTGGCTTCTTCCCTCCTGTTGTTTGGCAAGATGGTAACAGTTAATTTATTCCTGCTATCTGCAGCTTGGCAGGCAGTAGCATTACAGCTCTTTCACTCCCACCATTTGTTGAGTTCCAGGTTCTTGCCCCACAACCAAGAGGAATGAGGTACATGGACACTGTAGAATGAATAACGCAGAATAGAATTTTATTGAGTGAAAGAAAAGCTCTCAACAGTGAGAGTGGACCTGACATGAATAGCTGTCTGTGAGCCTGAGTCTGGGGCTTTTACGGGCTTAGAATAGGGAATTGGGTGCTGATTGGTCCATGGTTGGTCTTGGAAAAGACACTAGTTGATTGGTTAAAAGGCATCATTCAGAAGGAACCAGCTGAGAAGGAGTAGGTAAGATGGGGAAGTTCTCACTTCAGTTGTGGACTCTATCTGGAGCTGGCCGTTTGGTTTTCAGGCTTTCAGCTGCCCTTGACTTGAAGGTTGGGTTTCACCGGAGATCCATTTCTGTCTGCCTAGGAATTTGTCTGTCTCCTGTTGCTATCACTAGCACACACCTCTTTTTGCTAGGCACATGGATTATCATATGTCCAAACTCTACTGCAAAATGACAAGGACATTGGGTCAGCTCTGGTTACTAGACTGTGAGCAGAAATAAAATGTGTCATTTCTGGGTTGAGTCATTGGGAATATTCTAATCTCTCTTTCTTTCCATCACAACTGGATGGTCTCATATTGAGATGTCAACAAGATTAAAGTGATCTTGACTGCTGAGTCATTTCATGGAGGATTACTGTCTTGGAGAGTTTTCAAAACTCATAGTAGGCTTTGCATGCGTGAGAAATGTTTGTTATAAGCCACTATGATTTTGGAGTTAATTTTTTTTTTTTTTTTTTGAGATGGAGTCTCGCTCTGTCGCCCAGCCTGGAGTGCAGTGGCGCAATCTCGGCTCACTGCAAGCTCCACCTCCCGGGTTCACGCCATTCTCCTGCCTCAGCCTCTCCGAGTAGCTGGGACTACAGGCGCCCGCCACCACGCCCGGCTAATTTTTTTGTATTTTTAGTAGAGACGGGGTTTCACCGTGGTCTCGATCTCCTGACCTTGTGATCCACCCGCCTCGGCCTCCCAAAGTGCTGGGATTACAAGCGTGAGCCACTGCGCCCGGCCTGGAGTTAATTTTTTTATGACAGCATATCCTAGCCTGGCCTGATACATTTAGTACACAGTATTAAGTAGATTTTGTGTTTGTTTTGAGACAGGGTCTTGTTTTGTCCCTCAGGCTGGAGTGCAATGGCCTGATCAAGGCTCATTACAGCCTCAAACCCCTAAGCTCAAGCAATCCTCCCACCTCAGCCTCCCAAGTAGCTGGGACTTCAGGTGTGTGCCACTATACTTGGCTAATTTTCTTTATTTTTAGTAGACATGAAGTCTCACTGTGTTGCCCAGACTGGTCTTGAACTTCTGAGCTCAAGCAATTTTCCCACCTGGGCCTCCTAAGGTACTAAAACAACAGGCATGAGCCACCACACCATGTCTGTTTTAAGTAACTTCTTCATCATGCTCTCATGTTCTGTCTTAGCAATGTGTTTCATTTTTCTCAGAGCTTCCATTTATTTCCTGTTATATTCCCACTATATGTAAACTACTACTGTATATACTTATTATACATACTAGTAGTATGTAAACTAAACTATATGTAAACTGTACTACTATTCTGAACTAGAAGTAAACTCTGTATAAGGAATCTTTGCTTATGAATCATTGTATTTTCAGGGCCTAGAATAGTAGCTGTTCAGTAAATAATTATTAAAGAAATCAATGCAGTGTCTATTACATAGTATTCTCTGGTGCAGATTGGAATTTTACAACTGGACATGATTTGAAAAGCAAAATTGAACAGTAGGTGAATTCTCAGCCAAATATATTGTGGGACATTAATGCTAACTTTAATGATGTCTTTTGATAACTTTCCAAGTACGAAGTGTGTCAAGACAATTAGAATGCTCATTTCATTATTAGAAGCAGGTGGATACATAGGCATAATGAAAAACATAAGAGAAATAGCTACACAAACATGCAGGCAGTATTTCACTGACACTCCATTTATTTCTTTTCTGTGACAGCCATACAATAATTGACCATAGACTTGGTATTAAGTTCACTAAAAAAGGTTCAAATACAGGGAATTGGGAAGACAGGAGAACACTTTGTTTCCTTATCTGACCTCTATTACCATCCAAAGAGAAGGGAATATTTCATACATGCCACCGGGACAAGCCTGGCTAACAGTATCAGGGCAGCTTGTATCCCACTCTCATTATTCCCTTAAGCATGTAGCTCTCTCATGACGCTCATGAAAGAAATAGTTGATGCTTCACTAAGATCCTGCATCAATCTCAAATATAGTTAAATGTAATTCTAACCTACAAAGAAAATAAGTCTATTTCTGCCTGAAGCCCTTATGGACAGGCTTATATTGTCACAAGACTGCTGAGCCCCATACAAATCAAACAATATGGCTGGACAAGTCTTTCAATTACCTTCAATAATCTATAATAGCAAAGGCATTTCTTGAGCATTGTATAATGGGGGAGTTATTGCCCAGGACAGTAGAATTCGTTTGAGGGCAGTATTGCCTAAGTCACATGCTAGTTTAACAAAATTACCTGAGCCAAAATATGTTGGGAAATCAAGGCACACTACACGTAGGAGAGAAGAAGAGTGTTTCCAAATAGCAGAATCCAAGACCCAGAGAGTGAGGTGGTGGGGAGAAAAGAAGGAGGAGGAAGGGGAAGGAGGAGGGAAATAACAAAATAGTAAGGCCAACTCTCTGAGATGGTGCTATTTGGCAAGCGGCCAAGAAATAGGTTCAGGCTCTAGAAAAATAGAGCCAAGAAAGAGGTTCAGGTTCTCAGAGGTTCTATTTTCCTAGAGCCTGAACCTCTTTCTAGGCCAGTCACCAAAATTGGAAAACAAAATGAGTCTGGATTTCAGGAACAAGATGAATGTTCAAGTATCAGAGTTGAGGCACAAAGTCAATGCCAAACTGGCAACAATTGTGTAGAAAGTTGGGTGGGAGCTGATGCTAGAGGCAGAACTGATCCTGGTGATGCAGGACTGTAGCTGGAGGTCAGCATCAAGTAACTCCAGCCCTGGAGAGGGTAAGAGAGAGTCGGGGAACCAAACAGGGTCTCTGAGGGACCAGAAAAGGAAAGCAGGGAAAGCAGTAAGAATGGCAATGAAACGCATTACATGTGACTAGTTAGCATTTTCTAAGGAAATCCCAAATATCAAGGATCTCACTTAATCCTTACAACCACCCTATGAAGTAGCTGGTGTCTTTATGCCATGGGTAAAAAGAGAGAATGCACGATGATGTTGGTCCCTTCCTTTATCCTACACGGTAACAAATTTGGAATTTTCTTACTGGGAAGTTTGGATTCCTACATATAGGTGAAAGGGAACTTGGCTTTTGACAATTCCAGAAAGATGGCAGTTCTTTTTTTTTTTTTTTTTTTGAGACGGAGTCTCGCTCTGTCACCCAGGCTGGAGTGCAGTGGCGCAATCTCGGCTCACTGCAAGCTCCTCCTCCCGGGTTCACGCCATTCTCCTGCCTCAGCCTCTCCAAGTAGCTGGGACTACAGGCGCCCGCCAACACGCCCGGCTAATTTTTTTGTATTTTTAGTAGAGACGGGGTTTCACCGTGGTCTCGATCTCCTGACCTCGTGATCCGCCTGCCTCGGCCTCCCAAAGTGCTGGGATTACAAGCGTGAGCCACCCCACCCGGCCCAGGCAGTTCTATCTTAATTATTTACCAAGCAGCCTAACAATATAAATAAAATGAACAAAAATGATTTCCAAAACAAATTACTTCAATTTTGATAATAGAACCATGGAACATTGCTTACAGGGACATAATAAAATTATTATAAACGTAATTTAAAGTTTTTAGTTATTAATATAGTGATATTAGCAAGACTGTCACATTTAGAGCATAATGAAACTTTGCATTGACCTGTATTGCTACCATCTTCTCACAAAGCTTGACATATTTCTTTATGACAAAACTTGATTATGACAATGTCCCTAATTGTAGATATTCTTATGAATTACTATCATGAAATAGTTATTTCCTATATACTTAAGAATGTTATATCTATTTCTGTTTTGTCAATTTCTCTAAGTAGAGATAAAGTAAGCAGTATGCAAATCAGTTCATCTAGCTGTCATAAGCTGCTTTGCAAGGTTGAGGAAAAGCAGAATAATCACAGATTGCAAAACTATGATAGCAGATGTTTATACAACCTCAAACCTCGGAAGTATATATTTTTATTCTGTTTTACAAATAAGAAAATTGGGTATAAAAGGGTTAAATAACCTACTAGAATGGCTATAATTTAAAAAGACAATAATAAGCATTGGTAAGGATGTAGAGAAACATTGCTAACGGGAATGTAAAATGGTGCAGTCACTTTGGAAAACAGTTCAGCAGTTCCTCAAAATGTTAAAGATAGAGGTACCATATGACCCAGCAGTTCTACTGCGAGATATATACCCAGGAGAATTGAAAATATACATCCACATTAAGACTTGTACATGAATTTTCAGAGAAGTATTACTCATAATGGCTAAAATATGGAAACAATGCACTATCTATAAATGAATAAACAAAATGTATATCCAAATAATGAAATATTATTCAGCAGTATAAAGGAATGACATAGTGATATATACTACAACAAAGATGAACTTGGGAAACATTATGCTAAGTAGAAGAAGCCAGGCACAAAAGGTCACATATTGTATGGTTCCATTTATATAAAATGTCTAGAATTGGCAAATCTGTAGAAATAGAGCGTAGTTTAGTGTTTGCCAGGGACTTGGGGGTGTGGGAGGATGGGGAGTGCCTGCTAACCAGTATCGGGTTTATTTTTGGAGTGATGAAATATTCTGGAATTATATAGAAGTGAGGGTTGCACAACCTTGTGAATATGCTAACAGTCACTGAATTGCACATTTTAAAAGGATGAATTTTATGGTATGAGTTAACGTCTCAGTAAAGATGTTATTTTTTAAAATGAGGCTAAGTTATACAGCATTAGGTGGGGGGAACCGATATTTGCACCAAGACCATCTGGCCCAAAGCCTGTGTATTTAACTGCTCCACATTCTAGATCTCTAGTGAGAAGACGTATACTAGGAGATGTCACCTTCTCATTTATTTACTCCAAGGATATAATTTAGTATATGAAGAATGGCCAGACTGAATGCAGGCAATTTTCCATGAATAGTTTTCTCAAAACAGAGTTTTTGACAATAATTAATTAGAAATAGTTAATTTTAATTACTGACAAGAACCTGCAATTTCATTGCAAAAAATTATTTGATGAATATATTCCTAGATAAGTAACTGAATTGTTTAACTGGCTGCCTTTGTTAGATTTTTTTCACTCAAATATCAACAAATGTTTATTGATTACCTACTGTATGCCACATCCTCTTCTAGGTATTAGAGGCAGAGCTGTGGCATAGAGATACAAACTTCCTGCCCTCTGAAAACTTACATTAAAAGGGATAATAAAGAACAAATAAATGCTAACAATAACTGTAATTAAAAGTATACATAGGGCTACCACCTGTAGAAAGGCAGATGATGAAAAGAGAGTGACTAGTATATGGGGGATGGATTACAGGCAGAGGAAAAGATAGAATAGTCAGAGATATTGAGTTTTCAAGGTGTTCTGACAAAATTATAGTGCTATATTTTGAGTGTCAGTAATCAACTTTACTCCTTGTCATTAATTTTACAGTAGGATCAGTTGTCTTGAGGCTATTAAAATAGTCTCATTGGCATATAGGAAAGTATATATTTTTTATTTGTACAGTGGAAGTGGGGAAGGGAATGAGAGATAGGGTAGTAGAGGAGGCCTCATACATTTAGTTCTTTTCAAAGCCACCATCAAAGACTTGAAAGACATAGGTAGGCTGCTTTCTTTATCCTTCCCCATTAAATTCTCAGACCTGAATGCTACAAATAATTGATGGGCTCTAGAGAATGATGTTAAATTCCTATAAGCGGCACAGATTGTGCTCCCTAGGAGCAGATTCTAAGATGGAGATTTACATGCAGCAGGTTTGTTATAAAGTGTTCTTGGAATCCAAATTTGTGGAAGAGAAGGAAGGAAGCAAGATTGGGAGTCAAGGCATTGTGCATCTTCAATGAAAGCCTCAGCAACTTGCTGAGTAAAGAATTCATAGACCGGCTGGGCGCGGTGGCTCACGCTTGTAATCCCAGCACTTTGGGAGGCCGAGGCGGGCGGATCAGGAGGTCAGGAGATCGAGACCACGGTGAAACCCCGTCTCTACTAAAAATACAAAAAATTAGCCGGGCGTGGTGGCGGGCGCCTGTAGTCCCAGCTACTCGGAGAGGCTGAGGCAGGAGAATGGCGTGAACCCGGGAGGCGGAGCTTGCAGTGAGCCGAGATTGCGCCACTGCACTCCAGCCTGGGCGACAGAGCGAGACTCCGTCTCAAAAAAAAAAAAAAAAGAATTCATAGACCAAGTTGGGGAGAGAGCGCTGAGTCTTTCTACTTTCCTCTACCATTCACTTGATGCCCCTCTTTTCTCCAGAAGGTGGACATATCAGTGGGGGATGTGGCTGTCTTTAGCTGAGGCAAACCCCTAAGGAGGCTGACAGCTGAAAGCAGTCTTCTGGCAGCACTCTCAGCAGCTGTGGAATAAGCCCTGTTTTTCTGAAGGGGAATCTGAGCAGTGCATCACAATATCCCTCACAATAAACTTAGTCTGGTGATGACTCAAATTGTAGCTGTTTTCTGGATGTTTCTGTTACTAAATGGAACAATATGGCCCCTAGAATTTTATTTGCATAAATTGATTTAGCTACCTGCTTTCTGATCTACTGAACGGGACTACTCAGGATAACATTCATAAATCTGTATTTTTATAAAGATCCCCAGTGATTACTCTATAGACAGTCTATAGACCCTCATTTTGGAAGCATTGGTTGTGGTTCCAGACAGTTGTGTCTCTCATTCTGGCCAAAGGGATGTTAGTGGAAGTATGTGTGCCCCTTCTGAGTTTTGCCCTCAGAGGAGGAGGAACACACACTCCACTCTCCCATTCTACTTTCCTGCTGATTGGAATAAGATTGAGATGGTAGCAGATAGTGGGAACCGCTGGGGGCCAACAAGATGGAAGCTGGACAGTTCATTCTGCAATAAGACCGAAGAGACTAGGCACAGCCATGCCTCTCTGGGTCACCTACCCAGTTTTGTGTATGAGAGAGAAATACATTTCTATCTTTTTAAAGTCACTGTTATTTTGGCTTTTTCTGTAATCAGCTTAAATCTTAGTAATATGAAGATAGTGGGTCCTCATCGTTGAAGTGAAGGACACTCTCTCACACTTTGTTCACCTACACTAGGAAATAGACCCACTGGATTTTGGAAAAAATCAAGAAACCTATATGGATATAAATGTCTTTCTTAGGTCTACTCACTGGATGACCTAAGACCTGCTAACTCTAGAGGGACTCAGACAAAATATAAGATCAGTTCAGATTATCAAGGTTTTGGTAAAAGCTACCTCAATGTTTAACTCATAATCTGTGTTGATCCAATGGTTCTAGAAGAATCTATAACAGAAAAGTAAAACCTAGTGGAGGGGCCAATGACAAGTCGTAAAATGGTCATAGCAATAGCAGCTTCAGAGCTTTGGGAGCAAGACCACACTATCTCCTGAGGCAGTTTTTCTATTTTCAGCAAATACTAGCTTTCTGTCAATACTAAAATAACAGGTGACCGTGAACCAAAGCCCCTCATCCTGGATGGGACATTAGTTTTTTTATGTTGCCATGGATTTGGGCATTCTCAGCAGCAATCCATCATCAATCCGAAGTCATATATACAGAATAGAGTCCATACAAGTCTCAAAGGCACAAGTCAGAAAGTCAGATCCATGCAATAATTTCTTAAGGCCCACAACACACTATTATCTGGCTGCCACATTTCTCTGAATTAATGCCTTTTGCTTAGAGGAGGAACTGCTTATAATCGTTTAACACAGGATGAAAAGACTCAAAGCTAGATTGCCTATAGACCCAGTGTCAGTGAAAAGTGAGCCTATCTTAGGAGTGCTGTGAACAACTGTAAAGGAAAATTCTCTATAGCCACTGTGCTTGGCAGAAGGTTGGCCTGAAGTCAGGATTCACACTGATTTATCAGGCACAGCAAATAATTTGTATAGATAGCCCAGGATTTGAGGAGGGAAAGAATGGAGAATGCCAAGAAGGGTTGGGAGGAATTGTATGAATAATTCAGAACAGATCCATACCTGAACATAAGTGGATGCTCAAAGAAGAAGGTAGCAATTGTAGCAGGAATGAGGGTCATACATGGGGTCAGCAGCCTAAATTCCCTCCACTGAAGCCACTTGGGATACCACCATGCTAATAATCATGGTATTGTGATATAAATGGAAGACAGTGATCTTCCATTTTCATACTATCATGTCACTCAGCTACTTGGTAAAAAGGAGACAACTTTGATCCTTTTCTGGTGGTGGGAAGACAGCATTTATTTTCTCTGAGATAACCAAGTATGGATTGGCATTTTCTTTTTGTGTCTAATATGCCTAGACAAGCACTTCTATCTATAGGCTTATTGAATACTTTATTCACTGCCATGAAATGCTGTGCAGCACTGCTTCTAACCAAAGGAATTTATTTTCAAGTGAAGAAAAGTTCATACAGCATCAAATCAAAGAAGGGTACATACATACATCAATAAATGTATTATGCTTTATTACTCACAGATGGTAAACCTTCAAGATCAGCCTACTGAGCACTCCATTCTGATCCCAGCTGAGGGATACCACTCTGTGAGGTTGGTGTGCTGTTGGCAGGATGTAATATATTAGCTGGAGAAATCAACATTCATTTTATCTCCCTTGTTCTGAAACCCCCACCTAGCCATTTGGGGTCTCTCATAAGTCTGAAGCAGGCTTACTAAGCAGAAAATGCTGTCAGCGTATTATCTGGGATGATCAATTCTGACTGTCAGGTGAAAATAGAGCTGCTATCACATGGTAAGGACTGTAATGTGGGTATAATGTTGACTCTGTGCTCTACTATTTCCTGAGGTAAAAGCTATTAAAGAAACTCCTGCAACCTCACCCATTTGGATTTTCAAGGGCTCAAGCTCCTCATAATTTTGTGAAATGATGAACTCTGGTATGCACTGAGAGGAAGGAAAACCTGGAACCAGTGACAGACATAGAGGAAAGCCAAAGGCCCTGGGACTGACTGTAGAAGTGAGATCTGTAATGCCCACTCATAAGGAATTGTTACCCACCTTTGGTGGCAATTACCAATATACTAACACATCTATTTTCTTCTCCACCATTAGACATACAGTGTTTGATGATAGTTAAATTTACCACTAGTCAAACTGATACATAAAAGTAAGAACTGGTTCATAAATAGGTTATGATAGTTTGGGTTTGCCTTCATGCTGGGAAGGGGTAAGAGTGTTAATAATTGCACACATTTTACATTTTACCTATGTAAATAATTTATCCAAGACACATTTGAATATATATGTTCAGGAAGAAGGATGTGTGTGAGACAGCAAGGCAGTTGAATGTATTAAAGATGACAGCCATAATGTTAGTCAACCTCAGCCTCTCCTTTTTTTTTTTCGAGACGGAGTCTTGCTCTGTCACTAGGCTGGAGTTCAGTGGCGTGATCTCGGCTCAGTGCAACCTCTGCCTCCCAGTTCAAGTGATTCTCCTGCCTCAGCCTTCCGAGTAGCAGGGACTACAGGCACACGCCACCATGCCCAGCTAATTTTTGTATTTTTTTAGTAGAGATGGGGTTTCACCATGTTGGCCAGGATGGTCTTGATTTCTTTGACCTCTTGATCTGCCTGCCTTGGCCTAACCTCTCTTTTTAGCTACCCACTTCACTGGTATACAATATACAAGCACAGGACTGAGATAAAGAAAGATATTTATTTTGGTTTTGGTCTTGCTGAGTTTGTGGTACCTATAGAGCATCCAGCGAGAGATGTTAAATTCAAAGTTGTATCAATGTGTCTGAAACTCAGAGGTTGAGGGTGGTGATATAGACTGGAAATCCTCAGTGTGTAAATACATCATCTACTTAAATTGATGAAATTGGCCAAAGACTGAGTAAAATGAAAAGGAGAATAGGATGCGACTAGAAAACTAAAGTTTAGAGGATTGGCAGAAATAAAGCTGTCCACGTGATGTAGGAGCATTAATTTAAAATGATGTCACAGAAAGAAAAAAGAAATATCACAGAAACAAGGAGAAAAATGTCTCAAGAAAGGAAGAGTGGAAATGCTGTCAGACCCTGTGGGCAGAATTAGAGAAGGTCACTGGTGTCTTAGCAGGAGGAGTTGTAGTAGGATGGGAGGAGTGATGCAACTGGCACAGGAAGTGAGAAGAGAAAACCAAGTCTACATATTCAATAAGTGAAGGAAATGAAACAGGAGAAGGGCATAAGAAGCCGAAGGATAAAAGGAAAATATATTGAAGAGTCATGATATGATCCAGTTTCTGCTAGACTTGCGGAATTCATATTGCCGTAAAATAAATACCCTTGCTCACGAATTGCTTGTCAAATTGTGTTTATTTTTCAGATCTAGTCAACAAGAGAACAAAATTCCTCATAATGAGAACTCACTGTTTTGAGTGAGATACAAATGTTTAGTTATTCTCCCTATTTAAATGATTATTTTTCCTCACTTATAAAATAAATACCAGGCCTGTTAAAACTGGGAAAGTGATGTCAGCATTAACTGTACGTGAAGGTCGTGTATGGTTGGCATATATCTAAACAAGAGCAGGTCGTGATATGCCTGTATTGGTAAGGGATTGTACTGCCATCAGGACAGTCAAGTACAATGTCTCTGAGTTCATAGTTTTCTTCTCGGCAGCAAAGGCATGAATGTTCCAAGAGTAAGATATCATAATTGTACCTGAAAGAAAAATTCAGTAATAAACATTTTTAGAATTTTAAAAATAAATTGACATCAGTGCTCAAATGGTAATTGTCTAAGTGACTTAGCAAGCCTTGTAACCAATTTATTCTTTTTCTAGTCCTTGCATTCCCCCTGTCACTGTAAAGCTCTGATGTTGCTCAGTGGTATTTGGTATGTAAGACCAAGAGAAATAAGAAATCTGAAAGGAAGTTATAATCTCATAACTGGAGCGTTATGGCAAAAGTAAACTAAATAAAATTTTAAATATAACTTAATATGAGATTATTATCTCTATATTAATATATACATAAAAATGTACATAAAGGAAAAGCATACTATCTAAATTTCAAGTTTAAGTAATTCAAGAAATTCACTTCTTTGCTTAAATATTTTCTGTAGTCAGTGTATGAAGATGGGTAAATTTGTTACAAATGTATCATGGTTGGCATATTTAGGAAACTACTTCAGAATGACTCATCACTATTTTAAGTGAATATTTTAGTTCTCAGATCTTAATATCTTAGATTCTTCTTTCATTTGGTCCTGATAACAAAATAGTATTCCTCTCACATAAAAGTTTTTCCGAGTAATATTTTAAAAGATTCATTTTATCCACAAGGTTACAAAGTTAACACACGATGCACATTCGAAGAACTCACTTGGCAGTCTTTTCACATTCCCCTGTACATTTTGCCATCTGAACTCTTTTCTTGCAACCACTGTAGATAACAGTCACATTTACAAGGGAAGATCTGCAATTATTCTTACCTAAAACGAAATGGAAAAGAGAGTCAGAGTGAGGTTTAACATTAACAATTGCTAATCCTTCATTTTCTTAACCTATAAATAATAGCAACTACTTCACAACATTATTGAGGAGGTTAACCATCTCAGCATCATTAGAAGGTAGATGGTTAATACTCAGATTACTGGTTTCTTGTTGTTCCTGTTATCACTATCACACTGTCACAGGTGAAGGGGTTGAGGGGAGAAGTAAGAGGAAGGGAGAAGGGAAGAAATGGGCGAATGGATTATTTTGACATCCATCAAAAACAGGGGTGGATTAATTATTTTTGACATCCATTTTCTCATCACTGATTATCCTTATGATCTAATGCACCAATTTACAACACAACTTGCTGATGCCAAAAGAACAAGCTAATCTTTTCCATGAAAATTACATTTGTTCCCTTGTAAACATTATTATTTTTACTGAGAAGAATGTTGCAATCAACATGAATACGTAGCCATAATACATTATGTACAAATATCAAATGGAAGTTTATACATATAGCCTAGATTACCTGTTGTGTTAATAATACAAGATACTTTCTCTTAATGATCTGCCATTTTGTTTTAAAGAAATTAAACTTTTGTCAACAGCTTACATTTTTCTCTATGCAGAACTTAACTTTACTCACATGTATAGCAACATTTTTTTGAATCATAGATTCTGTCTTCCTGTAAGGGTAAGAAAAAAGAAAAAAAGACTGGAAACATTGTTCCAAATTTTTCTGCAAATAATGTAACACTTCTTAATTTGTTAAAATGCATCACATCACAAAGAGGAAATGGAACAGATGGACAATCTTACCTCAGATCTAGTAAGCAAAGGGCAGAAAAGGAGAGAGATCAGCTGAGTAATAAAAATGTGACTAAAATTTTCCAACAAGGGGTCAAGGAAAAATAAGCTTTAAACTAAATTCTTGTCAAAGATAACATTAAATAATATTAAATTATTTCTCATTTACTGAAAAATACTTTAACAATAATATTACTACCAACACATTAGAAACACAATTAGAAGCTGCACCTTTGAGAAATTGATAGTTTTAAAATTATAACAAAGTAAAAGCATGATAAATATTGAAATCCGGTATTAGAGCCCAAAAATAAAACTTTAAACCATATTATCAATTATATCTTCAGAAAGAAAAATGATAACTTAAACCTCCCTTAATAAGTGAAACTTAAGCATTCATTAATATAAAACCCAGTCATATTTGGGGGGCATAGAAATGGAGAAAACTGTGACACAAAGAAAGATCTAAAGTACTCAGACGTGATTATATAGAAAAATCGGTATTCTTATAGACTGAGCTATTTTTAAAAGTTAGTTAGTGAGTTTTTTAGTTTCGAAATAGCAAAATGCTTTCTATAATAACTTACTCCTTCTAGATTAGCACTAAACTAAGTTTTATAAAGCCTGCAAAACATGAGAGCCTTTCTTGATATGAAAAAAATTTATACTTAACAATAAAAGATGAGCATGTCTGGAATCATCTGGGCTCTGGATATGATGAATTTGTTTAAAGAGCTATACAGTCTACAAGATATTTATGTCTGCTAGCCAGACACAAACGTTTTCTAATGAGATAGAAGACAGGTTGATTTTGTTTGTTTGTTTGTTTGTTTGAGATGAAGTCTCGCTCTTGTCCCCCAGGCTGGAGTGCAAAGGCGCAATCTCGGCTAACTGCAACCTCCGTCTCCCGGGCTCAAGTGATTCTCCTGCCTCAGCCTCCTGAGTAGCTAGGATTACAGGCAGCTGCTACCATGCCCAGCTATTTTTTATATATTTAGTAGAGACAGGGTTTCACCATGTTTCCCAGGCTGGTCTCGAACTCCGGACCTCAGGTGATCCGCCCGCCTCAGCCTCCCACAGTGCTGGGATTACAGGCCTGAGCCACTGCACCCAGCCAGGGTTTGTTTAATATGAGAACTGAATCTGGGTGTTCATTAGTTAAGATGACTTACTTCTGCACACCAGGTCTGCTTTGGGCAGTCCTGGACTACTGCAGCAAAGCCAGTGTCTTTGCAGGAGTAGGAGACACAGGGGTTGCTGGGGTCATCGAATGAAGCACCAATCTGGGAGGAAAAGAGGGGGAAGAAAACAAAATAATTGTTCACCTTGATTTCTTTTAGAGGTTAGCAAGAATATCAGTTTAAAAATTCAAATTCATGTTTAGTGATTTTCCAGAGGCACTTTGTCATTAGGTTAGTAGTAAAGAAAAGATGGTTTGAAAGTCTTCCACTTCCATGAATAAACCAAATTTGTTCATTGAGAGCACAGTGTGTCAAGATTCTCGATCCTCAAATTAAGATTCACCAACACCAACAGGAATACTATGCAGCCATAAAAAATGATGAGTTCATGTCCTTTGTAGGGACATGGATGAAACTTGAAAACATCATTCTCAGTAAACTATCACAAGGACAAAAAAAACAAACACCGCATGTTCTCACTCATAGGTGGGAATTGAACAATGAGAACTCATGGACACAGGAAGGGGAACATCACACTTCGGGGACTGTTGTGGGGTGGGGGGAGGGATAGCATTAGGAGATATACCTAATGCTAAATGACGAGTTAATGGCTGCAGGAAATCAACATGGCACATGGATACATATGTAACAAACCTGCACATTGTGCACATGTACCCTAAAACCTAAAGTATAATAATAAAAAAATAAATAAATAAAAAATAAAAAGATTCACCAACAGTTACTCTATTATATTCTCAAGAAATTTTCAAGACAGGTTTTTTATAGTGATCAAGCAGTTAATCAATTGTTATAAGCTTAAGGGGAAACAAGAATTTAAGTGGTGAAAAAATGGCACAAATAAGCTTATCATATTAAAACAAATGACAAGTCTCACAAGATGGCTTACTTCTCTCTTGGCCTATATTCCTATATTTTTAAAGCTCTCTGGTGTTACTTTATAATTAGCTTATGTTAAATATTCAAACAACAGTTAGAGAAACTGCATTTATTTCACGGCCTCAGACAAGATGAACTTTCTGATAAATTGGAATTTTACTATAAATGATCAGAAGAAAACTTTCCTTTTGTTCCTTAAATATCATCATATTTTGTGTTTAAAAACTATCACAGGTTCAAGTCAGATCAACTTTGGAAACTAAAAATTAAGAAGTCCAGGTGGAAATTTGAGGGTGATAAATGGGTTATCAAAGTAAAACTCTCATAGGCTGTTTTATCTATTCCTAATATACCACATATATTTCACTTTAGATTTTTTAATATTTACTATCACCATTTCAAGTGTGTTAATATCAATTTGAGAATCATCTGATTTTTACGGCTTCCTTATACTTTTTTCTAAAAAGTTAAATTACCATCCAAAATGTCAAATTAGTTGCCAAAATCCAGCCTTGAATATATTGTGTTGCTGTAGGCTGCATAATAGGGTTCTAGCCCTTTGGGTTTTCTTATTTGATCTCTGACAGCTTGACCATCTGATCTTTCTGGTTATAATTACAGTTTGACTCTGTTCATTGATTTGAATGTTACGAAGTATGTCTTCTCCATCTGGCAAGGCCCATGGGAAATTTTGTTCAGAAGCTCTACTGCTGAGTAGTTAATGATCAAGTACCATGCTTTCCTCCTTTGCAGAGTCATGGTGAGTGTTACATTTGATGTTCCTTTGGAAGTGGGTGTGGGGAAGAAAATGAACAGATTCCAATCCATTGTTACTAGGGTTAAAAAAATATATATATACATACATGTGTATTTATTATATAATTTCTTTTATATAAAATATATACTTACATATATTACATATACAAAATAGGTTGAAAGTCCCTTAAGGTAGCCCAGCATTAAATTTATTCATATACTTAACAAAAACATTTTAATGAAGAAAAGACCTTACCTCATAGTCAGTATTGTTAAATAAACATGTTCTTGGTTCTGAAAAATAAATATAGTGTTTTATTCTAAAATACTATAATTTCTATTTATAAAACAGAAATTGTAGATGAGATCATACATAGCAACCAACTATAATGTTTCTACCCATAATATCATAGTCTTCCTTTCATCTACTGATTATATTCGTAACTTAATTCTGGGTATCCCCCATTCTGAAGATGGTAAGTTTTAAGAATGCAAATATTATTATACTAATTCTGTATGATTTATTACACCTGCCTAGTATTATGTTTGACAAAATTGGTAGCTCAAAAAGTATCTCTTGAATATGTGAATAAACAACCAACAAATATATTCAATTAAAATACACACCACAGTATCCGATTTCACAGCAGGTGTCATTAGATTGGAACTTCACAAGCTTCTCGCCGGTTTTGCATGTGGGTGGAGAAGGGCACTCCTCAGGTTTACAGTCTATAGTCTTTGCATCAGTACAGGTACATCTGTGGCAATTGGCAGTCCATATGTCTCCAGGCTACATATACAAACCAAGTTTAGACTTCTATTCAAATACAGGAATGAGAGCAAATTTGGATTAAAGTAGAGCAAAACTGTGTACTTACAGATTTCTCTTCTCCTAGTGGACCGTGACAAACTGTTAACATAATGATAAATGGTAATTAAATTTGGCAAAATATAACCATCTGTTATTTATAGATAACCACCAGGTGGCCAATACCGTAATTGGCATTAGGATTTCAGAGTCACAGAATTATGGAAGATTTTATGGTGCCTTAAGGTGAATAAAATCACGTCCACCTGCTTCAAGCAAACTGTTCCCAACCGGCATATCCTATTTTTACAATCCTCAGCAAAGGATAATTCTTAATTTCTCCAGGCAGTGGTCAATCAATCTTATGGCTACTGACTGACTTACTGTTTTGCAGTCTGACTTCCGCTTTTCCAATCCTACAGGTCACCATGGCTTCATAATTACCAGATCCAAGGGCCCTTTCTCAGTTTACATTTTTCATTCTTACCTTCTTGAAAAATGCTCTCCTTTCTTCAGATTTAATGCTCTGAAATTTTTGTCTTCGCTGGCAGTTTGTCTTACTCCCTCTCATTTTGCTTCTAATTCTTTCCTCTGTCTCCACAATGTGCACCATAACATCAAAAGAATGGCTCTAAAATGTCCAGCTCCAGCCCAGACCTCTCTCATAGCTTTGGAGCCAGTTCTCTCTCTACCTATAAACAGAATCCTGGCAGACCTATAGAAACCTGAAACTCAATGTGCACACAACAGATTGTATCATCTTCCCCCCCAAAACCGGCTTCTCTTCTAGACTGGCTTCTTTCTCTAAGGATAGAACTATACTTTCAGTCATTCAAGCTTAAAATCAAGGAGCCATTTGATTTCTTCCTTCTATCACTGGCGTCAAATCTACTGCCAAATCCTGTATCTTTACACTCACATTCATTTCTTCCTTTCCTTATTCTCCTTGCTACAATGCCACTCCAAGATCTTATTAAAGTTTTGATCTAGCATACTCTACTGGCTTTTTTTAGGGGGTTATTCTGACTCATATCTCATTCTGATCCAATGAGGTAATGTAATTTCTCTAAAGCCTGATTCTCATCTCATTACTACTTTGACGGCCCCTTATAGTTGTGTAAAACAAACACTTTAGCATTCTAGCTTTTGAGGTCTCTCATATTGTGACTCAAACTGACCTTCTCAACTTTGTCTCACTTCTCTCATTTACATGCCCTGGACTGGTCTATTTGTGTTCTCCAATTCCAATACTGTAAAGAAATTCCTAGATATACCTAATGCTAAATGACAAGTTAATGGGTGCAGCACACCAACATGGCACATGTATACATATGTAACAAACCTGCACGTAGTGCACATGTACCCTAAAACTTAAAGTATAATAACAATAAAATAAAATAAAAAGAAATTCCTGGGGATACCTTAAAATATACAATATAAGTGATATACTATATGCCCTCTATATATAATACATAGTTTATATTCTTACTTGGAAATTTATTTTCTGCCTGATATGAAAATTGCCTATTTCTTTGGAGACTTTCCTTCTCCCACTATGTACTAAGGTCAGAGAATTATTTTTTAGTAATTGTTTTTTACTTGCTGCAAAGCACATCACATTGTCTTGAGAATGGTAGGGATTTAAAGTTCTCTAAAATTACTTAACTCTGGCTAAGCGGATTTTTTTTTCTACTACAGCTCATCCCTCAAGTTGGCATTATCTAGTTTAAAAAGATGCTCACTATCAAGTGATAATATTTTGGTTAAGGTATCATAATTATATGAAACATTTAGTAGGTAAACCTTGCTTTGATCTAAGTAACAAGGTATATTTGTTTGGTTTGGCTTCATTGGTTTGTGAAGGAGGAAATGAACTATTACTCACTATTTGGTGAATAAAAGCTAAGTTAATCCAATATATGTTTTCCTATTTTATAACATTTACATGGCTAGTGACTTTTATTAGTGTGACCTCTGAAATTTGATTGACAAGAGGAACCATTAATGCGGAACAATTCTGAAGCCGTGGAATTCTTACCTGGAGCTGGTGGAAGTGAGGCTAGACATTCTGTGTAAAAACAGGAACCTTAAGTTAGTCTCTGAAGTTACTGGAATGGTATTGGGGCAAGTATAGTTATCTAATTCATTATTCTATTGCTGAAAATAATTGTCTACATAGCTAGTCTTACAAATAGATAAATTCCCATCTATCCCCCCTTCCTGCTCCTCGCTGCATGTGAAATTCCACTGTTTCCTTTGGACCTCAAATTTTAATGAGAGAAAAATATAAATATCAAAAGGAGAAAACATCAAGGTCAACTCTTCAAAAATTTTTTGAAGGCAGATCTAATGAATAGAACAATAAAAGAGATTTAAAAAGGGAAAAAGATAATTCTGCTACAGTATAAAATGAGCATTATTAATTACCCAGTTTTAGTCATTTAAAAACTTTTATTCTCCTTATTTTCTTGAAATACTTCAATTTTGCTCTAACTTCTCCCCCAGGAAATGCTTTAAACTGGCAATATGTATCTTTTTTAGCCTTTACACATCACATATTTTGGTCAATCCAACAATTCACTCATAAATTTCAAATTCTATTCCAAAACTTCTAAAAACAAAATGAATATTTTATGCAATCTGGTCAGGTGCAGTGGCTCACGCCTGTCATTGCAGCACTTTGGGAGGCCAAGGTGGGCAGATCACTTGAGGCCAGGAGTTTGAGACCAGCCTGGCCAACATGGTGAAACCCCGTCTCTACAAATAATACAAAAATTAGACGGGCATGGTGGTGCTTGCCTGTAGTCCCAGCTACTAGGGAGGCTGAGGCAGGAGAATCGCTTGAACCCAAGAGGCAGAGCTTGCAGTGAGCCAAGATAGTGCCATTGCACTGCAGCCTGGGCAACAGAGCAAGACTCTGTTTAAATATATATATGTTTTTCTTGGTAGGTTGATATATATATATATGTGTGTGTGTGTGTGTATATATACACATACACATATACACACATATATGTAAACATATGTGTGTGTGTATGTGTGTGTGTGTGTGTGTGTGTATATATATATATATCAACCTACCAAGAAAAAGGCTGACCTAGGAGCAACAGAATATTTGAAAATAACTCAAAATGTCTACATGTTTAGGTAAAGTGATCCCAACAACTAATAGGCCCAAAATATAGATTACAAAATGAATTAAAGGTATGGAAATTTGGGTAATCAAATGTCTCCAACTCTATGTAGGGAGGCTAAGCCAGGTGCTAATTATGGGTGCTTAGCAAATTAACAGAAACCAGCAACAGGAGAGAAAAGAGATCAACCAGGCATAAATACGAGAGAAAATATTCCCTGACCAGTGCTGCAAGCGTTCATTAGAGATATTTGCAAGAGGAGCCATAGACAACAGTCTCCTAATCACTACATTGGCATCAGAGTAATTTCTCAACTATCTGATCATGTCAGGCTCTTGATCAAATCCTTAAGGGTACCCCATTACTATAAGGACAGTCTTGCTGAAGTTTGGTTCTTTATGAACTTTTCTCTACTTATGTTTCCCATTTCATTTCCTCCCTGAACCTCATTCAGTCATTGCCAACATCTGGTTGATTCCTGAACTCCCCCATGAGGTCTCATATCTTTATCTTTTCCAGAGCTGTTTGGCAGGAATATCCTCCCCATCCGTGCCAATTTTAAACTCAATCATTCCATTTCTCATGTCTTTACTCCACACTACCAATTAATAAGCAGAATTTAACACTACTCTCACTCCACCCCCAGGACCACATTTTTTATGCATATTTTTGGGTATCACTAAATATATACTATCTGTGCCCAAAATAATCTCTTCCTCCCACATACACAGAATAAAAAATGGCAAGTGCTGCATCTTGCTGATGTTATTGCTTTTAATGTCTGCTAGAGAGTTTGGCACACATAAGGTACTAAAGAAATATTAGTTGAAATAGTAACAAAGAAATTAGGGCTTTTCCTATACTGACCTGTTTTATTTTCAGTTTCTACTTCTCTGGTTGCCATGACAGTGGTTTCTGAGAGGACATAAGTAGATGGTATTGTGATTTTAAAAATTAGAATAACCTACACATATCAAGTCTGTGTTTACATACATGCCCAAATGATGGCACAAATTCATACTCAAGGAAAGCTTTGGGTGGAACAGACAATTTATTCCAGTTCATTTCGGTCATTTGATTTTACCTGGCTGGGATTCTTGTGGTCTTGTTGGCACTCCAGCTGTAACCAAGGTGGAGGCTTGCAAAAGGAAATATAAGACATTTTAGGACTAGCACCCTTCATGATCCTCTGCTCAGAATTCTCAGTCTGCATGAAGAAGTCTTTAGGAGGGGAGCCCCAGCAAAAGCCGGAACCAAAAACTCCCAGAGGAAAAAAAAAAAAAAAAAAAAAAAAGTATCCCTAGTGGAATTTCAAAGTTGTGTTCCAAGAGGAAGTTGAATGCATCATCCTGGCCTCAGTCTTTCGCTTCTCTCCTACCTCTCTGCTCCTAACTCAACTTCTTATGTATAATCAAAGCCACACTGAATACTCACCTGTTTGCACTCCAGTTTCAGAAGTTTCTTTGACTCCTGTGGAAGCAGTGACTGCTTAAAAAGGAACAAAAGTGGTGAGTACAGGGGACTAGAGAAGCTACAGCTTAACTTCATTTAAAAATAATTTTTTATTCTGCGTATTTTAGGTGGACAGATAAAACTATGTATTTTGTACATGATGTTCTGAAGAATTACATCAGCCACCCTCTTAGTATTTTTCAAGAATATATTATTAACTACAGTCATGATCTTCTGCAATAGATCTCTTGAATTTATTCCTCCAGTCTAAATGAAATTTTGTATCCTTTCACCAACAGCTCCCTACCATATCCCTCCCCACATATACAACTACCCCAACCACTGGTAATCATCATTCTACTCTCTACTTCTGTGAGAACTGCAGATAAGCTATCCTGTCTTTTGAGGTGCCACCAAGACAAATGCATTTATTACTATCTGACTTACCTGTGGTAGGAGGTTCAGGAGCAGTGGTTTCGTGAGATGCTTCCTTGGAAGGACCTAAAACGAGCAAGGGAAGAGCAATAAACTTTTTATTTTTTTATTTTTTCTTTGTTTATAGTTTTATTTAAAATATTAATTTACAGTACATCACACATGTTTAAAGTAGATAATTTAATGACACCTATTTATACATCTGTGAAACCATCATCCCAGCCAAGATAATGAACACATCCATCAACCCCCCTAAATTTCTTTTTTTTTTTTTTTCTGGTCTCAGAAGAGCATTTACTTAAGACACGTCCACGTGGAACAAGAGTCTCAAAGCACTTGGAATATACTAACACATCTACTGATGCTAGCTCACGCCCCTGCCATGGAAACACTAAGAACTTCCTATTGTAGCAATCTGTTGTTCACAGAGGTGAAGTGAAGATTCTCCTATGACCCTGATACATGTTTCTCTTCTGGGTGCCCTTTCTCTAAATGATGAGAGCTTTTCTCACACTTTACTCTATACATGTTTCACTTCTGGTGCCCCTTCTCTAAATGACAAGAGGTTTTCTCACACTTAACTCTTACTTCATGTAACTTGGTTTCTTGGTTCTCCTGTATTAATTTTGGAGGGAGAGAGTGGGAGAAAGTGAGAAAATGAGAGACCTAATGTTGCCCTCAGCTTAACTACATTTTAGACAGGTTTGTTCCTAGCTATTGGCTCTTAATCTCCCTTTTCTTATTTACTTCAGAAAACTTGCCTTACTTCAAATTCTTCCTCTGCCCCTTTGAGATGTAAGTCTTCTCCCAGTCTCTTGTCAATCTTACAATTCATAAATATCTTTCTCAAGGACCTGATAGCCACTCTTTTGAAATATAATTATCAAGAAAAATAATGCCTCTATCTCCCAATCTTTGTGGGAGGGTAGGGGCCTAACTTTGACCTGATTAAGTGCCAATTACCAAACACAGATGGCCCAGTCATATAGATTAAAGTCTCTCCAAACATCCGCCATTACTTTTCCACTAGCTTAGCCAAGCACTAAACAATTCTCCTGCCTTTTGCTTTATCAGAGCTGAATTCAATCTCTCTCCCTTACTGTAATGGTTTTGACACTTATTGTAATAGTCTTGAACAAAGTCTTCTTTGCCTGTTTAACTACATCTGGTGCAATTTTATTTTACAGTTGAAGTGTGACATTCATTCATAGAGATAAATATTGGCTATCTGTATTTACTTTGTAAAAAGTATTTACTTTGATGTTAAAGACAGAGAAATGTTGAGCATGTAATCTTCATTCAAGACAATAATTTCTATTACCTGAGAGGGAAGTTTCTGGGATTCCAGTGATTCCTGTAAAGGAAAATGAGGGCAAATTCATATCAGCCACAGTCCTTATTCCTATCCTCAGAGATCAACATGAGGAAGAGAAAGCAAATCAGATGACATTCTGGGCCAGTGCTGCAGCTAGCCCACAGGGCATCTTGTGAATTACACACACACAAATAACTCCTCTGGCCAGATGAGAATTCATGGATTTCAGTGTCTGCTCTCTCCTTTAGTGGTGCCCTGTGTGCCTTCGCAGCCTGAACTGGGGACTCTGGCATGAGCCTGAGAAACCCCAAAACAAGAAAACAACCATAGATGGCTAGGAAATGTAAATTCCCTAAGGGGACTTCCTGAGTCTTATCTTTACCCCCAATATTTCCCTATGCTGAAGCAATGGATAGCAGTCATTAATGAGAATCCAGTGGAGTTAAACAGATTTAACCACTGACAGACACTCATTTAACCCTAAGAAAGGCAAAGAAGAATGAGGTAGGAATTGATGTGTGGATGCTACAGTCAGTTCCACAGAAGGGATCTTAGTTGTCTAGCCTTAGGTTCTTACAGCTACCTACTAAATACCTGTGTTTGAGCTTCCAGAAAGAATTATGCTAGAGGCTACCTCAGTGGTGCCTGTAATAAGAGGGAAGGACACAACGCCTTTCCCATCATCAGAAATGTATGGATTTTCCACATAACCTGGGTTCTTGAAGCAACAGTAAACGATTTAACAAGTTTTCTCGCACCAAATGTTAAGCCTGGCATGTTTTCCAATGGACTTTTTCATGATTGTATGTTCAAGGGAAAAATGGGGGAGGAAAGTCACAATTGCCTCATAGATCTCACTTCTCCAGATCCAGAATCATCCAGACTTCAATTACTAAATTTGAGAATGTTTTTCTTATATGCACATGATTTACCTCCAGTAAAGATTTCTAAAGTAAATGTAAGAAAAGGGACAAGTTCTCCAGGGAAAGAAAACCAGAAAACAAAGTGTGTCTAAACTTGTGATCAAAAGTTAAATATCTAAATCAAAGCCTTAATCAGCACAATTACCTGCATCCATTGAGTAATCTCTTAATCAGCAAAATTACCTGCATCCATTATAGTCATCTCACCTTCTTTGCTGCTGGTGACTCCCGTTGATCCTGGGGTATTGCCTGACAAGACAAAGGGAGTAAAGAAAGGATGTGTCTAGAGAATTATTAATACATCTACAATATGTCTTGGAAAATTCAGAGAATTGATCTAGGTTGGCCTCATGATCTCTTATTAAAGGGTAAGCAACCACTTTCCAGCCACATTCATTTTCATTCAAAATCTGTACATAGTAAACTCAAATGGAAAAATCACGGAGAATCCAAAATGTGAAAAAACTCACCTGATGAAATTTCTGCTTCAGTGGTTCCAACATCACCTTTAAAAATTGTGGTCTCTGTAAGAGCAAATTAAGAAAAGTGGAAAAGATGGAGAATCTGTCAACATGAAAATGATATGGCAATAGATGACATTGTTTTGAGAGCATTTATTATTTTTATTAATATTTTTAAATTTTGTGCATACATAGTAGATGTATATATTTATGGGGTACATGAGATGTTTTGATACAGGGATGCAATGTGAAATAAGAACATCAGTAAGAATGGGGTATCCATCCGTTGAGCTGCAAACAATCCAATTACACTGCTTAACTGAGAGCCATTTAAAGGAGAATTCCTTTACTATTTGACTTAGCTGTTCTGAAACCTCCAGGTAAGGCTGCTATTCCAGAGCCTGTTACAGTGTAGCCTGGGATGAGATGGTGAAGGAAGAGAAGGTAATATGAGCAGTGTTTTATAGGATAGAAATCATGGTTTAGAACAAATCCATGTGTTTCTGTGAAACAATGCATTCCCTCTCCAGGATTCCTTTCCCAAGAGGTAAACTAAATATGGTTTTCTCTGTTTTGTAGTATCCATTTTGGATAGCTTCAGTCCTCTGGGATCCTTCTTTTCCAAGTTAGCATCATGAACGAGGGCCTTTCCCATCCTCACCTTTTTCAATTCCCCATGCTCACCTGTTTTACTTCCAGTAGATTGGCTTCTCCCTGAAATTATGTTGGTGATCCCTAAAGTTTAAAAAATGAAAAGGACTGAGAATCTTGATATTTTAATTCTTTCAAGAGAGATTTCCCCCTTCTACTTTCTACTTTCAAAGTTTCATAACTATGAGGCTAGGTTCTCTGAAAAAATGAAATATTCAAAAAACACGTCCCCAGCAAATTCTGGCTAATCCTGTTTGAGATTCTGAATCCCAAAAGTAGAGGCAATATGGTCTCCTGGTATAATGTGGTATATCCCAGTACTTCAGTACACAGTGCTAAGTCAAACACATTGGAAATTGCTAAACCAGAACTCCTCTCCTTTTCAGGCTCTTTGCCTGTGTCCACCCTTTAGGTCCTGGAGAGCCCAAGGAACTATCTTTGTCTGTTTTCTCTTCTCCCTGTATGTAAATAACATACAGTGGGTTATTTAGGGCTAATGTAACCCTAAATAACTCATCAGTACCCATAGTTTCAAATATTATTTGTAAGCAAATGACTGACAATTCTCTATTCCAGTACAGGCTTCTCTTCTGGGCCTCAGTCACCTTCATCAACTCTTCTAGACATCACTACCTAGAAACCTCAGAGTAATTTGAACTCAAATGATCAAAATCAGACCTTACTGTATCATCTATCAAATATTATTTTTAATTCCCCTAGTATATTCCCAAACCTGGTAGATGGCACCATCATCTATTCACCCAAGCACTCAAATCATGAAGTAGGAGTCATCTAAATTTATTCCTCTCCTTTATCTCCTCAGCCACACTTGTTGATTCTAACTGGCCAACATCTTGCACACTCTTTCTGCCTCTGCATCCCCTTATGACTAGCTTATTTCAGTCCCTAATCATCTGTCACTTCCAAGAGACTTCAAACTATACAACATACCTCCACCCTTACTCTTACTCTCCTTTCATATCAATCTTCTACCTGTGACAAATTAATCTTCCCAAAAAATCCAACCTGGGCATGATAATTAACCTCTTTAAAAATCCCTTCTCCAAAATTGACCAATGGGATCTAATTAAACTAAAGAGCTTCTGCACAGCAAAAGAAACTACCATCAGAGTGAACAGGCAACCTACAAAATGGGAGAAAATTTTCGCAACCTACTCATCTGACAAAGGGCTAATATCCAGAATCTACAATGAACTCAAACCAATTTACAAGAAAAAAACAAACAACCCCATCAAAAAGTGGGCGAAGGACATGAACAGACACTTCTCAAAAGAAGACATTTATGCAGCCAAAAAACACATGAAAAAATGCTCATCATCACTGGCCATCAGAGAAATGCAAATCAAAACCACAATGAGATACCATCTCACACCAGTTAGAATGGTGATCATTAACAAGTCAGGAAACAACAGGTGCTGGAGAGGATGTGGAGAAATAGGAACACTTTTACACTGTTGGTGGGACTGTAAACTATTTCAACCATTGTGGAAGACAGTGTGGCAATTCCTCAAGATCTAGAACTAGAAAAACCATTTGACCCAGCCATCTCATTACTGGGTATATACCCAAAGGATTATAAATCATGCTGCTATAAAGACACATGCACACGTATGTTTACTGTGACACTATTCACAATAGCAAAGACTTGGAACCAACCCAAATGTCCATCAATGATAGACTGGATTAAGAAAATGTGGCACATATACACCATGGAATACTATGCAGCCATAAAAAGGATGAGCTCATGTCCTTTGTAGGGCCATGGATGAAGCTGGAAACCATCATTCTGAGCAAACTATCGCAAGGACAGAAAACCAAACACCACGTGTTCTCACTCATAGGTGGGAATCAAACAATGAAAACACTGGGACACAGGGTGGGAAACTTCATACACTGGGGCCTGTCATTGGGTGGGAGGAGGGGGAAGGGATAGCATTAGGAGATATACCTAATGCTAAATGACAAGTTAATGGGTGCAGCACACCAACATGGCACATGTATACATATGTAACAAACCTGCACATTGTGCACATGTACCCTAAAACTTAAAGTATAATAATAATACGACAAAAAAAAACCCTTCTCATTGCCCATGGAATCAACTTTTTAATTTTTTGTGTTATAATTGAGGCCAATATTATAATATTCTCATAGAACATAGAATTGATGAGTGATCTTTTTTTCTTCATTTCATGATATTTCTGTCCCAATTTTGCAATCTAGAAGCTCTAAAAACTTTCCAACATTCCCTCTTTCAATGTTCTCTCAACATCTAGGTTGTTTTCCACAAGTATATTGTATTATTGTATTATACTTCCCTGAAAATTCCATATTGTTTTACATCCCCCAGACATTTTAATAGAAAAGAGAAAATGTTCTTTTCTGTCCTAAGTTTTTTCAAGTAAACAAAAGACCCCCAAGATGTCTTAAGCTTATTTCAGTAATCTTTTATTTATCCAGCCTGGAATTCTTGGTTAGTGGTGACTTTATTTGATATGACAGTAGTATGAGCAAAGACAAGTGTGGAAATATTTTACCTAAAAAAATTCCTGTCCCCATTTAGGTATCTACTTCTGGGAAGCTATGTCCTAACAATGATGTTTCTAATTAAATGTTTAGTTCAGGGTATTCCACAGCATTAATATGACTACCTTCAACGGACTTCAATAACTCTTCAAATGAAAAGTTTTATCATCTCCTATCAGGGCCTAAATTTCACTAGTAATTAATGAAATCCCCATTTGTAATTAATTTCTAGTAGTGGTATTGTTTAGTAATGAAGTTGTAGTTCCTGGTAGCAGAGAAAGAAGTTGAGATGACTTAATTTTGAAATCCAGAAAATATTTCATGTTATAGTAGAAGAAATATTCTCAAAGAAGATGGCCTTTTGCCTGAGGTACTCAGAGACAGCTTTCTTTTGTAACTTTGACTAATCCCTGTCGAAATTTCCAGCAAGTGTGATGAAAGAAGATATTCCAGGGGATGTGAAATAAAAATGAAATTGAGAGAAAGATAGTAAAACAGAGAGAGAAAGAGAGAGAGATCAAGAGAGACAGAGACCATAGTAATGACTTTTTTTTTTTTTTAACCCAGAGAACAGCATAGACTTGGAAAAATTCACATCTCTTATAAGCCATCCAAGGGCTTCTCTATGCAAAGAGAAACAAAAACCATATTTTCTCCTAGGCTTTCTCATCCCCCAAAACCAACTGTGGCAAAACTCTCACTCTGGAGCCCTTTTGCTGTGGTTAAATACTTTGTAAAGAAGTGCTTTAACTTTGCTCATCAGTTTTACTTCCTGTGGTGGGGTTCCCTCACGTTTCATAGGGACTTCTTGGAAATATGAGGGTGAATTTTTTTTAATTAAATTTCTTGGAACTTTAGTCATGAGGATAAACCCATGAGAATAGGTTTAATATGCAATAGAAGTCCAAGATGGACAAATTAAACACCTTTACTAACCAAGACTGGCATTTTCTAGGCTCCTGAAAACTCCAGCTGACCACGTGAAGGCAAGATGGATAAAGGATTCAGAATAACATATCATTCTTAGTTTCATAAAAATCACATCGAAAAAGCTGGTATGGAGTGGCAAGTTGGAAAAAAAGAAAAACAAACAGACAAAAACAAGACCCATCCATCTGCTGTCTTCAAGAGCTCCATCTCACATGTAATTATACCCACAGAGTCAAAATAAAGAAAGAAGGATCTACTACGCAAAAGGAAAGCAAAAAAGATCAGAAGTTGTTATTCTTAGATAAAAGACTAAACCAACAACAGCAAAAAAGGACAAAGAAGGGCATTACATAGTGAGAAAGTGTTCGATTCAAGAAGAAGAATTAACTGTTCTAGACATATATGCACCCAGCATTGGAATATCCAGATTCATAATGCAAGTACTTCCAGACCCACAAAAAGACAGCTGCACAGTAATAGTGGGGGACTCCAACACTCTACTGACAGCATTAGATTGATCATCAGGGCAGAAAACTAACAAAGAAATTATTGTGCTCACTTCAGCAGCACATATACTAAAATTGGAATGATACAGAGAATATTAGCATGGCCCTAGTATAAGGATGACACAAAAATTCATGAGGCATTCCACATTTTTTAAACATACAGCATACCAGAATCTCTGGGTCACAGCTAAAGCAGTGTTAAGAGGGAAGTTTATAGCACCAAATGCCCACATCAAAATGTTAGAAAGATCTCAAAGTAACAACCTAACATCATACCTACAGGTACTAGAGAAACAAAAGCAAACCAACCTCAAAACTAGCAGAAGACAGAAAATAACAAAAATCACAGCTGAACTGAAAAAAAAATTAAGATGTGAAAAACCATACAAAATATCAATGAATCTAGGAGTTTGTTTCTTGAAAGAATAATTAAAATTGATAGACCACCATCTAGACTAATAAAGAAGATCCAGATAAACACAGTCGGATATGACAAAGGAAATACTACCACTGACTCCATAGCATTACCAAAAAACAACAACAGCAACGACAATAACAAAAAACTCTCAGAGACTACCACAAACGCGTCTATGCACACAAACTAGAAAACCTGGAAGAAATGAATAAATTCCTGGAAACATATAACCTCCCAAGATTGAACCAGGAAAAAATTAAATTCCTAGACAGACCAATAAAGAGTTCTGAAATTGAATCAGTAATCAAAAGACTGCCAACCAGAAAAAGCCCAGGACCAGACAGATTCACAGCTGAATACTACCAGATGAATAAAGAAGAGCTGGTACCATTCCTAATGAAACTATTCTAAAAAATTGGGAAGGAGACACGCCTCCCTAACTCATTCTATGAGGCCAGCATCATTCTGATACCAAAACCTGACAGAGACACGACAAAAAGGAAAACTTCAAGACAATAACCTTGATGAAATAGATGCAAAAATTCTCAAAAAAATACTAGCCAACTAAATCCAGCAGCATATCAAAAAGCTAATCCACCATGATCAAGTAGGCTTTATCCCTGGGATGCAAGGTTGGATCAACATACACAAACCAATAAATGTGATTTACCACATAAACAGAGCTAAAAACAAAAACCACATGATCATCTCAATAGATGCAGTAAAGGCTTTTGATAATATTCAATATCCCTTTATGTTAAAAACCCATAAAACACTAGGTATTGAAGGAACATACCTCAAAATAATGAGTCATCTATGACAAATCCACAGCCAACATCTTACTGAATTGGCAAAAGTTGGAAGCATTCCTCTTGAGAACTGAAATAAGACAAGGATGCCAACTTTCCCCACTCATATTTACCATAGTACTAGAAGTCCTAGCCAGAGCAATCAGACCAGAGAAATAAATAAAAGGCATCCGAATAGGAAGGAAATAAGTCAAACTATCTTTGTTTGCAGAAGATATGATTCTATACCTAGAAAACCCCATAGTATCTTCCCAAAAGCTCGTAGACCTGATAAATAACTTCAGCCAAGTTTCAGGACACAAAATAAGTGTGCAAAAATTAATACCATTTTTATACATCAACAACATCAAGGCTGAGAGCCCAATATAAAAACACAGTCCTATTCACAATAGCCACAAAAAATAAAATACCTAGGAATACAGCTAACCAGGGAGGCGAAGGAGCCCCCTACAATAAGAATTACAAAACACTGCTGAAAGAAATCAGAGATGATACAAACAAATAGAAAAACATTTTATGTTCATGGATAGGAAGAATTAATATTATTAAAATGGCCATACTGCCCAAAGCAATTTTTTTTTTGGGTAAATAATTATTTTGTTTTTATCAGGATTCACATTACTTCAAGGTTCAAATTAAAATTGTTTTCATCTTTATTGGAATTTGAATGTTTGTGACCAGAAAAAGCCATAGAAAATTGACTTTGTTTTTTGGTTTTTGATTTATTTATTTATTTATTTATTTATTTATTTATTTATTTTTTTATTATTATACTTTAGGTTTTAGGGTACATGTGCCCAAAGCAATTTACAGATTCAATGTTATTTAAATCTACCAATGACATTCTTCACAAAATTAGAAATAAAAGGTATTTTAAAATTCATATGGAACCAAAAAAGAGCTTGAATAACCAAGGCAATCCTAAGCAAAAACAACAAAACTAGAGGTATAACATTACCCAACTTTGAACTATATTACAATGCTACAGTAACCAAAACAGCATGGTACTGGTACAAAAACAAGCACACAGACCAATGGAACAGAATAGAGAGCCCAGATATTATGCTATACACCTACACCTACAACCATCTGATGTTTGACAAAGCCAACAAAAACAAGCAATGAGGAAGTGACTCCCTGTTCAATAAATGGTGCTGGCATAACTGGCTAGCCATGCAGGAGATTGAAGCTGAACCCCTTTCCTTATACCATATACACAAATCAACTCAAGAAAGACTAAAGGCTTTAATGCAAAACCTAAAATTATGAAAACCCTGGAATATAACCTAGGAAATGCCATTTTGGATATAGGCCCTGGCAAAGATTTCATGACAAAGATGCGAAAAAAATTGCAACAAAAACAAAATTTGACAAATGGAACCTAATTCAACTAAAGAAATTCTGCACAGCAAAAGAAACTATCAACAGGTTAACAGACAACCTACAGAATGGAAGAAAATACTTGCAAACTATGCACCTGACAAAGATCTAATATCCAGAATCTACAAGGAATGTAAACAAATTAACCAGCAAAAAACAACCCTATTAAAAAGTGGGCAAAGGACACGAAGAATTATTTTTCATAAGAAGGCATATACATAGCCAACAAGTGTATGAAAAAATTCTCAACGTTACTAATCATTAGAAAAGTGCAAATCAAAACCACAATGAAATACCATCTCACACCAGTCAGATTGGCTATTATGAAAAAGTTAAAAAATAACAGATGCAGGTAAGGCTGCAAAGAAAAGGGAATGCTTATTCATTGTTGATGTGGATGTAAATTAATCCAGCCACTATGGAAAGCAGTCTGGAGATTTCCCAAAGAACTTAAAACAGAACCACCATTTGGCCCAGCAATCCCGTTAGTGGGTATCTATCCAAAAGAAAACAAATTTTTCTACCAAAAAGACACATGCATTTGCATTTTCATCGCAGGATTATTCGCAATAGCAAAGACATGGAATCAACCTAGATGCCCATCAATGATGGACTGGATTTTTAAAATGTAGTATATACACACCATGGAATATTATACAACCATAAGAAAGAACAAAATTATGTCCTTTGCAGCAACACGGATGGAGCTGGAGATGCCGCTGGAGGCCATTATCCTAAGTGAATTAATGCAGGAACAGAAAAGAAAAGCAAACACTGCATGTTCTTACTTATAAGTGGGAGCTAAACACTGGATACTCATGGATATATGGATAGCAACAATAGACAATGGGGACCACTATAAAGGGGAGGAAGGAGGGGGCATTGAAAAATTGACTATTGGGTACTCTGGGTGACAGTACCCGGGTGACAGGATCATTCATATTCCAAACCTAAGCATCATGCAATATACTCAGGACATGCAATAAACCTACATATGTAACCCCCCCCGAATCTAAAATAAAAGTTGAAAAAATTTAAAACATAAAAAAAGACTAGTGTATGGAGAAAATCAATCTGAAGAGCAAGGGCCCAATCTTGATTTACCTGACATGTCTCTTCACGTGAAATACAATATCCTGTTTCAGCTCATCTTCCCATTCATTCATCACTACCACAAACTTCAGCAAAGAACTGTTGAGAATGCAAAACAAACCACTCACCAGTTGCCATTCCAACTCCAGTGGCAACTCCAACGTCTGTAGAAGTCGTAGCCTCTGAGAAGAAATAGGAGAAAGTGATACAGAATGCAGACATTTGGAAAAATGTGTAACAGTCTTACTTTATGTAATATCTCTACAGGAGCCGTCGCGTCCCCAGAAGTTCATGTAGGCAGGTTTCTCCAACTCTTTCATGACTCACTTGTGTTGAAACTCCCAGGTACAATGGTCGTGCCAGTAGTTATCCCAGTGGTAACTGCAATCACAAGAGGAGATAATCAATTTATGAATTCCTTTTCATCTAAAATTAGGATTTGATTTAGAAAAAAAATCATACGTTTCTCAAGTGAACTAAGAGGTTTATCAGGAACTTTCTTGCCTTAAGTGATACATCATGCATGGTCTCATGATATCATTGTATTGCAAATAAGTAACCGGCAATTCACAAGGAGTAAACTATTTATATCCTGGTAATTTGTACTCAATGATTGAGGAAAAAGTCCACTAAGTTCATTATAGCCAATTTGATTTAGTTTAAGATGAAAAGAAAAAATAATCATTTGATTGCTAGTGCTCACCTATTTTACTTCCAGCCTCAGTGGTTCCACCATTGCCCAAAGAAGTTGTGGCTTCTAAGTGAAGGGAGAAAAGAAGTAAATTCAGAAGAATCCTATAACTGAGAAAATCCAGTGGTATTCCCAGGGTATGGCAAGGAGTGTATATGTTTGGGGGGAGGGAATCAGTCATATTCCATGACTGAAGCCCCTTATATTCCCTATTAGGTTACCTGTGTTGGAACTTCCAGGTGCAACTGTTGTGCCAGAGACTATGCCAGTGGTGCCTAAAGCAGGCAGAGAGAAAAATAACCCAAGTTGTGATGCATTTACCATCCCAAGAAGAGCATGGACAACAATGACTATCTATGACTTGAAAGCAGCAGAAGACCTTTCTTGTGCTATCCTGTCACCATGAAGTGTGCTCTCCATTTTTAAATTCAGAGTCACAGTAAACACATTAGTTTGTAGTCCAGCCTTGATTATTTGGCTCCTTAGAGTTAAATGTCAGAGGTTTCGGGGTCTTTTTCACGCTTACCTATTTCACTTCCAGGGTTTGGCCTCTCAGATGTGCCACTGGTAGCTTCTAATGAAAAGAAATGAAAACAATATTTGTGTAAAGGTATTCAACTGCATTCAATAAACTTATAACATCCGTATTCCAAAATATGACACATCTAAACCTCCAGAGTAACTTCTATCATCTCTGCTGCCTTAAATAGAACTATATGGATTTATATTGCCTCTGTAGGTAATGGGGTAATAGGTTGAATGTTAAAAGGGGAATATTTCTGGACTCTGAGCCTCTTTTTCTATAATTTTAGTATAAGGTTTGACCCCAGGAGAAATGATATGAGTTTTATAAATACAAGCTTTGTTTAACAAATATCTCTATGAAAAGGCAAAAGCCCGATGTAGATTTGTAGGAACTCAAGAGTTGCCAATTCTTTGGCCAGGTGCAGTGGCTCATGACTGTTATCCCAGCACATTCGGAGTCCAAGGCAGGCAGATCACTTGAGGCCAGGAGTTCAAGATCAGCCTGGCCAACATGATGAAACCCCATCTCTACTAAAAATACAAAAAAAAAAAAAATATCTGAGTGTGGTGGTGCACACCTGTAATCCCAGCTACTTGGGTGGCTGAGGTAAGAGAATTGCTTGAACCCTGGAAGTGGAATTTGCAGTAGGCTGAGATCACACCACTGCACTCCAGCTTGGGCAACAGAGTGAGACTGTCTCAAGAAAAAAATATATATACATTTGTCATTTTTTCTCATTTCTCATTTTTTCTCGTGTATGTTAATATATGCATATATATTTATGTGTGTGGGTATATATATAGATATATATTTGCCAGTTCCACTTTCATTGGTTATGCTTCCTTCCATGGAAGTTATATCTTCTGAGAATAAAAAGGAAGAAAGTAGTGAGGGCTAACAGAAAATCATCGAAAGATATAATGTGCCATTGCTGCAGTTAGCCCCCAACCAAAAAAAAAAAACCAACAGCAGCTGTTTCCTCATTAACTCACCTGTGTTGAAACTGCTAGGTGAGATGGTGTTGCCAGAGACCACTCCAGTAGTACCTAAAAACATAATGGAAGGGTACTACTATATCAATTTTATTCTTATAATAAAAGTGCATTCTATAATAGAACGAGGCAACTACAGAATTCTTCATTATGCAAAAAGAACATTTTCAGGGATAGCTTGTTCCAAAGTTATTTTGTGTGTTTGCAAATGTAATGCTCCATTCTCACGATAAACTTGGTGGGGGGAGGGTGCAATGTGAGGTGGTGGTGGAGTCTCAATGAGAACGTCTCTTTTTCCGACTCAATGTCAGTAAAACAAACGTACTTTATTTACCTAGTTGAATGCTAGTGACTTGGCTACCTGATACCCCTAGAAGAAGGAACAAAGCAGGACTGATTACCTGTTGAATTTTCATTTGGGCAAAATATTGGCGTTGTAGAAATTGTAGTGCTCTAGATGAGTTGAGGCATGACAAAAGAGTGTAGTGGTATAGTGTAGTGGTGATTTAGTATCATGGTTAAGAGGACGGATTTTGAAGCCAGAGTGCCTGAGTTGAAATCTGTTGTTTAATCGCTGTGCGATCTTCATTCAGTTAGTGAATATCTTTGAGCCATAGGTTTTCTCATCTGGAAAGTCTGTGAGAACAATAGTGCTTACCTCACAATTTGGGATGAGGGATAAAAGAAATAATAATGAGAAAAATGTGTAGTAGTGTCTGGAACATAGTTCATGCTAGAAAGTGTTAGCTACTAAGCCAGGCGCGGTGGCTCACGCTTGTAATCCCAGCACTTTGGGAGGCCGAGGCAGGCGGATCACGAGGTCAGGAGATCAAGACCGCGGTGAAACCTCGTCTCTACTAAAAAATACAAAAAATTAGCCGGGCGTGGTGGCGGGCGCCTGTAGTCCCAGCTACTCGGAGAGGCTGAGGCAGGAGAATGCCGTGAACCCGGGAGGCGGAGCTTGCAGTGAGCCGAGATTGCGCCACTGCACTCCAGCCTGACAGAGCGAGACTCCATCTCAAGGGGGGGGGGGGGGGCCATGCCCCCCGGGGGGGGGGGTGGCGGGGAGGCGGGGGTGACCCCCCCCCCCCCCCCCCGGGGGGCAGAGAGGGACACCCCCCCAAAAAAAAAAAAAAAAAAAAAAAAAAAAAAGTGTTAGCTACTATTGCTTTTATTTGAAGTGAAAAGTGAGCAGGCTAGGAAGCTTGTGTGCTCACCTGTATTCATTCCACTTCCTGTGGTCCCAGTGCCTCTAAAGGATGTCGTAGCTTCTTGGAGAGGAAAGATAGGAAAATATGAGGTGAGAGGAATTAGCATTGTGAGGAAAGTGAAGGATGCACTATTCTTGATAACAGAGCCACGGGAGGCACTTTACTACTAAATCGTTCTGTGGAGGACTCTCACCAGCTGGCTGGCTCACCTCTGTTTGAACTCCCAGGTTTAGATGTATTGCCAGAAGCTACCCTAGGCTGTCACCCAGGCTGGAGTGCAATGGTGCTGTCTCTCACTGCAACCTCCATCCAGGTTCAAGTGATCCTCCTGCCTCAGCCTCCTGAATAGCTGGGATTACAGGCTCATGCCACCACACCTGGCTAATTTTTGTATTTTTAGTAGAGAAGAGGTTTCACCACATTGATCAGGCTGGTCTCGAACTCCTGACCTCAGGTGATTCACCCACCTCAGCCTCTCAAAGTGCTGGGATTACAGGTGTGAGCCACCATGCCTGGCCTGTGTTTTCTCATGCATAGTTTTATTCCCAAATCAAATAAAGATGCAAATTCCTCAACAGAGGACTCGATTTTTCTGGAATTCAATGGCAGTAAGACAAGTGGCTTTTTTTCCTGCCATATTTACCTATTGTGCTTCCAGTTCCTTGCTTTGCTGACCCTCTAGTGGTAGCTCCTAAAAGGATAAAAATAGAAAAGCTTTTCAATATAAAGGTAGACTAGAGTTAAAGGGATAACTACTGTACATTTCAGTCATTATTGTGCTCAAGGAAAAATATATCGTTCGAGGCAAATCTGTGTGCATTTTGGCCTTCTGTTGACCTGAAATAGAACCCTCTGAGCCAGTAATTAATTTTCCTGATATACGTAAAATGGAGATAACTAAGATGGAAAAAGAAAACTTTTCATACAATTATCACTTTCACTCTCATTTGCAGAGACATATATGTGAGGCTTGGCCCTGGAAATGGAAGGAAATCTGCCCAAGTTAATTCAAAATCAAGTAACAAAACACTGATCTTAGATGAGAGTTCCTCGAAAACTCCTCCTCGAAAAACTATCCTATTAAGAAGCAAAGTATAATTGTAATTTATTATCACTCAAAAGTCATACATACATGCCTGCACACACACACACACACACACACACACACACACACACACACCCCATTAATTCTCACCTGTCTTCCATCCCACTACAGTGGTTCTATGGACTCCTGTGGAAGTTGTGGCTTCTGGAAGAAAAAGAGAAGCAACGCGTAAAGGATGAGGACTTAGAAGGACGGGGAAATATACTGTGATGCTCTTACAGAAGAAGAGCAATGTGAAAGACATTTTTGCCATCTTATTTCCAGAAAGGGAGCTTTCTTCTCAGCTTGTTAGCCTACCTGTACTGGAACTTCCAGGTGCAACAGTTGTGCTCAAGGCCGCACCAGTAGTGCCTGAAACGAGAAGGCTATGGTGTCATCATGAAGACTCTTTTGCATGGAGGCAGTCTAGGTATAAAATAAATCTGTATTTCCTGGGCCATATCACTCTAATTGTGCACTGGCCAGCTCCGGGAGGCACCATTGACACAGACTAGTTTGTCTATGTGGCTGTTCTATGGGCATGTTCTTCCACTGACCTTTTTGCTCCTGGATTGAATTATGTATTTTTCCTATATTTTAATTATTTTGTTCCTTCGGTAAACATTTATTGAGCCCTGTTTAGTACTAGGGATCAGTAAACAGAGACTTTTTTCTCAAGAAGCCTATCTTTAAGTAGGCTTACCTAGCACATATAATATAAAACCCTCAAATGTGAGACAAAATAATTTCTTTAACATATTTACCAGTTTTACTTCCAGTGACTTGATCATCTGATGCACCAGAGGTGGTTCCTGATGATTAAAAGTAGGAGAAAAGATTCTGAGTATGTTTTGACGTGTAATCAATCACTGAGGAAACCATTCAGCAACTTAATATTTAAAGCTAAGGATGGAAAGCAATTGCTGGTTCATTTTAGTCATCTGTTCACCTGAGACAGAACCTTCTGGGCCAGTCTTGGCTCCAGCTGATTCTGTAGTAATACCTATAATATCCACTGGGTTAATAGTCCAGGGAATTACAGCTCCTACTACCCTCTCCAGAAATCTATGTCTTAAGGCCAGGCATTGGAAAAGGCTGGTTCACAAGCCAGCTCAGGGGAATGGATGGGAGCACCTGCCCTCCCTACACGATAATCTTTCAGATCCAGAAGCAAACTCATGACACGACTTAATGGCCACGCTAACCTCCAAGACCCCTAGTTCTCAGTGATTTCACAACAGTGACTCTGACGGCTTCTAAGGAAGCTTTGGTCTCTGGAAGAGGAAATGAAGCAGAAAAGATGTTTGGGGTTACATATTCCTCCTTGAAATTAAACAAGTGATGACTGCCACTGAAAATATTCATTTACCTGTAACAGAACTTCTAGGTGCAACAGTTGTGTGAGAGATGGTGCCACTGGAACCTGGAATCACTAAGAGGAAGAAACTTATGCCATTTAATTTACATTAACAGATGGATTAGAAGAAAAACATTATGTTTTTTGTTAACTCAGAGGGCCTATTCCAGAATTCCTCATACACCTTTCAACAAGGATACTTCATTCCAAAAAAGATTAAAAAAACCAAAGGCTAAGCTCTCATATTAGAAGTATCCTTATTCTCTGAATACTGGTAAATATCAGGCAGATATTCACACTTTCCCATGCTCACCTGTTTGATTGCTGGAGAGTTGGCTCCCCAGTGCAGTGCTCATGGATTCTATAGAAGAGAAAAGAGAGAGAATATTCTGCTGTCTATAAATGTAAAACTTAGAGTAAAACACTAGTATTCTGAAATGTGGGGGCTTGGACAAAGATTTCCATAGGAGATTACTCTGTATTTATTTCAATCAATTTGAATTGTTAGAACTATTTCACCAACTTCCCATTTTTACCTGTAACTGTTACTGCTTCAGTGATTCCAGAGAAAGTTGTAGCCTCTGAGAAAAAGGGAAAAAGAATACCAGTGAGGGCAAAGATTAGAAGAATCTGAGAAAAGCATGGTAGGATCACCCAGGGAGACACCTCATTGAGGAGCCCTTCCCAAACAGGGGTTCCTCCCAGCCTGGTGCTTTACCTGAGTTGGAGCTCCCAGGGGCAACTGTTGTACCAGAGGGCACTTTAGCTGTGCCTAGGCAGGAAAGAAAAGAAAAAGATCAACAGAGCGACACATTTGTAACTCTTAGAAGAACGTGGCCAGCATCATGTCTACCTGGGACCTTGGAGCAGCAAAAGATACTTCCCGGACCTATAACTGACAGGAGGTGGCATTTTCTATGTTTACCATGTACCTTTGTAAGGCCAAGGTTAATGCAGTGGCTAATGTGCCTGCTGATCATTTTTGCCAAGATTGAAGGTCATATCAAAGGCTTTCTCCAAATTTACCTGTCTTATTTCCTGGTGCTCCTGTGGCGGCTCCTAATGAAAAGGAAGAGAGGAGGAGGAGGAAGAGGAAAAAAAGGGGAAAAAGAAAGAAGAAAGGAAATTTTGAATTTTTGCCCTTGAACTAAAATGTGAAATCTTAATGATTTCTATGCCAAATACAAGTCAGTACTGTCATGATACACATACTGAGTTATTTTCAAAGGAAAAACCCTTTCAGAGCCACAGCTACTGTAACTCTCCTCTCTAGAGGCCTTGAACCCTGATGCTAGTCCTAGAGAAGAAAAAGACTTTTGGAAATTTGGGCCCAAGTTGTTCCAAATCTGAAAGGAAATCCTGGTTCCTTTGAAAGAGCTTCAAAAGGAAATGAAAAACTCTACTCCACATTAAAGACATCCTTTGCATAATCTATGCAAACTTTCTATAACTTAAAATTATTCCAAAATAAAAGTTCATTGAGAAAATGTTTTCCCTAACAAATCTATCAAAATACAACAGTAAATAATGAAACCCCCATAATCTTCACCTGATTTTATATCTGCTCCAGTGGTGCTACTTCCTCCTAGGAAAGTTGTGGTCTCTTAAAGATGGAAAGAAAACCAAAATTAATTGAGTGTTAAGGAAAAAGGATGAGCTAAGTGATACCATTACATGAAGGCGTCCAATTCAAAATGTCTTGCCACCTACTAAGTTAGAAAAGAAACTTTTCTGACTGCAAAGGTGATGTAAACCTTCAATACACCAGTGTATTTTTTTTAATGGGGAATAAAATAATTTTAACTCATACGGTTCTTAATTAGACTTTAGGTAGTTCTTAATTGGAATAAGATATGTAAACTTCTTAATAAAAATGTTTATAGTAAGGAACTCATCAATGATAGATATACTCACTACTATTATCATTTTCATTGATTTAAGTATCAGAATTTTCATGCGCAAGAATTTTGCCAGAAGGAGTGGGGACAGCCTCAAGGCTGGCCACAAATTGCCTTTGCTTGGATGTCCTCTCTTCAAAAAAAAAAAAAAAAATTGCCAGCAGCTACCACATTGGAACTTGGAATTAGAGAGGTAAAGGAATCAATATCTTTATTCTTTACCCAAAATAAGAAAGAAAATGGCTGAGGATGAAGGTGAGGAAACTGTGTTTTCTCAATGTGCCAACAAGCTCTTTTTTTAGATGTTTCTAGACCCAGGAGTTGAATCTGTATGTTTTCCATGCACCATTTCTATCTCAGAAAATTTAAAGACAAAAATTTCATTATCTCAATTACTTCCTTTAGGTATCAATGAGAGAAAGAAAGACATTTCTCTCCAATCACCCAATTGATTCTCTGTGCCTTAGCTCCATGGTGAAGTCTCCCTGAAGCAGAGGAAAGGAAGACAAAGGAGTCTGAGTGTCACGTTTGGTAATTAGGTAAAATCCCGCCAATCTGATAATGCTTGTTCTGAAAATACTCTTCATAGGAAGTACAAGCATTAGATGTGATTCAGGCAACGTTGTCTACTGGGAAGCAGGTCGTGCTTCATCAGGGCTTACCTGCAGTGGGTCCAGTGCCAATCACTCCACTTGCTCCAGGAGAAGTTGTAGCTGCTGAGAGAGTGAAAAAAAAAAATAATAAAAATAAAAATAAAACACGGAAAACATTCCGGAATTTAGAAAGGGAATGGTCTGCTTTTGCATAGAAGCAGGAAAAGGGAAAACATATTATTGTAGAAAGCATCCAAGAAACGGCTCTGTGCCAAATTGTGGACTCACCTGTGCTGAAACTTCCAGGCGCAACTGTTGTGCCAGGTGCCATCCCAGAGGTGCCTGAAACACAAAGGGATTGAGGTGACCATGGTGAATGAGTAAGTCAAATGAAGACCTGAATCTAAATGGGATATACTATATTTATTTTTTATAAAAGAAGTCATTTCCCCTGAGGATATGGCAGTTGGTGAACTAGATGCATTTGCCTGCTGTCAATGCTTCACAACTAGAGCAGATAGAGACAGTGTCCTCAGCTTCAGGCACTTCTGGAGTTTGATAAAAGGGAAACTAGATGGATTTCCCCAGTGCTCACCTGCTTGCTTTCCTGGTGCTGCAGTGATGCCTGCTGTGAGATAGAAAGCGGGGGGAAAATGTTTTAAATGTGCTGAAACCATCAGATGCAGGAGAAGATAAAAAGCAAGAAAATGTGTAAGCATGCACACACATATAAATGCATGCGTCCTGGGTCCATGGGGCTCTTTTGTATTTCATACACTCTCATGGAAAACTTTCTGAATTCCACCTCAAATGCTAGTGACAGTTGTAACACAAATGGAGAAATTCCATTCCGTCCTCAGACACAAATCTGTAAGTCTCCATTCTAGAATTCTTAGATTTAAAAAAAAATTGTATCTCCACCAGCAAAACTATCTTGAATCACTTGCAGCATCCCTAAATAAAACATAAACTCTCTCAAGCAAAGCTTAAGAGACCTGATACTTATGATGCCAAATCAGGGGCTGTTTCTTCTCACCGGTTTTGAATCCAGTTCTGGAAGTACCAGTCTCTTCAATGGAATTTGTGGCCTCTGAGGGAAGAAAGAGTGGTGAAGTCTGTGAATTTGGAATACTGGGAGAGGATACTGAGGTGGGACTTTATCATCGCAGCCCTAAAAGACATAGCATGACATTTGACATTAAGTAAGACACATTTCCTTCTTGTTAGGCTACCTGTGTTAGAACTTCCAGATAGAATGGTCGTTCTAGAAGATTCTCCCGTGATACCTGAAATGGAAAAAATAATAGAAATGGAATAATAGAGCATTGTCTCCCCATTTAAGCTTGGAAGGATCAACATGGCAACCCTAAAGCATTGAAGCCCTTTCCTGAGAACATTCTATTTCTATAAAGAATGGAAAATGAACAACTTTCTAGCACTTCATTTTCCAGGCCAACCAGAGATGAATGTGTTGCTACTGGGTTTCTCTGTCACTATGTCACAAGGGTAGACACCAATAACAGACAAACAGAGAGCCAAATCATGAGTGAACTCCCATTCACAATTGCTTCAAAGAGAATAAAATACCTAGGAATCCAACTTACAAGGGATGTGAAGGACCTCTTCAAGGAGAACTACAAACCACTGCTCAACAAAATAAAAGAGGTCACAAACAAATGGAAGAACGTTCCATGCCCATGGATAGGAATAATCAATATCGTGAAAATGGCCATATTGCCCAAGGTAATTTATATATTCAATGCCATCCCCATCAAGCTACCAAAGACTTTCTTCACAGAATTGGAAAAAAACTACTTTAAAGTTCATATGGAACCAAAAAAGAGCCCACATTGCCAAGACAATCCTAAGCCAAAAGAACAAAGCTGGAGGCATCACGCTACCTGACTTCAAACTATACTACAAGGCTACAGAACCAAAACAGCATGGTACTGGTACCAAAACAGAGACATAGACCAAGGGAACAGAACAGAGCCCTCAGAAATAATACCACACATCTACAACTATCTGATCTTTGACAAACCTAACAAAAACAAGCAATGGGGAAAGGATTCCCTATTTAATAAATGGTGCTGGAAAACTGGCTAGCCATATGTAGAAAGCTGAAACTCGATCCCTTCTTACACCTTATACAAAAATTGATTTGACGTGGATTACAGACTTAAATGTTAGACCTAAAACCATACAAACCCTAGAAGAAATCCTAGGCAATACCATTCAGGACATAGGCATGGGCAAAGACTTCATGACTAAAACACCAAAAGAAATGGCAACAAAAGCCAAAATTGACAAATGGGACCTAATTAAACTAAAGAGCTTCTGCACAGCAAAAGAAACTACCATCAGAGTGAACAGGCAACCTACAGAATGGGAGAAAATTTTTACAATCTACCCATCTGACAAAGGGCTAATATCCAGAATCTACAATGAACTCAAACAAATTTACAAGAAAAAATCAAACAACCCTATCAAAAAGTGGGTGAAGGATACGAACAGACACTTCTCAAAAGAAGACATTTATGCAGCCAACAGACACGTGAAAAAATGCTCATCATCACTGGCCATCAGAGAAATGCAAATCAAAACCACAGTGAGATACCATCTCACACCATTTAGAATGGCGATCATTAAAACGTCAGGAAACAACAGGTGCTGGAGAGGATGTGGAGAAATAGGAACACTTTTACACTGTTGGTGGGACTGTAAACTAGTTCAACCATTGTGGAAGACAGTGTGGCAATTCCTCAAGGATCTAGAACTAGAAAAACCATTTGACCCAGCCATCCCATTACTGGGTATATACCCAAAGGACTATAAATCATGCTGCTATAAAGACACATGCACACATATGTTTACTGCAACACTATTCACGATAGCAAAGACTTGGAACCAACCCAAATGTCCATCAATGATAGACTGGATTAAGAAAATGTGGCACATATACACCATGGAATACTATGCAGCCATAAAAAGGATGAGTTCATGTCCTTTCTAGGGCCCCGGATGAAGCTGGAAACCATCATTCTGAGCAAACTATCGCAAGGACAGAAAACCAAACACCACATGTTCTCACTCATAGGTGGGAATCGAACAATGAGAACACTTGGACACAGGGTGGGGAACTTCATACACTGGGGCCTGTCATTGGGTGGGAGGAGGGGGAAGGGATAGCATTAGGAGATATACCTAATGCTAAATGACGAGTTAATGGGTGCAGCACACCAACATGGCACATGTATACATGTGTAACAAACCTGCACATTGTGCACATGTACCCTAGAACTTAAAGTATAATAATAAAAAGAAGGCATTTCTGAAATCAACCTGTCTTACTTCCTGGTGCTCCAGTGGTGGCTCCTAATAAAAAGAAAAAGAAGAAGAAAAAGGATGAGAAAGAAAGAAAGAGAAGAAAAAAGAAAATTTTGAACTTTAATCTCTGAAGTAAAACATGACAACCTAATGGGTTCTGTGCTGAATACAAGTCCACACTATGATGATATATGCAGGCTATGCTCTGCTCAAAGGGAAATCATTTCAGAGCCGAAGCTACTACAGCTCTCCTCTCCAGAGGCCTAGAACCTTGAAGTTAGTCTCTAAGAAGGGAAAGCCTTCAGGAAATTTGGGCCCACATGTTTACAAATCGAAATCTAAGAAGAAACTGTGTTTCCTCTGAAATATTACAGCCTTAAAAGAAATTTAAAAGTACACTCCACATTAAAGCGACTCTTTGCATAATCAATGCAAATTTTCTGTAACTTAAAAACTCATTGTTAAAAAATGTTTCCTCTAAGAAATCTATCAAAATGCAACAATAGATAATGAATACTGCAAAATATTTACCTGATTTTATTTCAGTTCTAGTGATGCCAATTCCACCTAGGGAAGTTGTAGTCTCTTAAAGATGGAAAGAAAACCAAAATTAATTGAGTATTAAGGAGGGATGAGCTAAGTGGATGTCAAGATGTGCAATAAGCCTAATTCAAAATGTCTTGTCACCTACTGTTAAGTCAGAAGAGAAATCCTTCTGACTGTAAACATGATGGAAACCTTCAATATCCAAGTTTAATTGTTAAATGGTGAGATAAAATATTTTCAAATCATATTGTCCTTAATTGAAATTTAAGTGTTTCTTAATTGGAATAAGTTATTTAAACTTAATTTCAAAAGGTATACAGTCAGAACTGAAATTAATCATAAATGATTGATGTGCTTATTACTATTATCATCCTTATTTATTAAGTATTAGATTTTTCACATGCAAGCATTTTGCCAGTGGCTACCACATTGAAACTTGGAATTAAAAAGTGATAGGAATCAAAATCTGAATTCTTTACCCATAATGAGAAAGAACATGTCCTATCATGAAGGTGTGGGAACTATGTGTTTTCTCAAAGTGCCAAGAAGCTCTTTTCAGAGGTTTCTAGAACCAGGATTTAACGTATATATGTTTTCCATGCACCATTTCTGTCTCACAGAAAATTTAAATGACAAAACTTTCAATAACTCAATTATTTCGTTTAGATATCAATGAGAGAAATAAAACCATTTCTCTCCAATCACACAACTGATTCTCAGTGCCTTAGCTTCATGGTGAAGTCTCCTTTGAACAGAAGAAAGAAAAACAAAGGAATTTGAGTGTCGGGCCTTTAGTCATTTAGGTAATATCCTACCTATCTGGTAATCTATGTACAAAAAAGACTCTTTACAGGAAATACAAATACTACATGTGATTGAGGCAATGTTGTCTACTGGGAAGGAGGTAGTGGATTGTCAGTGCTTACTTGAAGTGGTTCTAACCCCAGTCATTCCACTTGCTCCAGGAGAAGTTGTGGCTTCTGGCAGAGGAAGGACATGAATGGAAAAGATTCGGGGGGGGATGGAATGGAATGGTGATGCTTCTGCATTGAAACACTCAAGAGGAAGATATTATAGCAAGCACCCATAAAAGGATTCCCCACCACACAGTGGATTTACCTGTGCTGAAACTTCCAGGGGCAACTGTTGTGCTAGGCGCCACCACAGAGGTGCCTGAAACACAAAGGGATTGAGGGGACCCAAATCTTAAAGGGATATGGTGTATTTATGTATTTATTTATTTCCTACAACATACATCTCTCTCTGAGCATGTGGCTGATGGTGAACTACATATATTTGCCTGCTTTCAAAAATTCATAACCAAAGCACATAGAAAATGTTTCCAACTTCAAGCACAACTACAAATTTGATAAAAGGGAAACTAGACGCATTTTCTGGATGCTCACCTGCTTGCCTCCCTGGGGCTGAAGTGATGCCTACTGTGAGGTACATAAGAAAAGAGAAAAAAGATTTAAATGTGTTGAAACTTCAGATGTTGGAGAAAATCTTGGGAAAGCCAATTGTGAGATACATACACACATATGCATGCATGCACCCTGGTTCCACGGGGCAATTTCCTACCTCACACACATGCACACATGTACACACAGAAAACTATCTGACTTCCAGCTCAAATGCTGGTGATACTGGTAACAAAATGGGAAAATCCTATCCCATCCTCAGCCTCAAGGAAGGGGGACTCAATTTTAGAATAAGTAGTCTTTCAAAAAAGATTTCTCCCTAATAACAAACCTGTATTGAATCACTTGCAGTGTCTTTATAAAAACCACAAACACCCTCAAGGAAAGTTAAAAGACCTAATCTAGATGACCCCAAATTATGGGCTTTTTAGTCTCACCAGTTTTGGATATAGTTCTGGAAGTTCCAGTTTCTTCAATGGAAGTTGTGGGCTCTGAGGGAAGAAATAGAGTAGGGAAGTCTGTGAGTTTGGAATACTGAGGAGATACTGGGGTGTTATTTTATCATAGCAGCCCTAAAAGAGATATCATGACATCTGACATTAAATATGAGGCACTTTATTCCTATTAAGCTATGTGTGTTAGAACTTCCAGATATAATGGTTGTTCCAGAAGATTCTCCAGTGGTACCTAAAAAGCAAAAGGGATAAATGCAGCAATAGAGCATTTTCTCCCCATTTATGCTTGGAAGCATCAATGTAGCCCTAAAGCACTGGAAGCCCTTTCCTGAGGATACTCTGTCTCTGTAGCAAATGGAAAATGAACAACTTCTCGCGCTTCATTTTCCAGGCCAACCTGAGATGGACGTGCTGCTGCTGGGTTTCCCTTTTACTATAAGGCAAAGTAGAATAGGGTTTAAATCATGCTGACCTGTTTCTCTTCCAGGGACATATCCTCCTGATGTGCCAGAAGCGCCTACAGGAGAAATACAGGAGAAATCCTGCTTAAGGTTTTAACCTTATAAGAAGGACTTTTTGATACAGCTGTAGGGGCATTTAAATAATCAGTTGACTTCATGAAGCTTTCTAGTGAGGGGAGAGAAGAAATAAACATCATGTATAGCTAAATGAGAAAAATGATAGAAAGTGTCCAGCTGTGGGTGGAAAGGTAAATTGGGTAAAGGACGGCTGGATGTTCTGCAAGGATGGAATACATGTAATAGACTCTCAAGCCTCATATCAGAAAAAAATGTCTCCATAAGCCAGGGTACTGAAGACAGCCTAGCTCAGCCATCTGAGATCATGGAATCACAAGCAGAATAACTGACCAGATATAGGACACAATATGGCCCCAGAGAAAATTCCCCCTCCCTCAAAAGCCTTCACATTATTTGTTCCCTGTATCCACCTAGATAGAGAGATGATGAGAGCCTCAGGCCTCAGCCTAACAAGCTCACCTCCCGGTGGTCCTGCTTGAGTGGTCCCGCTGCCTCCTAAGAAAGTTGTGGCCTCTGACAAAGAAAGGAATTGGATGTATGAAGACTGCACAGGACATTCTGGGGCCCCATAAGCTGTATTGCCCAAGGGGCCATGTTGAGAATTCCTGACCTGTGTGGGCACTTCCAGCTGCCAGAGTTTTACCCTCAGTAGTACCTGAAATAAGAGAGGATTGTGATTAGTTGGTCAATCTGTTGTCATTAATGAAATGGTTATAGACTCCTATAGAAAAAAAAAATTATTAAATACACCAGAAAAATTATTTCTCTAGAGTTTCTGTTTTTTGTTTGTTTGTTTGTTTTTAAGAGTTAATCCATATATTACCCATGGAACATATAGTTCCTTTGGCAAGTTTGTAGAGAAAGTCCTCTACCATGGAGTTCCTTATTTAGGGTATTGTTACAGATAGATAGATTTGGGCCCACATCACCTCTGTAACTGTCAGAGAATGGGCTCCATGATGCCCTGATGAAGGGTCCTTAGACCCAAAGCACAAGACATAAGGAGGAAATGTTGAAGTGTCTGAACTATATTTATTGATGTTAAATATTGATCATCTGCTAAATGTTTTTCTAATATGCCAAATATGGGAAATTCAGACTTTTGCCATATTCTAGCAAGACACAGAAAATCATATCAATGTACACTTAGTTCCTTAACTGAGCTCACCTGTGATTGTTTCAGCTCTTGTTTTTCCACTTTCTCCTAAAGAAGTCGTGGCCTCTGTAAAAGAGGGAAAAAGAATAGCAGTGAGGGCAAAGATTTGAAGAATCTGAGAAAAGCATGGTAGGATCACCCAGGCAGACACCTCACTGAGGAGCCCTTTCCAAGCACTGGTTCCCCCCACCCTGGTGTTTTACCTGAGTTGGAGCTCCCAGGGGCAACTGTTGTAGCAGAGGGCACTCCAGCTGTGCCTAGATAGGAAAGAAAAGAGAAAGATCAACATAGAGACCCTTTTATGACCCTTGAAAGAATGCGGCTGACAGCATGTCCATCTGTGACTTCAAAGCAGGAAAAGACGCTTCCTGGTCCTATAACTGACAGGAGAGGCATTTTCCATGTGTATCGTGTTCCTTGGCAAGGCCGAGGTTAACGCAATGGCTAATATGCTTGTCCTGATTTTTTTTTTGCCAATGTTGAAGTTCATTTGAAAGGCTTTCCCCAAGTTTACCTGTCTTACTTCCTGGTGCTCCAGAGGTGGCTCCTAATGAAAAGCAAAAGAGAAGGAGAAGAAGGAGGAGGAAAGAAAAAAAAGAAGGAAGAAAAAAATTTTTGAATTTTTATCTCCAAATTAAAATATGGGCATCTTAACGATTTCTACACTGATTTGAAGCTAGTACACTAATGTTATATAGACTATGCTCTTTTCAAAGGGAAAACCATTTCAGAGCCAGAGCTATTATTGTAACCCTTCTCTGCAGAGTCCTAGACACCTGAGGTTAGTATCTGAAAAGGCAAAGCCTTTAGGAAATTTGGGCCCACATATTTACAAATCCAAATCCAAGGAAAATCTCTGTTTCCCTTAAAATATTATAGCTTTAAAGGAAATTTAAAACCACATTCCATGTTAAAGTGATTTTTGCATTATCAATGGAAATTTTCTGTAACTTAAAATTATTTCAAAATTAAAAGTTCATTAAAAAAAGTTTTTCTCTACAAAATCTATCAAAATACAACAATAAATATAAATGCCCCAAAGTCTTTACCTGATTTTATTTCTGCTCCAGTGGTGCCACCTCCTCCTAGAGAAGTTGTGGGTTCTTAAAGATGAAAAGAAAACTAAAATTAATTAAGTATTAAGGAAGAAGGATGAGCAAGTGGATGTCACTACATGAGATAAGCCCAATTCAAAATGTCTTGTCACCTACTAAGTCAGAAAAGAAGACCTCCTGACTGTAAAAGTGATGGAAACCTTTAATACACACATTTAATTGTTAAAATAGGGAGATAAAACATTTTAACTCACATGGTTCTTAGTTGGACCTTAGTTATTTCTTAAATGGAATAAGATATGTAGAATTCTTAATAAAAAAGGGTATATAGTAAGGAACTCATAAATGATAGATATGCTCACTACTATCATCATCATTTATTGCTTTAAATATTATAATTTTCATGTGAAAGAATTTTGCCAGTGGCTACCAAAAATGAACTTGGTATTAGAGAACCATGGGAATCAATATCTCAATCTTTACCCATAATGAGAAGAAAATGGCCTACAATGGGGTAAGGGAGCTATGTTTTCTCAGCGTGTCAACAAGCTCTTTTCAGAGTTCTAGAATCAAGAGTTCATTTATATATGTTCTTCACACCATTTATATCTCATAGAATATTTAATGACAACCATTCCAATAACTCTACTTCCTTTAGATATCAGTGAGAGAAAGACATTTCTTTCTAATCACCCAACTGATTCTCAGTGCCTTAGCTCCATGCTGAAGTCTCCTTGAAGCAGAGGAAACGAAGATAAAAGAGTGTGAGGATCTGACATTTGGTTATTATGTAAAATCCTGCCTAACCAGTAATCTTTGTTCAGAAAATGCTCTTCACAGGAGGTACAAACAGTAGATGTGATTCAGATAAACTTGTCTACTGGGAAGCAGTTAGTAGTTCATCAGTGCTTACCTGCAGCGGGTCCAGTCCCAGTCATTCTACTTGCTCCAGGAGAAATTGTGGCTATTGAGAGAGGAGGGACATAAATGAAAAAGATTCAGGGGCCTAGGGATGGAATGGTGGTGCTTCTGCATAGAAGCACCAAAGGGAAGACATTATTGTAGGAAGCACTCAAGAAACGATTCCTGTGGAATCAGTAAAGAAACTGTGGACTCACCTGTGCTGAAACTTCCAGAGGAAACTGTTGTGCCAGGTGCCACCCCAGAGGTGCCTGAAACACATTATACCTCTTTTAGAGTCAGGTCTTCATTTGACTTACTGACCATTATGACTCAGTAAGTCAAGTGAAGACCTGACTCTTAAAGGGATATAATGTATTTATTTGCCACAACTGAAATCTCTTTTTTTGAGGTTGTGGCAGAGGGTGAACTAGATGTATTTGCTTGCATTCAACAATGCACAACCAAAGCAAACAGAGAAATACTGTTTGCAACTTCAGGTGCTTCTCCTGGAAATTTAATAGAAGGGAAACTAGATGCATTTCCCTAACACTGACAAACTTGCTCCTCTGGCACAGTGATGCCTGCTGTGAGATAGAAAGAAGGGGAAATAAGGTTTAAATGTGCTGCAAACTAGATGTAGGGCAAAATATTGACAAAGCAAAGTTTTACCCATATACAGATACACAGATATGCATGCATGCATCCTGGTTCCATGGAATTTTTTTCTATTTCACACACATACACACACTCACACACACACACAAGGAAAACATTCTGAATTCCAGCTCCAATTCTGGTGATAGGTGTAACACCACTGGAGATATCTCAACCCATTCTCAGACCTGGAGCAGTGAGGCTCAATTCTAAAATTAGTAGATTTCAAAAAAAAAAAATCTATTTCTATAGCAAATTCATTTTTAATTGCTTGCAGTGTACCTAAATAAAATGTAAATACTCTTAAGAGAAGCTTGATTCCTAATCTGGATGACCCCAAATCATGGACTGTTGGCTGGGCGCGGTGGCTCACGCCTGTAATCCCAGCACTTTGGGAGGCCGAGGTGGGCGGATCACGAGGTCAGGAGATCGAGACCATCCTGGCTAACACGGTGAAACCCCGTCTCTACTAAAAATACAAAAAATTAGCCGGGCGCAGTGGCGGGCGCCTGTAGTCCCAGCTACTCGGGAGGCTGAGGCAGGAGAATGGCGTGAACCCGGGAGGCAGAGCTTGCAGTGAGCCGAGATCGCGCCACTGCACTCTGGCCTGGGAGAAAGAGCAAGACTCCGTCTCAAAAAAAAAAAATCATGTACTGTTTATTCTCACCAGTTTTAAAGCCAGTTCCAGAAGTACCAGTCCCTTTTGTGGAAGTTGTGGCCTCTGAGGAAAAAAAAGTAGGAGAATAGTGACATTCGGGAATTGGAATACTGCAGAGGATATTGGGGTATTACTTTATAATAGCATCCCTAAAAGAGATATCATGACATCTGACATTAAATAAGAGGCATTCCCTTCCTGTTAAGCTACCTGTGTTAGAACTTCCAGGTATAATGGTCGTTCTAGACAATTCTCCAGTGGTACCTAAAATGCCAACAAAGGGAAATGGAGCAATAGATCATTATCTCCCCAGTTAAGCTTGGAAGCATCCATGTGTGGCCCTAAAGTACTGGAAGCCCTTTCCTGAGGACACTGTATCCCTGTAGAGAATGGAAAATGAACAATCTCCAAGTGCTTGATTTTCCAGGCCAACCTGGGCTGTGTGTGTTGCTACTGGGTTTCCCTTTCTCTATGAAGCAAGGGAACAATAAGGCTTAAATCACCCTGACCTGTTTCCCTTCCAGGAGCATATGCCACTGGTGTGACAGAGGTGCCTATGGGAGAAACAAAGCACACTTCTATATTTATAAGTAGGACTCTTTGATACAACTTGGAACATTTTAATAATCAGTTGTTTTCATTAAGTTTTGTAGGAGGGGAGAGAGAAACAAATATCATGTGTAAGTAAAGGAGAAAAATGATAGAAAATGTCTCAAACTGTGGGTGGAAAGGAAAAGTGGGTAAGGAGAGGTGGAAGTCCTGGAAAGTTGGAATATATGCAATATACGCTCATACTTCATATCAGAAAAAAATTGTTTCAGTAAGCCAGGACACTGAAGACAGCCTGGCTGAGACATCTGAGGTCATGAATTCACAAGCAGAATAACTGACCAGGTTGATATGACACACTATGGCCACAGAGAAAATGCAGGACCCTCCCTCAAAAGACTTTCACTGCGTTACTGTTCATTACTGTTCACTGCAGCCACCCAGATCGAGAGATGATGAGAGCCCCAGGCCTCAGCCTGACAAGCTCACCTCCTGGCGGTCCTGCTCGGGTAGTTCCACTGCCTCTTGGGAAAGTTGTGGCCTCTGAGAAAGAAAGGAATTGGAGATATAAAGACTAGACAGGACATTCTGGGTTTCCCAAAGCTGATATTGCTTAAGGGGCCATGTTCAGAATTCCTGACCTGTGTGGGCACTTCCAGGTTCCAGAACTTTGCCAGAGGTGCCCTCAGTAGTACCTGAAATAAGAAAGGTGGTCAGCTGGTCAATGTGTTGCCTCTCAAGAAATGGGCATGGGCTCTTAAAGGAAAGATAATAACTTTGTTTCTTCAATATACCAGTACATTTATTTCTCTGGGCTTTCTAGTTTTAAGAGTTTATCCATATATTGCTCGTGGAATACATAATTCCCTCGGTGAGTTTACACAGAAAGTCCTCCACCACTGAGACCCTTTTTTTAGGGTTTAGTTACAGGAAGATAGATTCAGACCAAGTCACCTCTATAACTGCAAGGGGATGGGCCCCATGCTAGCCTGATGAAGAGGCCTTTGACACAGGGAACAAAACACAAGGAGGGAACGTAGAAGTGTTGGAACTGTATCTATTGATGTTAAATATTGAACATCTGCTAAATATGTTTTTAATATGCCAAATGTTGGAAAGTCAAAGAATTTTGCTATATTTCAAGTGAGACATGGGAAGTTATTACAAAGTACACTTAGTTCCTTAACGGAGCTCACCTGTGATTATTTCACCTCTTGTTTTTCCATTTTCTCCTACAGAAGTTGTGGCTTCTGCAAATGAGAGAAGAGGAATAACAGTGAGGACAAAGATTTGAAGAATCCAAGAAGAGTATGGTAGGATCACCCAGGCAGACACCTCACTGAGGAGCCCTTCCCAAGTACTGGTTCCTCCCAGCCTGGTGCTTTACCTGAGTTGGAGCTCCCAAGGGCAACTGTTGTACCAGAGGGCACTGCAGCTGTGCCTAGGTGGGAAAAAAAAAAAGATCAACATGAGTACAATTTTGCGATCCCTGGAAGAATGTGAGCAACAAGCCTGTCTGTGACTTTGAAACAGCAAAAGATACATTCTGGACCTATAACTGACAGAAAGATAAACGTGTTGCATGTCTACCATTTGCCTTTGCGAAGCCAAGGTTAACACCATGGCTAATATACCAGCCAATCTTTGCCAAGGTTAAAGATCATAAAGGCTTTTTCCATATTTACCTAATGAAAAGAAAATGGAGAAGAGAAGGAGGAGGAGGAAGATAAGAGGAGTAGGAAGAGGAGAAGGAGGAGGAAGAAGAGAAGAAAGAAGTGGCAGAGAAGAAAAAAAGAAGCCGGAGGAGAAGAAGCAGGAGGAGGAGGCAGAGGAGAGGAGGAGGAAGAGGAGGAGGAGAAAGAGGAGAAGGAAGAGGAAAAAAAAGTATGAAGAGAGAGAAAAAGAAGAAGGAAGAGGATGGGGTAGAGAAAGAGAAGAAAGGAACAGGAGGAGAGGAAAGACGGGATCAAGAAGAAAGGAAAAAGGAGGAGGAGGAGGCAGTGAAGAAAGAAGAAGAAAGATTTAGAATTTTTTCTTTGAACTAAAATGTGACATCTTAATGATTTCTATGCTGAATAGAAGTCAGTACTGTAATGTAATACAGACTAAGCTTTCTTCACAGGAAGAACCATTTCGGAGCCAGAGCTATTGTATCTGCTCTCTCAAGAGGCCTAGAACCCAGGGGTTAGTCCCTGAGAAAGGAAAGCCATTAGGAAATTTGGGGCCAAGTGGTTCCAAATCCGAATCCAAAAAGTATTGCTGGTTTCCCCGAAATACTATAGCCCCCAAAGGATATAAAAACTTCATTCCACATGAAAGGGATTCTTTGCTTTATCTTTGCACATTTTACATAATGTAATATTTCAAAATAAAGGGCTTAAAAAACCCGTTTACCCTAAGAAATCCATGAACTTGGAATCAAACTGTAACAATAAATAATGAAAATACCCAAATCTTCACCTGATTTTATTTCTGCTCCAGTGGTACCACTTCCTCCTAGAGAAGCTGTGGTCTCTTAAAGATGGAGAGAAAACCAAAATTAATTGAGTATGAAGGAAGAGAGGTGCGTTAAGCTGATGAGACTACATGAGACAAATACAATTCAAGACGTCTTGTCATCTACTACCTAGTCAGAAAAGAAACTCTTTTCCATGTAAAAGTGTTTATCTTCAAGACACAGGTTTAATTGTCCATTTTTAACTCATGGATCTTCTTTGGACCTTAGTTAGTTGCAATGGTAATAAGGTATGTAAAGGCCATACACGATATGTATATAGCAAGGAAATCATAAATGATCAATACGCTCATTACTATTATCATCATTATTTAGCTTTAAGTATTAGACTTTTCATGAGAAAAAATTTTGCCAGTGACTACCAGTGTGTAGTAATTCCATTGTGGAATTAGAAATAGGAATCAATATCTCAATTCTTCACCCATAATGAGAAAGAGAATGGCCTAGGATGGGATAAGAAAACTATGTTTCCTCAATGTGTCAACAAGCTCTGTTCAGAGGTTTCTAGAAGCAAGAGTTAATCTGTATATGTTTTCTATACATCATTTGGATCTCATGGAATATTTAATGAATAAAATGTCAATAACTCAATCACTTCATTTAAATATGAATGAGAGGAAGAAAAACATTTATCTTCAATCTCCTAACTGATTCTCAGTGCCTTGCCTCCATGGTGAAGTTCCCTTGAAGCAGAGGAAAGGAAGGTTAAAAAGTTTGAGTGTCTGGCCTTTAGTTATTAGATAAAATCTTGCCTATGTGATAATCTTTCTTCAGAAAAATGCTCTTCACAGACAGTACAAACAGTAGATGCAATTCAGGCAACGTTGTCTACTGGGAGGCAGGTAGTGGTTCGTCAGTGCTTACCTGAGGTGTGGCCAGCCCCAGTTATTCCACTTGCTCCAGAAGAAGTTGTGGCTGCTAAGAGAGGAAGAACATAAATAGAAAAGTTTTAGGGGACTTAAAATGGAAAGGTGGTTATTCTGCATAAAAGCACCAAAAGGAAAACCATATTATCATAGCAAGTACCCATGAAAGGATTCCCCACCACACTGTGGACTCACCTGTGCTGAAACTTCCAGGGGCAACTGTTGTGGCAAGAGATACCCCAGAGGTGCCTGAAACACAAAGAGACTGAGGTGATCATGGTGAATGAGTAAATCAAATGAAGAACTGAATCTAAAAGGAATATGCTCTATGTATGTATATATTTATTTATTTATATGCCACCACAGAAATCTCTCACTGAGCATGAGGCAGATGGTGAACTACATGTATTTGCCTGCTTTCAACAATTCAAACCAAAGCACATAGAAATTGTGCCCAACTTCAGGCATACCTAGAAATTTGATAAAAGCAAAACTAGATGCATTTCCCCAATGCTCACTTGCTTGTTTCCCTGGGGCGGAAGTGATACCTGCTGTGAGGTAGAAAGAGGAGGGAAAAAAAGGTTTAAATGTATTAAAACTTGAGACATAAGAAAGAAAATACTGAGCCAGCATTTTTGTTCACGTATACACTTATAAATGCATGTGTCCTGGGTCCATGGGGCTCTTTTCTGTTTCACATACACAACACTGAAAACTTTCTGAATTCCACCTAAACTGCTAGCAATAGTTGTAACACAAATGGAGAAATTCCAACCCATCCTTGGAAATGGAACAGTAATGCTCCATTTTAGAATTAGTAGATTTAAAAAAATGTGTCTCCACCAGCAAATCTATGTTGAATCACTTGCATTGTCCTTAAATAAAATAAACACAAACTCTCTCAAGAAAAGCTTGAGAGACCTAATAATTATGATGCCAAACCATGGGTTGCTTCTTCTCACCAATTTTGAATCCAGTTCCAGAAGTACCTGTCCCTTCTGTGGAAGTGGTGGCCTCTGATGGAAGAAAGAGGAGAATGAAAAAGGCTGGGAATTTAGAATACTGGAAGAAGATATTGGGATATTACTTTACCATAGAAGCCATAAAAGAAATATGACAGCTGACATTAAATAAGAATTTACTTCTTGTTAAGCTACCTGTGTTAGAACTTCCAGATATAATGGTCATTCCAGAAAATTCTCCAGTGGTACCTAAAATGCCAAAAAAAAAAGTTGGGGGGAAGGAAATAAAGCAACAGAGCATTTTGTCTCCAATTAATCTTGGAGGCATCAATGTAGCCCTAAAGCACTGGAAGCCCTCTCCTGCGGACACTATTTCTATAGAGAATGGAAAATGATCACCTTCCTATCACTTCCTTTTCCAGGCCCACACGATGGACAGGTTGCTGCTGGGATACCCTTTCACTGAGGCAAGGGGGGAACAGGGCTTTAAATCACCCTGACCTGTTTCCTTTCCGGGAACATATCCCTCTGGCGTGACAGAGGTACCTACAGGAGATGTAAATCATTGTTTATATTTATAAGTAGGACTGTGTGATACAACTTGGGGCATTTTAATAATCAGTTGTCTTCCTGAAGCTTTCTAGTGAGGGGAGAGAGGAAACAAACATCATGTGTAAGTATATCAGAAAAATGATAGAAAGTATCAAGCTGTGAGTGGAAAGGCTGGGTAAGGGGAATAGGAAGTCCTGGAAGGTTGGAATATATGAAATATTTTCTAATATGTTTAATCAGAAAAAAATAATGTCTCCATAAACTAGAATAGTGCAGACAGCTTGGCTGACAATCCAAGTCATGAAATTTACAAGTCTAATACCTGACCAAGGTTGATATGACACAGTATGGCTGAGGAGAAAATGCAGGCCCTTGCTTCAAATGCCTTCACATTATTTGTTCCCTGTACCCACCCTGACAGAGAGATGATGAGAGCCCCAGGTCTCAGCCTGCCAAGCTCACCTCTGGGTAATCCTGCTCGGGTGGCCCCGCTGCCTCCTGAGAAAGTTGTGGCCTCTGAGAGAGAAAGGAATTGGAGGTATGAAGACTGCACAGGACATTCTGGGGTCCCATAAGCTGTATTGGCCAAGGGGCCATGTTCTGAATGCCTGACCTGTGTGGACACTTCCATCTTTCAGAGTTCTGCCAGAAATGCCCTCAGTAGTACCCCAAATAGGAAAGGATCATGGACAGTTGGTCAATTTGTTGCCCCTTATGATATAAGCATAGACTCTTAAAGAAAAAAAAAGCTTTTTTCTTCAATACAACAGAAAATTTATTTCTCTGCAGTTTGTATTTTAAGACTTAATCCATATATTATTCATATAAACTATAATTCCCTCAGCAAGTTTACACAGAAAGTCCTCTACCACCAAGTTCCATTTTTTAGGGTTTAGATACAGAAAGATTTGGGCCTAAGTCACATATATAGCTGTCAGGGAATGGGCCCCATGATATCCTGACAAAGGGATTTTACAGCCAAGGCACAAGAAACAAGGAGAAAATGTTGAAGTGTCTGACCCGTATTTATTGAGTTAAATTTTGAACATCTGCTAAATTTTTGCCTAATATGCCAAATACGGAAAATTCAAAAACTTTTGTCATATTTCAAGAAAGACATGGGAAATGATAACAAAGTACACTTAGTTCCTTAACAGAACTCACCAGTGATTACTTCAGCTCTTGTTATTCCGCTTTCTTCTACAGAAGTTGTGGCCTCTGCAAAACAGGGAAAAAGAAGAGCAGTGAGGGCAAAGATTAGAAGCATCTGAGAAGAGTATGGTAGGATGACCCAGGCAGACACCCCACTGAGGAGCCCTTTCCAATCAGTGGTTCCTCCCAGTCTGGTGCTTTACCTGAGTTGGAGCTCCCAGGGGTGACTCTTGTACCAGAGGGCACTCCAGCTGTGCCTAGGTAGAAAAGAGAAAGATGGATATGGGAACTCTTTCATGACCCTTGGAAAAATGTGGCCGACAGTATGTCTATTTGTGACTTTGAAGCAAGAAAGCACACTTCCTGAAATTATAACTGACATGAGGACTAACAGGTTTCAGGTTTATCGTGTGCCTTTGCAAAGCCAAGGGTAATGCAGTGGCTAATATTCCTGCCCTGATTATTATTATCAAGATTTGTTCAAAGTTGAAGGTCCTATGAAAGCCTTTCCCCAAGTTTACCTGTCCTACTTTCTGGTGCTGTAGTGGTGGTTCCTAATGAAAAGCAAAAGAGAAAGGGAGAAGAAAGAAGAGGAGAAAACAAGAAAGAATAAGAAGGAAGAAAGACAAATTTTGAATTTTTATCTCTAAACTAAAACATGACATCTTAATGATTTCTACACTGTAGAAATCAGTACACTAATGGTATACAGACTATGCCCTTTTCAAAACCAGAGCTATGACTGCAAGTCTCCTCTCCAGAGACCTAGAAGCCTGAGGTTAGTCTCTCAGAAGGGAAAGACTTTAGAAATTTTGGTCTCAAGAGTTTACAAATCCAAATCCAAGAACAAACTCTGTTTCCTTGAAATATTACAGCCTCAAAGGAAATTTAAACCCACACTCCACATTAAAAAGATTCTCTGCATTATCTATGATAATTTTCTGTAATTTAAATTTATTTTCAAATAAAAAGCTCATTAAAAAATTTTCTCTAAGAAATCTATCAAAGTACAACAATAAACATAAATACTCCAAAGTCTTTACCTAATTTTATTTCTGCTCCAGTGGTGCCACTTCCTCCTAGGGAAGTTGTGGTCTCTAAAAGATGAAAAGAAACCAAAATTAACTGAGTATTAAGAAAGAGGTATGAGCTAAGCTGATGTCATTACATGAGATAATCTCAATTCAAAATGTCTTGACACTTTCTATTAAGTCAGAAAAGAAGGCCTTCTGACTTTAAAAGCAATGAAAACCATAAATATACAAATTTAATTGTGAAAATGGGAAGACACATCATTTACAAATTTATTTTACTAATTGAACCTTAGATATTTCTTAACTGGAATAAGATATGTAAACCTCTAATTTAAAACGCAGATACAGTGAGGAACTCATAAATGATCGACATGCTCATTACTATTATCATCATTATTTATTGCTTTAAGTATTAGACTTTTCATGTGTAAGAATTTTTCCAGTGGCTATTACATTGGAACTTGGAATTAGAGAAGTATAGGAATCAATATTTTTACTCTTTACACATAAGGAAAAGAAAATGGCCTTCGATGGGGTGAGGTTAATCTGTGTTGTCTTAATGTGTCAAAAAGCATTTTTCAGAGGCTTCTAGAACCTGAAGTTAATCTATATTTTTTCATATACCATTTCTATAGATTATTTAATGAGAAAAATTTTAATAGCTATTATTTTCTTTATATATCACTGAGAGAAAGAAAGACCTTTCTCTCCAATCACACAACTGATGCTCAGTGCCTAAGGCATGTTACTGCAGCAAGCACCCATGAAAGGACTCCCCACCACAGAGTAGACTCACCTGTGCTGAAACTTCCAGGGGCAACTGTTGTGGAAGGAGCTACCTCCGAGGTGCCTGAAGCACAAAGAGACTGAGGTGATCATAGTGAATGAGTAAGTCAAATGAGGACCCAAATCTAAAAGGGATATGCTGTATTTCTGTATTTATTTGCCATAACAGAAATCTCTTTCTCTGAGCACAAGGAAGGTGGAAAACTAGATGTATTTCCTGCTTTCAGCAGTTCATAACAAAAGGAGATAGAGAGACAATGTTTCAAGTACAAACACAACTGAAAATTTGACAAAAGAGAAACTAGATGCATTTTCCCAGTGCTCACCTGCTTGCTTCCCTATTGCTGCAGTGATGCCTGCTGTAAGATAGAAAGAGGGGGGAAGAAAGGTTTAAATGTGTTGAAACTTCAGAGCTAGGAGAAAATGTTGGGCAAGCCAATTGTGGGCTACACAAGTATGGATGCATGCACCCTGTTTCCATGAGGCTCTTTTCTACTTCACGCACATCCACACAGAAAACTTTCTGGTTTCCAGCTCAAATGCTGGTGAGACTTGTAACACAATGGAAAAATCCCATCCCATCCTCTGACTTGATGAAGGGAGGCTCAATTCTAGGATTGGTAGTTTTTCTAAATAAATAAACAAATAAATAACAGCAATCCTATTTTGAATTACTTGCAATGTCTCTAAATGAAACACAAACTCTCTCAAGGAAAGCTTGAGAGTACTAATCCTTACGAGGCCAAAGTATGGGCTGTTTATTGTCACCAGTTTTGAGTTCAGTTCCAGCAGTACCACTCCCTACAATGGAAGTTGTGGCTTCTGAGGGAAAAAATAGAATAGTGAAGTCTGGGAATTTGGAATACTGGAGGGGATTTGGGGGTGCAATTTATCATAGCAGTCCTAAAAGAGATATTGTGACATGTCACATTAAATAAGAGGCATTTCCTTCTTGTTAAACTAACTGTGGTGGAACTTTCAGATATGATGGTTGTTTCAGATAATTCTCCAGTGGTACCTAAAATGCATAAAAGGAAAATGGAACTATAGAGTATTATCTCCCCAACTAAGCTTGGAAGCATCAATGTGGCCCTAAAGTACTAGAAGCCCATTCCTGAGGACACTATTTCTATAGAAGAAAAAATTAACAGCTGCTTAGCACTGGGCTTCCCAGGCCAACATGGGATAGATGTGTGGTTACTGGGTTTCCCTTTCACTACAAGGCAAGGGGAGAATAGGGCTTTAAATCACCCTGACCTGTTTGCCTTCCAGAGACATAGCCCCCTGCTGTGACAGAAGTGCCTACAGGAGAAACAAAGCATGGTTTTATCTTTATAAGTAGAACTCTTTCATGCAACTTGAGGGTATTTTAATAATCAGTTGACTTCATGAAGCTTTCTAGTGAGGGGATACAGAAAATAAGCATCATATATAATTAAAGGAGAAAAATGATAGAAACGTCAAGCTGAATAAAAAGGAATGAGATTATGTCCTTTGCAGGGACATGGATGGAGCTAGGAGCCATCATCCTCAGCAAACTAACATAGAAACGGAAAACCAAACACTGCTTGTTCTCACTCATAAGTGGCGGTTGAGCAATGAGATCACATGGCCAAGAGGCCACGTTCAGAGTTCCTGACCTGTGTGGGCACTTCCAGCTTCCAGAGTTTTCCCAGAGATACCCTCAGTAGTACCTGAAATAAGAAAGGATTGTAATTCGTCAATTTGTGGTCCTTAATTTAACAGGCATGGGCTCTTCATAATAAAACAAATTAAATGTTTGTTTCTTTAATATACCAGGAAATTAATTTCTCTGGACTTTAATTTTGAGAGTGAATCCACACTTTGCCTATGAAACATATTCCCTGAGCAAGTTTACTGTGATTTGTTCTCAGAGAAAGTCTTCCACCACTAGTCCCTTTCTTAGGGTTTAATGATAGCAATGTATACTTGGGCCCAAATCATCGATGTAACTGTCAGGGAATGGGTCTCATGATGCTGTGATGAAGGATCCATAGACCCACGGTGCAAGACATAAGGAGGAAAAGTTGAAAGGTCTGTACTGGATTTATTGATGTCAAATATTGGACATCTGTTAGATTTTCCTTAATATGCTAATTCTGGGAAATTCAAAAAGTGCTTACTTATTTCAGGCCAGACTCTTGGGAAGGTTTTAGGAATTGTTAATACTTTAACAGAGCTCACCTGTGATTATTTCAGCTTTTGTTGTTTCTCTTTCTCCTACAGAAGTTGTGGCCTCTGAGAAAGAGGAAAGCAGGACAGGAGTGATGAACAATATTTCAAGACCATGGAAAACTTACGGTGGTTCTCCTATGCAGGATAACAGTGGAGGAGAATTTGTCATAGATGGACTCCTGGAGGAATCTGCCACCTCAGGGACTCACCTGTGTCGGAACTGCCAGGTGCAACGGTTGTGCCAGGAGCTACCACGGTGGTGGCTGAAACACAAAGGGTCTGAGATCATCACAGTGACTTGTGTTTGTCTTCTGAAGACCTGCCTCCAGAAGGAATCTGGGTGTATCTTTGTCATATCAAAGGGCCCTTTCACTGCTTCCTGATTAACTGAGAATCATATGCCTTTGCTATGACCCATAGCATTAAAAGAGCAGCGGAAATAGTAATGTGCCCAAATTGAGGCCCCTCACTGAATTTCATACATTCACTCCCAGACAAGGAAACAGGGTGGCTTTCCCTCCCATTCACCTGTCAGGCTCCCAGTTTCTTGGCCTCCTGAGGCTGCAGGGGTGCCTGCCATGGGATGAAAACCAGAACAATATTTTCATGTGCCAAGAACACTGGAAAATATTTCATATCATTATTGCTTTTCTGAGTAAGAAAACTTTTATATAGGATATGCCTGATTCGAGAATTTATGTTGTTTTCTTTCCAGAAATACAATATTTTTCAGCTCCCCCTACATGATAGTGGTATACACGACTTTGAAGGAGAAATCTGTTATGCTGACAGTACCACCAGCCCCTCTTTAGAAGTTACAGCTGTGGGGCTAGATGTTGGTTTTAAGAGTTTTCCAGAATATGTTCAGTGTAAGCAAACACTGAAAGTCAATGCAAACCACTACCTAGGAAAACATACTCCCAACAGGCGAGCCTAGGGAGAGTCATAATTTATGCTAAACCCTAAGCTGTGCTCTGCTCATTCCCACTGGGGCTGGATCCAGATGGAGGAACGCTGCGGCCTTCTGTTAAAGTTGTGGCCTCTGAGAGAGGAAGTGATGAATGGTGAGATCAGAATTTGGGATATTGAGAAAACAATGAGGTTGGTATTTCATCAAAGCAGCTCTAATAACTATATTATGTGGTTAAACATGGAGATTTCCTGCTTATTAACCTACCGGTGTGGGAAGTTCTAGATATGGTGGTTGTCCCAGAGAATTCTTTTGTAGTAACTAAAAGTGGAAAAAGAAAGGGATCAACATGGCATTACCTCCTAAATCAGTTGTGGAAATAGCTATGTGCCTTTAATCCACTGGAAGAATGTTCCTGAAAGCCTCTGTTTTGTAACGAAATGAACTATAAGTGACTACCACTTCATGTCCTGGCCTGTTGCTCCTGGGGTTCCCTTTCCATAGAGCACACTGAATGTGGATGGTAACCTTATCTCCTCCTCACCTGTTTCACTTTCAGATCCTGAGCTCTCTGGTGTGACAGAGGAGCCTTCAGGAGAAAAAAAGCAGATGACAGATTCATCTTTCTGAATTTTACTTGTCAATTACTTCAGGCATTTTGATACTGAGAATTTGAAAATAGAACTTGTTAACTCTAATCTTCGCATATGAGGACTGTATTTAGTCCTTCCTACCTGGCCTGGAGCTCTGTGAACTGCTGCTGACTCCAGGTGAAACCACAGTTGTACCTATTAAGGCAAGTGGAGTGAAAAAATCTTCAAATAATCCATTTCACCTTTCAACTAAGCTTTATTAAATAT
>NW_026652288.1:54721415-54940071 GCF_009828535.3 Hylobates moloch | reverse complement strand
GGCTCTTCCAACACTTGTTGTTCCACTTACTCCTAGGAAAGTGGTGGCCTCTAAGGGAAACAAAGAGATAAGAGTTACCTGGAGAATATTTAAGGATTGTGGAGAAGATATGGTGCTACTCCTGCAAAAAATAATACAAAGGAGATATCTAATTATGGGAGGGCACGTGGAAGAGTCCATGTCAACCTGTTGACTTACCTGTCTTGGAACTGCCAGGGGCAACAGTTGCAGCAGGAACTACTCCAGTGGTGGCTGAAACACAAGGGGAACTGGCATCACCACAGTGACTACTGTTTGTCTCCTGAAGACCTGCCTCTAGAAGGAATCTGTCTACATCTTTAAGATATCAAAGGCCACTTTCTCTGGCTGCCACTTGGATGTGTTTCCCCATTCATTAATAAACTACCAATGCAGTCAAAGGGGCCAAATTTCAGGATTACACCTGACATTCCATGACAGCAAAACAGGTGGTCTTCTCCCATACTGACCCGTTACACTGCCAGAGGTAGAAGACAAAAAATTATTTATTTCATGATAATTTAATCTATTTTTACTTTTCTTTCAATTTTCATATAAGTATACATATTTCTGGGGGTTATATGGGAGGTTTTGATATATGTATATATTTTGTAATAATCAAGTCATGATATTTAGCTTATCCATCATCTCACTTATCATTGCTTTGTGGGTAGAACATTCAGAATCTTCTTCTCAAGGACATTTGAATGTACACCATAACATTGTTTACCATAGGCACTTCATTGCTACAAAACACCAGAACTAATTACTCCTAATTGCTCCCCATTAGGTCAATGCGGCAAAATCATTGCCCCATTGACCTAATACTATAATTATTTCTCTTGCTTTGGGGGCAAGGAAATATCTATGCAGGAATGTTTTTAAAGTTCATTTGTGTTGTCTCTACTTCCTGAGATCAAAACTTTTTAACTTCTACTATTACACTGGAAATATTTATATGTAATATTATATGGAAATTTCTCAAAACAATTACACCCCATTTACACCTCATCTAGAAGAGTCGACCCATTTGCAAAGAGGATTTTAAGATATTTATAGGGAAATATTAAATTAAAAAATATATTTGACCTCGGTTACATTGTCTGTAAATCCATATTTAATATTCTGTAGGAAATCCTACTTCTACGCAAGTCATCCTAATGAGAAACATGATTTATGGTAACTCCCAAATTATGGGCTGCTCTTCCTCACCTGTTCTGAATTCACTTTCAGTGCTGTCCCTGCCACTTGCGAGAGTTGTGGCCTCTGAGGAAAGAAAGAGGAAAATCATGAGGTCTGGGGAATTTGAGATATGAGTAAAAAATATTGAGGCGCTATTTTATGATTGCAGCTCTACAAAATTATCATGCATGCAAAATGGAGATTTCTTTCTCATTGAACTACCTGTGTGGGAACCTCCAGATGAAACGGTTGTCCCAGAGAATTTACCAGAGGTACCTAAAATGAGAATATAAAGAGCTAACAGAGCAAGCAGTACTGGAATCAGCACTGTGGTCCTGAACCATTGGAAGAATTTTCTTGACAACTTCTGTTTTAGAAAAAGTGTACATCATAATTTTTTGTGAACTTATTGTTTAGTGTTCTCATACTGACTATTCCTTCCACTGTACCCTAGCATTAAAAAAAAGGAAGCTTAATTTCACTTTACTGATTTCAGTTTCAGTGATGTGGCTCCCTGCCATTCCAGAGGGAAAAAGAAGGAAACATTTTTGTATTTCCAATGTTCTTATTTGTGTAATTGGTGATAGTGTGATAATCAGGTATTTAAGAATACACTCATGTCGATATTTCTACATTTCCATGGTGTTTTGAGTAGCCTCCTTGACTGCCTTCAGACCCAATAAACTGCTGCTGACACCAAGTGAAACCGTGAAGTAAACAGTGACACTGTACATAAGAATATGCCTGTCACTCATGTCGTATTTTGGAAGCATTTCCTCTGTGCCTGACATAATCCTCTCAGTGAAAAGAACAAAGTATCTGCCTTGTCAGATTTGTGTTTGTGAGAGAGGAAATAGAAAATATGCAAGAAGTGTAATAAACATGATAGAGAGATGGCAACAGGTGATAGTGCTTTGTGGAATCATGATGACCTGAGTGGGGAGAATCAGGGTTCTGGGGAGGCTGCTGCAGGTCAGTGGGCCTCAGCCAGGTGTCCAGAGAACTAACACTGTCACACAGGCCATGGAGCAATGCCTAATTTAGATGGCCGAGTGGCAGAAATTCCTTAGCAGGACTACTCAGGATGGTCAGAATACATGTTGTGCTTCCAGGCGAGAAGTAACCCCCTTTCCTTGGCCCCCATTCTCACTTATGTGTTCGCCTCAGCATAACAGGGAAATGAGGAGAACCCTGAGGTCTGGGACTGGTGAACCTTACCTCCTGGAGCTTCTGATCTGGTGGCCCTGATCCCTCCCGTGGAACTTGTGGCCTCTGAGAGAAAAGAAAGCAAGCATGAAGTGTGCAGTATGGGGAGTACAGGGTTACGTTACCCTAGGAGCCTGCCATCTGAGCAGCCATGCTATAGCATTCCCTGTGTGCTTTTTGACTTGCCTATGTTCTCATTCCCAGGTTCCAGAGTCTTTCCAGAGAATGCCCCATTGGTAGCTATTAAGAACGGAATGGGGCAGTGGTGGGTCATTACCTCATTACCATGAAATGGGAAAAGAGTATTAAGCAAATAAATGGACACAGGCTGTATACTTATTTATTATTTCAATAAACTGGCCTTTAAATGCCAACAGCTAATCTCTACACTTCTCAAATAATATTCTTCCCATGGTATATTTGCCCAATTTGTTTTAACTTATTAGGCTTCCTTCTCTCAATATTTCATGAATAGGAAAATAGAAGCTAACTCCAGATTTTCTATGTAACTGTCAGTCAAATGGCTGCGTGTTTACCCTGGGGGACAATAGAAGAGTCTGTTCAATCACAAAAAATAAGAATGAAATTTGAGATTCTATATTTAGTCAGTGAAAAATGGTAGGAACTTTCCTAACAATGTTAATATGGGATAAATGAGAGTATGGATACTTTTCAAGCCACAGTTATTGGATATTATTAGCAAGTGAGTGCAATGACCTAGCAATGCTCACCTGTCACTATTCCACCTCTTGTTTTTGCACTTTCTTGTAGGGAAGTTGTGGAATCTGAGAGACAGAAAAACAGAAAAAACATATTTGGAAAATATTCAAAGGCCATGAAACAGATATGACATTACTCTCATAAACAATAACACCAAAAGAAATATCTAATTATGAGAGGAGCTTTAAAGAGTTCCCTGTCAACCTGTAGAACCATTTAATTCTCAATGCAATCAGAGGGGCCACTTCCTCAGCTTGAAGCAATATACATTCCATGAGAGGGAGACACACAATTTTCCATACTCACCAATTTACTGCCAGGGATGAAACATAAAAAATTAAGTTTGCTGGCAATTCGAGACATCAAGAAAGCACTAATAATTGTATTGGTTTTAGGGCATGGAAACCTCTATACATGTATTTCTAGTATTCATTTACATTATCTCTCCTTCCCTGGATCACAAATGTTTTTTGTTCCTACTAATATCCCGGCCATACTTATATATAACATTACAGGAGAAATTTCTCAGAACAATTACAAGAGCCATCTCACTTCTAAGAGAATATTGGTAAATTTGGGGGAAAATATTTAATTTAAAGGCAGAACTATTTGTCCTAAGATGCATTGTCCAGAAATAAATGCAAAATATTCTGTAGGAAAGCCCACTTCCAAACAAGTCATGCTAATAAGAGTCATGATTCATGGTAAACCCCAAATCATGAGCTGCACCACCTCACCTGCTGTGGATTCAGTTCCAGTACTGCCCCTACCTCCTATGAGAGTTGTGGCTTCTGAGAAAAGAGGAGAATAAAGAGGTCTGGGGAATCTGAGATACTGGGGAAAAGTATCACAGTGCTAGTTTATTATTGCAGCTCTGCAAAGTTATCATGCATTCCAGATGAGGAACTCATTCTCATTCAACTACCTGTGTGGAAACCTCCAGATGAAATGGTTGTCCCAGAGAATTCTCCAGAAGTACCTAAAATGAGAAAAATAAAGGAGCTAATAGGACAAATAATACTGGAATCATCAATGGGTTCCCGAACCACTAGAAGACTTTTCCTAAGAACTCTGGTTTCCGAAGGAAATTAACAATGAATAATTTTCCCCCAACTATTGACAGATGATTTGCTATGGATTATCCTTTCCCCTGCAGCCTATTCAAAAACAGTAATAGCTTAAATTCAGTTAAAAGAGGAAAGATGCTTAAATTCACTTTACTAACTTCATTTTCAGTGATGTAGTTTCCCGGTGTTCCTGGAGGAGGAAAAATGTCTTGAACATTCTAAATGTTCTCATTTGTGTAACTGATAATATTGTGATAATCAGATGTATAATAATATACTTCTATGAGATATTTATACCTCCCACTGGTGATTTTAAGTAGTTCATCCTACCTGGCTTGGGACCCTGTGAACCGCTGCTGGCATCAGGTGAAACCGTGGTGGTAGCTGTTGAAGTAAACAGAGTGACACTCAAAATAAGTACATACTTGTCACTCATCTTATATTCTGTAAGCAATCCTTTGTACCTGACATTCTCTTCTCAGTGAAAAGAACAGACAACAGTCTCTGCCTTGTGAGGTTACCATTTGTGGGAGAGGGAACACAGAAATAAACAAGTATAATAAATAGTTCAATAGATGTCAGCAGGTGATAGTACTTCGTGGAATCATGAGGAGCAGAATGGAAGAATTGGGGATTCTGCGGAGGCTGCTGCAGGTCAGTGGGCCTCAGCCAGGTGTCCAGAGTACTAAAATTGTCACACAGGAAATGAAGCAATGCCTGACTTAGATAACTGAGTGATAAGGTTTGACTCTCAGTCCCCACTCAGATCTCATGTTGAATTATAATCCCCAGTGTTGGGGGAGGAACCTGGTTGGAGGTGATTGGATCATAGAGGCTGGATTTCCCCCTTGCTGTTCTTGTGATAGTGAGTTCTCACGAGAACTGCTTCTTTAAAAGTGTGTAGCACTTCCTCTTTCACTCTGTCTCTCTCTACTGTCACCAAGTAAAGATGTATTTGCTTCCCCTTCACCTTCCACCATGATTGTAAGTTTCCTGAGGCCTCCCCAGCCATGCCTCCATACAGCCTGCAGAACTGTCCATCATTAAACCTGTTTGCTTTATAAACTACCTAGTCTCAGGTAGTTCCTTAAAGCAATGTGAGAATGAACTAGTACACCCAGTTTCTGAAAATCTTTAGCGGAACAGCTCAGAAGATCAGAATACATGTTGTGCTTCCAGATAAAAAGTAACTGTCTTTCCTTGGCCCTCATTCTCATTTATGTGTTTATCTCAGTATCCCACAACAGGGCAAAGATGAGAACTCTGAAGCCTGGGGACTGATGAAGCTTACCTTCTGGAGCTTCTGATCCAGTGGTCCTGACCCCTCTTGTGGAGCCTGTGGCTTCTTAGAGTAAAGAAAGCAAGAATAAAGACTGCAGTATGAAGACATACAGGGTTATGTAGCCCTAGGAGCCTGTCACCTGAGCAGCCAAGGTGTAATATTCCCTGTGTGCTTTTGGACTAGCCTGTGTTGTCATTCCCAAGTTCCAGCGTCTTTCTAGAGAATGCCCCAGTGGTCTTAAGAAAGTGAGTAATGGGCAACAAGCAAATAAGTTGACAAAATCTATACACTTATTCAATATGTCAGTAAACTGGGTTTTAAATGCTAAAAGGACATCTGTATATTTCTCATATAATATCCTTCCCACAGCGTATCTACCAAAGACATTTTCACTTATCGATTCTTTTTTTTTTTTTTTCTTTTCTAGTGTTCTGGAATGAGGAGATGGGGGCTATCACTAGATCATCTATATAACTGTCAATCAAATGACTGCACGACTGCCTTGGGTGTGGGAGGAGAATCTGCTTACAGCACAGGAAATAAGAATGAAATTTGAGTTTCCAATCTTTCATCAATGAACAATGGTAATATGTTCTCAATCAGTACTCAATATGGGAGAATCCAGTCACATGGATTCATTTCACACCACAGTCTTTATTGGATATTATTGGCAAATGAGTGCAATGACCCAGCAATGCTCACCTGTGGCTATTCCACCTCTTGTTGATGCACTTCCTCCTATGGAAGTTGTGGCCTCTGAGAGATAGAAAAACAGAAAAGACATATTTGAAAAATATTCAATCACTACGAAATGAGTAAGATATTACTCTTAAAAAGACAAGCACCAGAGAAGACATCAAATTATGGGAGGAGCTCTGAAGAGTTCCCTGCCAACCTGCAGACTCACCTGTACTGGAACTGCCAGGGGCAACGGTTGTGCCAGGAGCCACCCCAGTCATAGCTGAAACACCAAGAGGACTGGCATCACCATGGTGATTAATCTTTCTTTCCTACCGACCTGCCTCTAGAAAGAATCTAAACTTAACTTATATCTAACTAGCACTTTCCCTAGCTCTTCCCTGATGATGAGCCCTATGTATTTTCTCATTAACCATTTGATTACCAAAGCAACCAAAGTGACAATGTTCTCAACCTGTGATAATCTTCCTGGTATTCTCAGTCAGGAGGACAATGTGGGTTTCTCCCATGCTCACCTGTTCTCCTCCCTGTGTCTTGGCTGTCAGATGCAAGAGTGGTGCCTGCTGTGGGGTGGTTGCTGAGAATGCCATGAGTGTGCTGAGAACTCCAGACATTGTGAAAATATTTAGCTCTTCATTTGTGAAAAGGAAGCATTGACACAGGGCAGGTGTGTTTCCTGGGTTCTTGGAGCTCCTCTGTGTTTCTAAGCAAGTTTTATCACCCCCTCCTCTTTTAAAAGCGTCTAATGTTTGTAATTTCACAGCAGAAGTTACTTAGAACAATCAGTATAATCATCCTGTCTTCCGGGATTAGAAGTATGATTCTGCACTCTGTAATTAGTAGCTTTTCTAGAAAAATGTCTAAACAGATAAAGAATTTGGTGGCCAAAAATGTAGTATTAGTAAAGTAAATACAAACTGCTCTCTAGAATCTTCCTCTCTCTAGTCTTGCTATGAGTGTCAAAATCTGAAAACAACAAAGACATGAGTCGCTCCTTCTTCACTATTGTGAATGAAGCTTCAGTGGTGCCAACATGTTCTGCAGAAATTGTAGCCTCTGAGACATGATATGGAATTGCAAATTCTGGGGAGTTGCAATAGTGGGAAGACAGATTTCGTGTTATTCATCAGAACAACTCTACAACAAAAAACATCATTTCATCTGTGTGTCCATAAAAACGGTTTTCTTTCAACTTTACCTGTGTTGGAAATTCCTGTTTCAACAGATGTCTCAGAGCCTACTCCAGTGATACCTAAAACAAGAAAAAGCAAATTTAGCAAATTCATCATGGAAGCAACGAAAAGGGCCTTTCTCAGGACTTAATGTTATAAATGGTGCAAATGCTGAATTAGGAGTGTCCTTCTCACATTTCATTACCTTGGCTCATTTATTCGCAGGGACCTGCCAGTGAACACCCCTACATTCTAGCCTGCTGACAGAGGGATGGAGGCTCATTTCATGCCTGCCTGTTTCAATTTCTGTTATGTCTCCCTGCTGTACCAGGGATGACTACAGAGTGAGAAAAATGAAATATAAAGTTCTTTATAAATGTCTCTGTGATACTTTTGTGGTTGATTTCACGTCATCCTTAAAGCATACCCAGGCACACACATACACATGCACAAAACTCACATAGGAGTAAGAGCCAGCTTACATTTTCTTTATGGAATTTTACCTGTGTTGGAAACTTCTGAACTGGTACTGACTTCAGGAGAAATGATTGTGGTACCTGTGAAAAAAATTGTGTGAACTTTAAAGCAATGACGGTCTCATTCCTGACTTCAGAGAACTAGTTCTGAAAGCCAGGACTCAGGCACACTTGTTGGAGGGTCATGAAAATGGCAGTTCCAGAGAGATTCACAATTTGACTTGGCCTTGTGTAAAATGTGTCCTCAACCTTCGTATTCTTCTGTTTTAAGCTGCAATCCCAAACAATGAATCAACAGAATCCAAAGTCTTGGAATGAGAACACTCACCTCCTGACAGTCCTGCTCCAGGAGTCCCTGTAGCCGTTGTAGCCTCTGAGAAAGAAAAGAAAGGAATGAAGTAAGAACATGCTGATGGTTGGGTGTGGTGGCTCACACCTATAATTGCAGCACTTTGGGAGGCCGAGGCTGGCAGATCACTTGAGTCCAGGAGTTTGAGACCAGACTGGACAACATAGTGAAACCCCATCTCTACAAAAAAAATATCCTGTATTCCCAGCTACCCAGGAGGCTGAGGTGGCAGGATCACCTGAGCCTAGGAGGTCAAGGCTGCAGTGAGTCAAGATCATGCCCCTGTACTCTAGTCTGGGCAACAGAGTGAGACCCTATCTCAAAAAAAAAAAAAAAAAAGAAAGAAAGAAAGAAAGAAAAGAAAAGAAAAATAAAAGCATGCTGAGTCAACTGTATTACCTAAGTGGCTCCCTCCAGGATGTCCTGGTATGTGGTGACTTACCTGAGACATAACTTCCAGGTTTGAGGGTTTTCCCAGAAATTCCACCAGAAGTTCCTGAAATAAAGAAATGGTGGTCAACATGCCATGACTAGGCAATTGCTTTTTCAAAAATTTGTATTTCTTACAATATATTAGGATGCTCTTTCTTTGAGCTTTCGAATGGCAAGAATTAATCTGTGTTTCCAATGTAGCATCTCTTCCTTATAGCAAATTTCCCAACAGCATTCTAGGCGCTTTAGCGTCTTTGAGATTCGGTGCTTGGAAATGGAAGTTTTCTCAGTACACATATATCCAGTGGCCAGTGACTTGACTTCTTCGTGCACTGAATGAGCTCCTTGAGGTAGAAGGAAGTCTTAGGCTCCTCAAGCTTGTCATTTGTTATCTAGTAACTGTTTTGCATTTTTTTAAAGGTTTAGTATATGGAATAAACCAGTGTGGCTGCATTTCAGGCAATATTGCTTAATGAAAGATGCTCAAAAATTGCAGTAATGGCTTAGCAGGCTGAGCTGGAGCTATTCCACCTACAGAGATTCTACTCCCTCCTAGGAACTTGTGGCCTCTGAGGATGAGGAAAAGAAGAAAGACACAACTGGGAAGACATTAAGGATTTTGGATTATTATCGTGATAATTTTGCCTAGAAATAAGACCTGAGGAGATAGCTCCTTGAAATAAGTTCCAATGGGAAAATTCTACTCAGCTTGTTCTCACCTATGTTGAAACTTCTAGGGGCAAGAGTTGTGCCAGTGGTTATCCCAGTGGTAACTGAAACACAGAAAGTCCAGAGGTTACCATACTGACTCATTCTGCCATGAGAAGATCTGAATCTAGACGCTATCTGTGTGTTCTTTGCTATAACAAGTAGCCTTTTCTGGGTACTTAACAAATCTATAATTCTACGAGTTTCTCTGCTTGAACGATTCCATTTGTAAATCATAGGGAGTGGCAATGTTCTCTACTTGAGACGTCCTTTCGTGGCCTTCCCTGACAAAGATGAAAGACGATCTTCTCTTGTGTTCACCTAGTTTGGTCTCAGTATGCCTTAGCTCTCTGCTACAAAAGACAGTTTATATACACTGAGTACCTGACACAATGAGAAACTGCTGAGCATTACTCCTTCTTAGTGGGGTCAAGGAAGGCTTTCTGGAAAAGACAGCATCTAGATCTTTACCACTGCTTAGGATTTGTCTATGTGAAGTCCAGGAAGGGAACATCAGGCAGAAGACACAGTAAGAGCCAAGGTTTAGGGAAACTTAGCAGTATGTGTTATATAAACACAGAATGAGTGAAAAATAACTGGAAATTTAGCTCAAATTCAGTGAGAAAACAACTTCCTAGTGATCAGTCTATAAAATTTTATAAAGGAACTTCTAACAGTGCCAACAACTAATTCAAGTGAGGCTAAAAGTTGTTATGTGAAGGGGGCTAATGAGAAGTTTGGAAAGTAGATGGGGTCTCCAAGGACTCAAATACTACACTAAAGCATTTAGAATTTACTTGAAGGGCAATGGGTAGCTGCTAACATGGACTGATGACAGAAATGACATGAATGGAGATAACAGTCAATAGAGGACCACTGACCACTGCTTCAGATAGAATACATCTGAGAACAGAGAAAACTGGAAGACAGGAAACTTGCCTACAATAGTCTAGACTAAAGGAAATACAGAGGAGTAGAAAGAGCTCAGGCATTGGAATCAAAAGAGTTGTGTGGTTTTAAACAGGTTAAAAATCTCTGAACCTCAGTTTCCTTACCAGGAAATTAGGGAAAATAATGCCTACATTATTCAAATAGATAGTGAATGAAAGCTAAACATATTTCAGCTGTATTGAGTGTTTGTTATACAGAAAGCTCCTCAAGTAAGACATTAATGATGCATAAGCCTTGGTCCCCTTTCAACAAAGGTAGAATCTAATGGATCGGGGGACAAGTATGGAGATCAATCACCTCATCAGATAAGGGCCATAAAGAGGTTTTAAATCAGTGAAAAATAAGACAAAAATGCCTGTTTTCAGGGAGCTTATATTCCAATGTAAGTGCTAAAAGCATCAGAAGGAGAAATCATTTTTTTAAAAAGTGAGATGTTCTAAAGAATCAGCTTCTTGGCCAGGCGCGGTGGCTTATGCCTGTAATCCTAGCACTTTGGGAGGCTGAGGTGGGCAGATCACCTGAGGTCAGGAGTTCGAGACCAGCCTGGCCAACATAGCGAAACCCCATCTCTACTAAAAAATGCAAAAAATTAGCCAGGTGTGGTGGCACGCACCTGTAATCCCAGCTACTCAGGAGGCTCAGGCAAGAGAATCACTTGAACCCAGGAGGTGGAGGTTGCAGTCAGCCAAGATCGTGCCACTGCCCTCCAGCCTGGGTGACAGAGCAAGACCCTGTTTTGAAAAGAAAAAAAAAAAAAAAAAGCAAACAAAAAAAGAGCTACTTTTGCTTATGTTTTAAAACTGTTTTTAAGTTTAAAAAAGATATATCAGAATACATTAAAAGCTAAATAATTTTCTTGTAAATAGTAGGTGACAATAACTCTAATACGCTGAGAAATACGGTGCTGCCTCTTTTTAATAAGGGGGATGTTTTGGTAGTGATTTTGGTCTGTCTGAGTTTGTATACTTGTATACAATCACTGTAGAATTTAAAAGTATTATATAAAGGATTCAATACACCTTTATTATGATTTAAGAAGGCATGAGAATAGAAAAATCAAAAGCCCTATTCTACAAACATCAGATTTGAAGTTCATGTTTTATTAATCAGATAAAGTAAGACTTCTGGTGCCATGTGTTTTATTCCATTAATGTAACATTATTTTTTCAAATGCACATTTATAATCTCATATTTTCTCACCTGCTACTTCAGGCTTTTTTGATGGCACTAAAATTTAAAATCAAATCTATTTATAAATGTAAATATTTGATTTATTTCCATTTACAAAGATTAATTTGTATATCAGGTTATAATTTGAGACGCATGTCACACACAGTCCTTTAAATGTTTTTCAGTGCTCAAATGGAAAAGATAGAAATTCTATTTCAAGCACATTGTGCAGAAATAAATTTTTATGTCATTGAATTTCAGCTTACCTACAATTAGTTGTGGTGGAATTCTAACAGAGCTTACTAAAGGATAAATTAAATCCATACTTAAATTAAAGAATTTATTTTAATTTCATTTAAAAAATTTGCTTCAGTGTGTCAAATGTCATGATAATTAAATTTTGTTTAAGAAACAGATGTTATTCCCATAGAGGCTTATCTTAGAAATTTAAGTCAGAGTAAATGTTCTCTTGTGAGACATATTGTAAAGTGCTCTTTTAAAGAATCATGTATGATTTCTATGATTACAGATTATCAAACTGAAAACAAAACACTGCCTTTTTTCTAAGAAAAACATTTATACACAGGTAATTATTATTTGGTTACATTTAATTAAAGCTGTCTTGAAATTATAAAGTGCCAAAAATGATAAAATACATACTATGCCCCAATAGTCACACACTGTCCCCCAATAGCTACCTGTTCATGGCCATGTTGTTAACTTATAGTTATGTTGTTCAATATATAATATGAATCATGCCAATTTGTTTACATCTGCATAACCATAGATTGAATAAAGAGTTAATACAAATTTAGTTTGAATTAAATTACTGAATTAATTATTTTCTAGCAATCAGTTGGTAAAATTAATTTACACAGGAGACTTTATAATAGTAGTTAGAATAATGCAGCATAAATCTTCACCAGGAAAAAAAAAGGTAAGTATTCTATTCCTTAAACTGTTAATGAGCAATGTCGTCATTAGAGTCTGGGTTCTGTTAGAGACCTGCACATTGAGAAATGATGGATTTCTCAAGTACTATCATACCAAGTATATTACTAGTTGAGAACCTTAAACAATAATAATATACTGTAGCCGTGAAATAATAATTTTATTCATTTACTCAGTGTTAGGAAAAAGAAATTGCCCTATGAGTATTTGTGAATCATCGTAAAAAGAAGGAAAGTTTAAAATTTGGACTTATAAAACAATAATATTATAGTTTTGTCAAATAAAATTCTCCAAATCTTATTTCAGAATAGGAAGTGCCACAGTTTATTACAATAAAAAACTTATTTTTCTTACCTGCTGCTCCAATTCTTTTAGTTAAAAATGGAAAACATTCAAGCTTTGTGATTTTAAAAGCGAGCTTTATTGGTGTGTTTGTTTGTTTGTTTTGAGATGGAGTCTCGCTCCGTCGCCCAGGCTGGAGTGCAGTGACCTGATCTCAGCTCACTGCAATCTCCGCCTCCCTGGTTCAAGCGATTCTCCTGCCTCAGCCTCCTGAGTAGCTGGGACTACAGGTGCGTGCCACCACGCCCTGCTGATTTTTATATTTTTAGTAGAGATGGGGTTTCACCATGTTGGCCAGGATGGTCTTATCTGTTGACCACGGCATCCACCTGTCTCGGCCTCCCAAAGTGCTGGGATTACAGGCATGAGCCACTGCGCCTGGCCTATTGATGGGTTATTAAAGAACATTGTATATTTTGCTTTAGCAAAGGAAGGCGTCACACTGAAGAGCACAGTTTTGGAATCAATAAACAATTGAGAAAAATATTGATTTCACCATTTGGCTTGCTGAAGGAACATATCAACTTAGGTAATATCTTTGTCTAAGTTCCTCATGATCAAAATGAGATAATAATGTTCAAGTAATTTGTGAGATAATATATTTAAAGACATTGTAATTAACTGGCATTATTATTATTAATGATTCTACTGTTTTAAATTAAGCAATGAGCATGAAAACAAATCAAAAATACATCTGACATCCCCCTGCTTACTTACCAGTAGTGGCACTTCCTGGTGCAATTGCTGACCCAGGGATGGCTCCCGTGGCAACTGAGATTAAAAAGTGTAAAGTCAGGAGCAGTGTTCTTATTTTATTGGAACACTATCCAGATATTTATCAACATAACTACTTTGAGCCCAGTTGTGGTTCCAGTACCTGACGTGGAAGCTATGCTTTCACCTTCAGCTCCTGGGGAAGTTGCAGCAGGCACTCCAGTTGTAGCTGAATTTAAAACAAATGAAAAAGAATCTTAATAGCATAATCCGAAATTTTCATTTGGACTTCTCCCTGACATCTCAAATTCAACTTTCAAACATGAACCTGTGAACTTCCCACCACAAACTGCTGCTCCTTCACATTCCCTATTTTAATAATTGATAGAACCATCATCCTAGTAACTAAATATTAACTTGAAAAGTACTCTTAACCAAATCCCCATCAAACCACCGCCAAATTCCCTTGATGGTTCTCCAGAAATAGGTTTTGAATTTTTCCCTTTTTTCCATCCACCACCATAATTTATCCCAAACCATTGCCTCTTATCTTGATTGAGCAATAGCTTCCTAGCAAATCTCCCTGCTTCCATTTTCACTTTATATAATTCTTCACATTTGCAGTCTTACTGATCTTTTAAAAATGGGAAGCTGATCATGTCACTCTTCTGTCTCTCACCTTCTGGTAACTTCCCTTAGCTCATAGCAACAAGTCTAAAATCCTTAACTTGTGCGGCAAGGCTCTGTTCTGTGTGAACAGGGTCCTTCTGACTTCTCTGGGCTTATTTTGTACACCCTCTGGCTTCCTAACAGAGCACTGGGAAACCTGGCTTCTTTCTACTTTAAACTTTCTAAGATCCTTTGACTTCCTTCCCCATGGAGCTCTCTTAGCATTTCCCTCTCTGTCTTATCCTCTTTATCTGAAAACTGCCTCTTCATTCTTTGGGACACCAGGTGGAAGGTCACTGTCCTGGTACTCTCACCTTATTCTTAGCACTTAACATTAATTGTAATACTATTGAGATACTTTTCTCTTACTGGCTAAATCCCCCACTAGACAGGATATCCTGAGAGTAGTGGCCCTGTCAGACTCATTCACATCGGTGCCCACACACTTATCACAGTGCCTGACACACAGATGGCAATAAAAATAATTAAACAAAATTTAATTAAATAGTAAAACATGAGACATTGCTGTTATAATTGAAAATGTCCAAATACTTCTGGTATAGTAGACTTTTCATTAATCTGATTTTCTTTGGGAGGTTGCATTTGGCATATCTGAGACGCTATTGAGATATCCCCTCCAGGGAATATATTTCCTTTCTGCTCTAGTTTATACCCAGTGCCATAGGAGGGAGGATGATGTACAAGGTAAGAAATAGGCTCTGAGGACAGAACTCTCTGGTGTACATTATCACTTGCAGCAGCTAACTAAACTTCTCCTTGACTTCCTCATTTGAAAATGTGAATAAAAATAACACTTATCTCAGCAGTTGCTGTGAAAATTAGTGACATGTTTACATAACTTATAACAGTTCCTGACTGACCAAAAAGTGCTCAATTATTTTCTTGCTTTAAGCTTCTTCATTTAAGGTTTATTTCCTGATAGAATCAGCACTGTAAAGACAGACAATTTGTTTTCCTTCCATCCTAGTCCTAAAACACCTAACAAAATATAAGGTCCTAAATACTATTAGGTTGGTGCAAAAGTATTTACGGTTTTTGCCATTACTTTTGCGCGAACCTAATAGATGATTTGGATCTGACTTTCTGATTTCCTTATTTACAATATACTCATTACCATAAGTACATTGATCAGAAAACCTTATGTTCAGTTTGGGAGGCCAAGGCGGGCAGATCATTTGAGGTCAGGAGTTCGAGACCAGTTTGGCCAACATGGTGAAACTCTGTCTCTACTAAAAATAAAATAAAAATAAAAATTAAAAATAGCCAGGCATGGTGGTGAGTGCCTGTAATCCCAACTACTTTGGGAGGCTGAGGCATGAGAATTGCTTGAACCTGGGAGGTGGAGGTTGCAGTGAGCTGAGATGTTGTCACTGCACTCCAGCCTGGGTGAGAGTGAGACTCTGTCTTTAAAAAAAAGAAAAAGAAAAAAAAAGAAAAAGAAAAAAAAAGAAAACCTTATGTTGTGCTATAGTTGGAACCAAATTCTTGCAACCCCACTTGCCTGATTTTCCAGGTGTGGTTAATCTGGTCCTGCTTTCACCTGTTCCAGGGGTGGTTCCATATGGTTCTTCAGTTTTGCCTGGTTAAAGCACTAATTGATTATCAGCTTGACATGGTTCATCTTAGTAAATATAATGAACTTACTGCCCCTTATGTAAAATTCAAATTTAGACATTGATAAATCTAGGTCATCTCTTAATGATTTCTCCACGATTTAGGTCCTTGGTTAAATCACAATTGATTCATCTTACGATCATAATTGGACGTCTCAGCCACGCTTATGTTGGACCACACCAGAGTACCCAGGTGAGCTGCGCCTGCTGGGTTCCCAACTGTAGTGGCCCCAGAGTCTGGTGCTCCAGCTGTGCATCCCTTGCCAACACCTACAGTAGCCCTCATGAAAACATAAACTCAAAAAGTCTAAGGAATCTATAATATTCTGGAAAGCCCCCATCATTGTTCACCAATTTGAATTCTTAACAACATATTTAATTGTGATAAATTTACACAGTATTCAAGTCTGGAAGACCAAAAATTACGTTGTTCACATTAAATGACCTATCTTTAGCTAACTAGACTTGCCTTCAGGGGCTGTAACCTTACTTCCTGGCTCTCCTGTAGTTCTTCTTGCTACAGTGGTTGTGCAAACTGATGGTCCAGTTGTCCCTGTCACTCGAGCTGATAGTCAGTTTGTACCTGTTTTTCCAGCTGATGGTCTAGTTGTCCTTGATTCTTCAACGGATGTTTTGGTTGTTCCTGTTTTTCCAGCTGATGGTATACTTGTCCCAGATTTTGCAGATAATCCAGTTGTCCCTGTTACCCCGGCTGATGATCTAGTTTTCCCTGTCACCCCAGCTGATAGTCCAGTTGTCTCTGTCACTTCAGCTGATGGTCCAGTGGTCCCTGTCACCCCAGCTGATAATCCAGTTGTCCCTGTCACTTCAGTAAACGGTTCAGTGATCCCTGTCACTCCAGCTGATAGTCCAGTTTTCCCTGTTGCTTCAGCTGAAGGTCCAGTTGTCCCTGTCACTCCAGCTGATAGTCCTGTTTTCCCTGTCACTCCAGTTGATAGTCCACTTTTCCCTGTCACTCCAGCTGACAGTGCAGCTATTCCTGTCACTCCAGCTGATGGTCCAGTTGTCCCTGTTACCCCAGCTAATGGGACAGTTGTCCCTGTCACTCCAGCTGATAGTCCAGTTGTCCCTGTTGCTTCAACTGACAGTCCAGTTGCCCCTGTCACTCCAGCTAATGATCCAATTGTCCCTGTCACCCCAGCTGATAGTTCATTTGTCCCTGTCACTTCAGCTGATAGTCCATTTGTACCTGTTATTCCAGCTGATGGTCCAGTTGTTGATGATTCTTCAACTGATGTTCTAGTTGTTCCTGTTTTTCCAATTAATGGTATACTTGTCCCTGATCTTGCAGATGAAACAGTTGTCCCTCTCACTCCAGCTGATAGTCCAGTTATCCCTGTCACTCCACCTGATGATCTAGTTGTCCCTGTCACTCCAACAGATTGTCCAGTTGCCCCTGTCACTTCAGCTGACTGTCCAGTTGTCCCTGTCATCCCAGCTGATATTCCAGCTGACCCAGTCACAGCACCTGACGGTCCAGTTGTCCCTGTCACTCCAGCTGATAGTCCAGTTATCCCTGTCACCCCAGCTGATAGTCCAGTGGTCCCTGTCACTCCAGTTGATGATCCAGTTGTCCCTGTCACTCCAACAGATTGTCCAGTTGTCACTGTCACCTCAGCTGATAGTACAGTTGACCCTGTCACGCCAGCTGACGGTCCAGTTGTCCCTGTCACTCCAGCTGGTAGTCCAGTTATCTCTGTCACCCCAGCTGATGATCCAATTGTCCCTGTCACCCCAGCTGATAGTCCAATTGTCTCTGTCACCCCAGCAGATAGTTCAGTTGTCCCTGTCACCCCAGCTGATAGTCCAGTTATCCCTGTTGCGTCAGCTGATACTGCAGTTGTCCCTGTCACTCCCGCTGATGGTCTAGTTATCCCTGTCACCCCAGCTGAGATTCCAGCTATCCCTGTCACCCCAGCTGATAGTCCAGTTGTCCCTGTCACCTCAGCTGATAGTCCAGTTATCCCTGTCGCCACAGGTGATAGCCGAGTTGTCCCTGTCACTCCAGCTGGTGAGCCAATTGTCCCTGTCACCCCAGCTGATACTCCAGGTAGCCCTGTCGCTTCAGCTGATGGGCCAGTTGTCCCTGTCACCCCAGCTGATAGTCCACTTGTCCCTGTCACTCCAGCTGATAGTCCAGTTGTCCCTGTCACCCCAGCTGATGATCCAGTTGTCCCTGTCACTTCAGCTGATGGTCCAGTTGTCTCCATCACTCCAGCTGATAGCCCAGTTTTCCCTGTCACTTCTGCTGATGGTCCAGTTTTCTCTGTCACCTCAGCTGATAGTTCAGTTGTCCCTGTCACTTCTGCTGATAGTTCAGTTATCCATGTCACTCCAGCTGATGGTCCAGTTGTCCCTGTCACTCCAGCTAATGGTCCAGTTGTCCCTGTCACTTCTGCTGATAGTCCAGTTGCCCCTGTCTCTTCAGCTGATGGTCCAATTGTCCCTGTCACTCCAGCTGATAGTCTAGTTGTCTCTGTCACCACAGCTGATGATCCAATTGCCCCTGTCACCTCAGCTGATAGTCCAGTACTCTCTGTCACCCTAGCTGATAGTCCAGTTGTCCCTGTCACCCCAGCTGATAGTCCAGTTGTCCCTGTCCCTCCAGTTGATGGTCCAGTTGTCCCTGTCCCTCCAGCTGATAGTCCGGTTGTCCCTGTCACCCCAGCTGATAGTCCAGTTGTCCCTGTCACTCCAGCTAATGGTCCATTTGTCCCTGTCACTTCAGCTGATAGTCCATTTGTACCTGTTATTCCAGCTGATGGTCCACTTGTCCCTGTCACTGCAGCTGATAGACCAGTTGTCCCTGTCACCCCAACTGATAGTCCAGTTGTCCCTGTCACTCCAGCTGATAGTCCATTTGTACCTGTCACCCCAGCTGATGATCCAATTGTCCCTGTCACCCCAGCTGATAGTCCAATTGTCTCTGTCACCCCAGCTGAGAGTCCAGCTATCCCTGTCACCCTAGCTGATAGTCCAGTTGTCCCTGTCACCTCAGCTGATAGTTCAGTTATCCCTGTCACTCCAGCTGGTGATCCAATTGTCCCTGTCACCCCAGCTGTTACTACAGGTAGCCCTGTCACTTCAGCTGATGGGCCAGTTGTCCCTGTCACTTCAGCTGATAGTCCATTTGTACCTGTTATTCCAGCTGATGGTCCACCTGTCCCTGTCACTCCAGCTGATAGTCCAGTTGTCCCTGTCACCACAGCTGATGATCCAATTGTCCCTGTCACCCCAACTGTTACTACAGGTAGCCCTGTCACTTCAGCTGATGGGCCAGTTGTCCCTGTCACTTCAGCTGATAGTCCACTCGTCCCTGTCACTTCAGCTGATGGTCCAGTTGTCCCTGTCACTTCAGCTGATGGTCCAGTTGCCCCTGTCTCTTCAGCTGATGGTCCAGTTGTCCCTGTCACCACAGCTGATGGTCCATTTATCCCTGTCTCAACTGATAGTCCAGTACTCTCTGTCACCCTAGCTGATAGTCCAGTAGTCCCTGTCACTCCAGCTAATGGTCCAGTTGTCCCTGTCACTTCAGCTGATAGTCCATTTGCACCTGTTATTCCAGCTGATGGTCCACTTGTCCCTGTCACTGCAGCTGATAGTCCAGTTGTCCCTGTCACCACAGCTGATGATCCAATTGTCCCTGTCACCTCAACTGATAGTCCAGTTGTCCCTGTCCCTCCAGCTAATGGTCCAGTTGTCCCTGTCACTTCAGCTGATAGTCCATTTGTACCTGTTATTCCAGCTGATGGTCTAGTTGTCCTTGATTCTTCAACTGAGGTTCTAGTTGTTCCTGTTTCTCCAACTGATGTTATGCTTGTCCCTGATCTTGCAGATGATCCAGTTGTCTCTGTCACTACAGCTGATAGCCCAGTTATCCCAGTCACTCCAGCTGATAGTCCAGTTGTCCCTGTCACTTCAGTTGACAGTCCAGTTGTTCCTGTCACTCCAGCTGATAGTCCAGTTATCCTTGTCACCCCAGTTGATGATCCAGTTGTCCCTGTCACCCCAGCTGATGGTCCAGTTGTCCCTGTCACTTCAGTTGACAGTCCAGTTGTCTCTGTCACTCCAGCTGATAATCCAGTTATCCCTGTCACCCCAGTTGATGATCCAGTTGTCCCTGTCACCCCAGCTGATGGTTCAGTTGTCCCTGTCACTTCAGCTGATAGTCCAGTTGTCCCTGTCACTCCAGCTGATGGTCCGGTTGTCCCTGTCACTTCAGCTGATAGTCCAGTTGTCCCTGTCACCTCAGCTGATGATCTCATTGTCCCTGTCACCTCAGCTGATAGTCCAGTTGTCCCTGTCACCCCAGCTGAGAGTCCAGCTGTCCCTGTCACCTCAGCTGATGGCCAAGTTGTCCTTGTCACTCCAGCTGGTGATCCAATTGTCCCTGTCACCCTGGCTGATACTCCAGGTAGCCCTGTCACTTCAGCTGATGGGCCAGTTGTTCCTGTCACTTCAGCTGATAGTCTACTTGTCCCTGTCACCTCAGCTGATGGTCCAGTTGTCCCTGTCACTTCTTCTGATGGTCCAGTTGCCCCTGTCTCTTCATCTGATGGTCCAGTTGTCCCTGTCACTCCAATTGATAGTCCATTTATCCCTGTCACCACAGCTGATGATCCAATTGTTCCTGTCACCCCAGCTGATAGTCCAGTTGTCCCTGTCCCTCCAGCTAATGGTTGAGTTATCCCTGTTGCTTCAGCTGATAGTCCAGTTGCCCCTGTTACTCCAGCTGATACTGTAGTTGTCCCTGTCACTCCAGCTGATGGTCTAGTTATCCCTGGCACCCCAGCTGAGAGTCCAGCTATCCCTGTCACCCCAGCTGATAGTCCAGTTATCCCTGTCACTCCACCTGATGATCTAGTTGTCCCTGTCACTCCACTAGATTGTCCAGTTTTCCCTGTCACTTCAGCTGACAGTCCAGTTGTCCCTTTCACCCCAGCTGATAGTCCTGTTTTCCCTGTCACCCCGGCTGATGATCTTGTTGTCCGTGTCACTCCAGGTGATAGTCCAGTTGTCCCTGTCTCTCCAGCTGACAGTCCAGCTGTCCCTGTCACCCCAGCTGACAGTCCAGTTGCCCCTGTCACCCCAGCTGACAGTTCAGTTGTCCCTGTCACCCCAGCTGATAGTCCAGTTGTCCCTATCACCCCATATGATAATCCAGTTGTTTCTGTCACTTCAGATGATAGTCCTGTTGTCCCCGTCACTCCAGCTGATGATCTAGTTTTCCCTGTCACCCCAGCTGATAGTTCAGTTGTCCCTGTCACCCCAGCTGGTGGTCCAGTTGTACCTGTTACTCCAGCTGATAGTCTAGTTGTCCCTGTCACTTCAGCTGACAGTCCAGTTGTCCCTGTTGCCCCAGCTGATAGTCCTGTTCTCTCTGTTACCCCAGCTGATGATCTTGTTGTCCCTGTCACTCCAGGTGATAGTCCAGTTGTCCCTGTCCCTCCAGCTGATAGTCCAGTTGTCCCTGTCACTCCAGCTGATGGTCCAGTTGTCCCTGTCACTTCAGCTGATAGTCCATTTGTACCTGTTATTCCAGCTGATGGTCCAGTTGTACTTGATTCTTCAACTGATGTTCTAGTTGTTCCTGTTTTTCCAACTGATGGTATACTTGTCCCTGATCTTGCAGATGATCCAGTTGTCCCTGTCACTCCAGGTGATGATCCAGTTATCCCTGTCACTCCAGCTGATGATGGTCCATTTGTACCTGTCACTCCAGCTGTTGGTCCAGTAGTCCCTGACCTTACAGCTGATGATTCAGTTGTCCCTGATTCTTCAACTGATGATCCAGTTATTTCTGTTTGTCCAGATGATGGTCTAGTGGTCCCTGATACTGTAAGAGATTGTACAGTTGTCCCTGATATTGCAGCTGATGATCCAGTTGTCCGAGTCACTGTAGGTGATTGTCTAGGTGTCACTGTCACTCCAGCTGATGGACCAGAGATTTCTGTGTATCCCGTAACTGGCCCTGTTGTCACTGATCCTGCAGCTGATTGTCCAGTTGTCTCTGTTCCTCTAACTGATGGACTTGTTGTACTCTGTCCTTCAGATGAAGTTCCAGCTGTCCATGATTCTGTAACTAATGGTCTGGTTGTTCCTGATCCAGTAATAGATGGTCCAGTTTTCTCTAATCCTTCATTTGATGGTCCAATTGTCCCTGTAGCTTCAGCTGATAATCCAGTTGTTCCTGATGCTACAAGAGCCTTTCCTGTTGTCCCTAAGCCATCAACATTTAGTCCTGTTGTTACTACCACTCCAGCTGATTGGACAGATGTCATTGTCACTCCAGCTGATTGTGCAGATGTCCCTGTCAATCCAGTAAATGGTCCTGTTGTCCCTGATCTTTCAGGTGATTGTCCAGTGGTCCCTGTTCCTCCAACTGATGATATAGTTGTACTTAATCCTCCAGATGAAGTTTTTGCAGTTGTCTCTACTTCTGTAACAGATGGTCCAGTTGTCACTGATCCTACAACAGATGGTTTAGTGGTTCCTGTTACTCCAGCCAATGATTCAGTTGCCCCAGTCACTCTATCTGAGTATCCAGATGTAACTGTCACTCCAGCTGATGGTACAGTTGTCTCTCCTACAATAGCTGATCCAGTTGTCCCTGATCCTTCAGCTGATGGTTCAGTAGTCTCTAATCCTACAACAGATGGTCTAATTGTCCCTAATCCTTTACTTGTTGGTCTAGTTGTTCCTGTCACTCCTACTGATGGTCCAGTTGCCCCAGTCATTCTAGCTGATTGTCCAGATGTCACTGTCACTCCAGCTGATGGTCCAGTTGTCTGCACTTTTACAACAGGAGGTCCAGTTGTTCCTGATCCTACAGCTGAAGGGCTAGTTGTCTCTAATCCTACAGTAGATGATCCAGTTGTCACTAATCCTTCAACAAAAGGACCTGTTGTTAGTGCCACTCCAGTTGATTGTGCAGATGTCCCAGTCATTCCAGCTGATTGCCCAGATGTTCTTGTCAACCCAGTAAATGATTCTGTTGTCCCTGATTTTACAGCTGATTGGCCAGTTGTCTCTGTTTCTCCACCTGATGATCTTGTTGCACCTGATCCTCCAGATGAAGTTCCACTTGTCCTTGTTCCTACAACAGATGGTCCCATTGTCCCTGATTTGACAACAGATGGTCTCGTTGTTTCTGTGACTCCAGCTGGTGCTCTAGTTGTCCCAGTCTTTCCAACTGATTGTCCAGATGTCACTGTCACTCCAGCTGATAGTCCAGTTGTTACTGATCCTTCATCTGATGGTCCAGTTGTTGCTGATTCTCTTGATGATGATGGCCTTGTCCCTGTCACTCCAGCTGATGACTCAGTTGTACCTGATTCACCAGCTAATGGTCTAGTTGTTCCTGATCCCACAACAGATGGTCCAGTTGCCCCTGATCCTTCAGTTGATGGTCCAGTTGTTCCTATCACTCCAGCTGATGCTCCAACTGTTTCAGTCACTCTGGCTGATTGTCCAGATGTCACTGTTACTCCACCTGATGGTCTAGTTGCCTCTGACTCTAAAAGAGGTGGTCCAGTTGTGACTGATCTTTCAAGAAATGATCCCGTTGTCACTGCAACTCCAGCTGATTTTTCAGATGTCACTGTTACTCCAGCTGATTTTGAAGATGTCCCAGTCACTCCAGCCAATTGCCCAGATGTTCGTGTCAATCCAGAAAGTGATGCAGTTGTTTCTGATCTTGCAGTTGATTTTCTGGTTGTCCCCGTTGTTCCATCTGATGATCTTGTTGTACTTGAACCTCCAGATAAAGTTCCAGTTGTCCCTGATCCTGTATCTAATGGTCTAGTTGTTTCTGATCCAATAACAAATGGTACAGTTGCAACTGATCCTTCAATTGATGGTACAGTTGTTCCTGTCTCTTCAGCTGATGGTCCAGTTGCCCCAGTCACTCTGGCTGATTGTCCAGATGTCACTGTCGCTCCAGCTGATGATTCAGTTGTTTCTGATTCTAAAATAGGTGGTTGTGTTGTAGCTGATCTGTCAACCAATAGTCCTGTTGTCATTGCCACTCCAGGTGATTTTTCAGATTTTGTCACTCCAGCCGAATTTGAAGATGTCCCAGTCACTGTAGCAGATTGCCCAAATGTTCCTGTCAATCCAAAAATTGGTCCAGTTGTTTCTGATCTTGCAGTTGATTGTCCAGTTGTCCCCATTCCTCCACCTGATGATCTTGTTGCACCTGAACCTCCAGATGAAGTTCCAGTTGTCCCTGATCCTATAACTGATAGTCTAGTTGTTTCTGATCCAATGACAGATGGTCCAGTTGCCTCTGATCCTTCCGTTGATGGTATAGTTGTCCCTGTTGTTTCACCTAGTGGTCTACTTGTAGCTGATGATTCAATTCTTCCTGATACTTCAGCTGATGTTCCAGTTACATCTGTCACTCTAGCTGATGATTCAGTTGTTCCTGATTCTGCACCTGATTGTCCAGTTGTCCCAGTTCTTCCAGCTGATGGTCTTGTTGTGCCTGATCTTCTGGTTGATGGTGCAGTTGTTCCTAATCCTGCAGATGTTGGTCCAGTTGTCCCTGATCCTACAACAGATGGTCCTGATTCTATAAAAGATTTTCCAGTTGTCCCTGATCCTTGGCCTGATTGTCCAGTTGTTCCTGTCACTAGAACAGATGGTCCAGTTGTTCTGGATTCTTCAGCTGATGGTGTAGTTTTTCCTGTCACTCCAGGTGATGATTCAGTTGCTCTTGTCACTCCAACTGATAATCTAGTTGTCCCTGATCTCACAACAGATGGTCCAGTTGTTCCTGACCCATCAGCTGATGGTCCAGTTGTCTGTGTTTCTCTAGCAGATGATCTACTTGTACCTAATCCTCCAGTAAAAGACACAGTTGTCCCTAATTCTGTAGCTGATAATCCAGTTGTTCTTGATCCTATAACTGATTGTCCACTTGTCCCTGAACCTTCAGCTAATGGTCTAGTTGTCACTGATTCTCTTGATGAAGGTCCAGTTGCCCCTGATCCTTCAGCTAATGATCCAGTTGTCCTTAATCCTGAAACTAATGGTCTGGTTGTCCCTGACATCTCAGCTAATGGTCCAGTTGTCCCTGATACTCCAACTGATCGTTCAGATGCCCCTGTGACTCCTGACAACTGTTCAGAAGTCCTTGTCACTGCAACTGATGGTCCAGATGTTGTATCTGATTGCCCCATTGTCCCTGAAACATCAGATGATGATTTAGTTGTCCCTGGTGTTTCAGATGATTGTCCATAATTCCCTGTTACTTTAGCAGATGGTCCACTTGTCTCTATCTCTCCGGTTGATGATCCAGTTGCCCCTGTCACAAACACATAGTAAAAGTAGAATGATATTAATAGCTGTTTTGGTCCTTGGTTAACCTTTAAGACTCATGAGGCTTTATTTCTCTAGTACAACTTTTATACCTCTTCATCTCTATAACCACCATATTATTTCATACTTTTCTTTTGGTACATTGTAACTTCTTTTTAAAAAAAGAGTCTTACTTTGTTGCCCAGGCTGATCACAAACTCCTGGGTTCAAGTAATCTTCCTGAGTACCTGGGACCACAGTGATCTTCACTGTGCCAGCTCTAGCGTAACTTCTTTCTGTTTATTTTCATAAAAATCATTTATCTAATATCTACTGTGTGTCAAAGAAGTTGTCAGCAACTTATAAGTATCGCTTCATTTTACCATTAGAATAATACTATGAGATATATAATATTACTTTCCTCTTTTATAAAATAGAAACTAAAGTGAGATTAAGTAGCTGTTCTAAGGGGATGCAGATAAACAGTTCTCTGCTCCGTGGGGCATTCTAGTGGGAAGAGAGAGGTAGACATAAATAAAATAACTAGCCAGCCAATAACCAAATTCACAAACAAGAAAAGCTTCAGAGCATTAATATAAAGTGAATTGATACTACCAAATGGGATGTTCTATTTTAGACTGTCTGGTTAGCAAAGGCTTCTCTGAGAAGATGGTCTTTATTTTGAAGCCTGATAACAAGAAGCAACCTGCTAGTGAAGCTCTAGGAGAATGGCATTCCAGGCAGAGGTAATAGCCAGTACAAAGGTCATAAGTCTGATAGAGCTATGGTTGCTGGAAAAGCAGAGCTAGAAGTTGAGTATAGCTGGATAATGGGAGCTGAGGCGGGGAATATTACAAGGTAAGGTCAGATATGTAGGAGCAAGCGAAATGTTATGAATCAGGGGAGGAAGACTGAAGGTTTTTCTAAATGCAAGGGGCTATAATTTTAAAGAGGGGAGAAATAGCATAGAATTGATACACATTTAAAATCCCTCTTTACACTCTGTAGAAAATATATGGCAGGGGGTGCATTATAGAATTAAGAAGAACAATTATGAGGTGATTTCAGAAGTTCTGACAATCTATGAGTGGCTTGGGCTAAAACTGTGATAAAGGAGACTGAGAATAGTGGATAGGGTCAAGATATGTGTTGGAAGTAGCCGTAACAGGCCTTGTTTAGATATGAGAGGTACGAAAAAAGATAGAGTCATCAAGGATAGCTATAATATTTTTACCTGAGTGAACTGAGTCAGTGACGGTAACATTTTCTAATATGGGGAAGACTCAGAGAACAGATGTGAGCATAAAGGGAAATCCAGTATCACCCAGAAGGCTCTGGTTCTGAAGATCCTAATATATCAAGAATACCACCAAGGAACCAGATGAAGATGGAAACCTTGGATCTGTAGAGACATGGATCTGCACAGTGGTGTGTCTATGTGTGTATGGGTACATGTTTCCAGTGAAACTCCACTACTTGGGTAGAGCAGAAAAGAGTTTACTACCCCCTGACAACTCCAATCCTTCCAGAAGGTTCCCTTCCATATGACCTGTTATTTTACCTCTCTGATAAGAATAAAACCTCTTCATCCTTTACCAGACTGGGAATTACTATTCACTTACTGAATTATTTACCAGATATCCACCAGATATTTATCAAGTACCCAAACCAGGAACTGAGCTAGGCACTAGGAACACAACTGTAAACAAAAATAGGCAACGTGACAAGATCTTTCTCTAGTTTTAACAGAAATCCACCATGTTGGTGGTCTGTCTAGTAAAAGATAATGACTGGATGAAGAATCAACAATCCAGGCCCCGACCTGGCCTAACAACATACTTCTCCTGTGATTTTGGGGTAAACACATGGATTTTTTCATAGATAAAATGTGAATAATTACTAATATATTATTGACTGCATAGGGTGTCTGTAAGAGTCAAGTAAGTTAATATATGTGAAAACATTTGTCCATTTTATACTTTGTATAGTTGTTTTCTGATGATTATTTTTACTTTTGTTAAAACAGATTAAGATAACTTATACACGATATTATATAATGGTTAATGACTGCCTCATATGTTTATACTATAAATAATATTGTATTAAATATATCCAGTAGAAACTAACATATAAGAATGTTTTTATCTACTAATATTTTATCCTACTAATTATATTTTTCAGGCATTTTTTGGCTTATTTTCTGAGAAGTATTTAAATATAAATAAATAAATTGATTCATAATCTATCTCTTCAGTCATTTGGAGCAAGTTAAGTCTTACGAGACACAAACATTGTTTAGCAAGGGATCTGCAACACCCATTGCATAGTTTACATATTTCCTCAACAGGTCAGCTTTGAGCAAATGAGTTATAGACAAGCCCTACTTGCAAATTCTAGAAAAGAAGCCTTTTTAAAAACCCATATGTAAAGGTTTTAGGAAGAAAACTGATTTCTGAATGTTTAAACAATTCAGAAGGCAGTGTTACTTATTAAATTGTTCTTAGAAATGGGGAAAGCTGTTCATCAAGGTTCTAGATCTCTGTTCAATAAAGAACATATGGGAAAATATGCTAATACTTTAAACCACAACAATTTCAAATACTAAAGACAGCGGTGTTTTGCAAAAGATTGCAAAAAAATAATTCTAGTTTGAAATTTGAATATTCTTGCTTGATGTAAGGTAACCTTTTAATGCCCAACAGCATATTATATTATTCGTGGCAGAGAAGAATTTATTGAATTCTTAAATATTTGTATTATGGGAAAATCATATAATCAATGATCTGCAAAAATAACTAACATATTATTTAGTAATTATTTAGTATTTTAGCCTATATTGAATTATGTTAGCTTGTTGTCGAAGTGATTTTGTGTGGAAAAATGCAGAACTTAGACAATGAAATTGTAACTAAATGAGCAAATACATCCTAAGAAGCCCTTAACTTCTTAGGGCTTAGATAAAGTGTTAGAGGGTCACTATTGCTTTTTTTAAAAAAAAAACTAACTCCGTTATGGTTGTATCAAGTAACATTCCAGTGATTTCTAAATTGGCCGTGTGATAATATCAGATTTAAAATGCTACACTAGTCTAGTTTAATAATGGAAAATATCTAAATTATCAGATCATTTTTATTATATGTGATTTCAGGTATTGTGCTAATTGATACCCCCAATAGTGCATAAATACTGAATAACAAAGCATACAATGGCAACCTCTTTAATGGATTCACAGAATATTTAAATAACAGTGCTCTAAGTTTGAAGCAGGAAAGATTTTCAACTGAATTAATACCCTACTGAATAAGCTTTTATAAACAAGTTTCTGCACTGACTCCCATTTTTGTGACCTTTTAGTGCTTTGCTAATCTCAGCTGGTGTATTTGAAGAACCTGTGCTGCCACCACTGCTGGACCATCCAGATGTAATTTTGCCTCCACTAGTTGCACCACCTGGTGTTCCAGGTGTACCTGTGGCAAAGGCAAAAATGGAAAGGACGCATTCACAGAATTTCTTAAGCTATGAGATAACCAATTCTCACTTAAATTAACTTCCACCTAAAGATTACAGAAAGCTTCATTTTTCTGTATCGATAACAATAATGATCCTTTCCACATTTAAAAAATGTACTTTCACATACACTATTCACTATTTCCTTGGCTCCTCATCCCAAGCTCACAAAATAGATCACTTTGACCCACATTTTACAGATACGAAACCAGAGGTTACAGAGGTTAAGTGATTTACTTGCCTAACAGCATGACATTGATTCTGAGGAACAGTATTTACACGAACATCCCCTATTGCCCCTTGGCAAGTGCTGGGTCTCCCATTTTACCTACCTGGTTTGCTTCCAGAGATTGTCACTGCTGTGGCTGAGGCTGCATCGGTGTGTTTACTCACAGGGCTACTGGTAGTTGAGGCAGCAGATACTGTCAGGGACCCTGGTTATCAACAACAATGGTTCAGGCTCACTGCTGCAAATGTACTGGTCCCTATTCCATGCTGATAGCACAGAACTGAGATTTCTAAAGTATAGTGGATTAAGGGCATCTTCCCCATGCTTTCCCCTTGCTCTGACATTTAATGTCAGTTATAGCCTGACCAATAGTCCACATCACACACTTCTGAGGAAGGCAGGGTTGAGAAGTGTTAAGGAGTCATGTCCAGACTTGCCTGATTTTCCAAAACTGGTGGTTCCAGTGCCTGCTTCCTCAGGGGTGCTGCTACCTGGAGCTCCAGGAGTTGGTCCAGGTGGTACCACAGGTGTGCCTGAGACTTGCAGAGAAAACAAACAGTTTAAGAAACTCGCTGTTATTCAATCACTGTGACCTGAAACAACTTGGAAATCTCTTCCAGCATATTTATACTCACAATATTTACTCAGTTTAGTGATATTAGGACTTCTTGCTCAGAAAGAGTGTACACGTTAATCTGATAAGGTAATATTACCCCATCACAATCCTGATTTGCCTTCAACACTGAATGTGCCTCTTTCTAGAATGACCTACAAGTTATAATTCCAGAGTAAATTCTTCTCCAAACTGCACTTACCAATTGTATATTACTTAACTTTTTGCTTTTTTCATGTGTTTAAATATTACTTTATTCTAAAAATTCTAAGCTTTGTAAATATAAGAGCATCTTCTGGTACATAACACATTACTAAGCTCTCAATAAATATTGTCCGACCAAAATACAAGTGTTTGTGTTAGAGTAGGCAGATAGCCAGAAATGAGCAGGCAAGGGAGTCCCCTGGGAAAAGAAGTCCTGGAGACGCTGTCAACTCATAGTCAGTGCCGCCCACTGACAGGCAGCAAAAAAAGACAACAGCTACACTGGCTACTTCTGGCCTTGTGATTGAGCTCCTCTTGCCTTGAAGGGGACTTACCAGGCCCTAGATGGAGATAATCAGGTTAGGGACTTTCCCCCACTGACGAGCATGCACGCTCTTCCAAAAAATTGTCCTACAGTAGACTTTTGCTCATTATAAGAGTAAAAAGCACATCCCTGGGTGGAGATTTTAAATGCTAATGAGACATGCAATGTGTGTACTAGCGTGTACAACGACAGAGCATGCGCGCCCAAAGAGACATCCTGAAACATGCATGCAAGTAATACACCCCTCACGCCCCTTCATGAATAATCAGGTAAGATTCTCATAAAAGCAGTCCCCCAGCACTAGCTGCTGCTGGCTCATTCTTTCAAGCACCCCACTCTGTCTTGTGTTTCAGAGTGTACTTCATATTTAAATAAACCCTGCTACTACTATTTTTTCAGCCCTACCAGCTCAGAACTGTTTTCCACTCCTCTCTAAGAATGTACTTTGTCCTCCTTCAATAAACTCTGCTACTTAATCCTTGCTATGCACCTCTTGGCTGAATTATTTCTTCCAAGTTAGAAAAGAACCGAGGATTCCCGCACTTTCCGGTAACATTTGCATTTATCTATTTACAAGTACTGAATTCTTCATAATCTCTTTTGATAAATTAAATTTTGATATCAGAGCTCACACTTCTGCTAATTAAACATAATTTTAGATATAAATAATATTTCAAATGTGACTTCATGGGAAGCTAAAGTGGTTGCGGCATCTGATCTTCCACTTGTATCCAATTTGAAAAATAATGAGGTTCTGCCTATAGACTGTTGCCATGCTGCAAATGTTTTTTGACAAAAGTTCATTATTAAACTTATTATTGCTAGAATTTTCCTCATTCTCTTATAATTAACTTCTTTTTTTTAAACTCACTTGGACTGATGCTAATTATATATAAAACCTTTGTGTTTGACCATTGCTCTGACAACAAGATGTGCTTTGTCTTACCTGCTGTGTTTCCAGGGCCAGTGGCCCCAGTACCTGATGTTCCAGCTGTGTTTCCACTGCCTGCGCTGGTGGTGGCTTCCACAGACCCTTCTGTTGGACCTGGTCAACATACAAAGGCAGCTAGGATTACATTAATTTCCAAAGTTTCTAGGAAACTAAGGCAACTGTTAAATATTCTTAGACATCCCCATTATTTATCCTTTTGTCTGAGTATTTCAATAGCTTTGTTTCTGATCAGTGTAATTGATTTGAATGAATAAGCTTCTGCAATTATTTAGCCATTTACTCGATACTAAATCCCAACTCACTGCCTGGCATCCCAGTCATTCTTCCTGCCAGTGTTGTCAATTCACCTGATATTCTGGTTGTTCCTGTTTTGTTTTGTTTTGAAGAGGAGGGAGGAGGAGGAGGAAGAGGAGGGGGAGGAAGAGGAGGATAAAAGTAATATGATAAAATTTGTTAAACTCAACTTGGTTATTTATGATGTTTCAATGGCTACTTTCACCACCCAAATTCATGTCTTCCTTCCTCCTACCTAAAATATTGCAATTGTTTCCTCTTTACCCAATTAACAGGTCAATATTCTTCATCACAAATATATTCTCTGTTCAAGAATATTGAATGATAGTAATTCTTCAACATTAATGTGTGTAAGAATCATCTGGTGAGCCTATTAAAAATGCAAATTCCCTATCTCTCCCAGCAGAAATTCTAATTCTATTTTATAACATTGAAGAAGGTGGTCTTGTATTGCAGTTAAACTCCTGTATTCACTTTCAGTTTGCAGAGCATCCAGAGGATAAAAGAATAAGTTAATTGACATCATGGAGAATGGCTATATTTAGAATATCTAGAAAGGGATATGAGAATTTGATTAGTTTCAGGTTCATCATTTTGGGCAGGAATAATTTCTAGGTGATATATCACAAAAGGAGACACATAACATCAAGTCCCCACTATCAGTGATGCTACGTTTGATCACTAGGTTTAGGTGGTGACAACCAGAACTCTCCAGTGTAAAGCATTTTTCGATTCTGCAATTAGCAAGTAATCTGTTGGGTGATACTTTGGCATCACGCAAACATCCAAGTCCTAGTCAACCTTTCACTCAATGATTTCAGCATTTATTTATGCTCCTTGTCTATTTCATTCAGCATTTCAAAACAGTGATTTTTCCAACTGTATCCTTTTTCAACATTTATTAGTTGGAATTTTTCTTTAAAAAGAGAGATTTCTCTGATCAACTGGAACTATTTGAATATCTTGATCCATAGTTTCTAATAAAAATACTTGATAATTGATTAATTTTTCGCTTTAATTACCAATCTTCAGAATAAGGACTTGACATGATAGTCACTACCAACATTATCAAATGTTGCTGTGGTTGTTTCTTTTTATTAATTATCATTGGGGGCATGTATGTTTCAGTATTATCAATGTGCCTCAATCTATTACAAATACTTTTTTCAGTGCTCAAAATTCTCCAAATTTGGCCAACAGGAACTCATGCAGTTTAGCACCCTTGTCATTTGGGCAGAGCTCCCTTAGTCTTTGAATGCTTCCTCATTTTCTGACTCAAGAAGTCCCAAGCTCACCTTGTACTTTTCTTGTCCAAGACCTGGAATTAACCATTTCTCCAAGCAAGAGTGAACACAGACATTTAGGAGCCCAAACTGGCTGACAAGGGGTGCACACTACTGTTAGGGTACCACTGCTTTTAGGCCATTTCAGTGGCCAGAGGTGGAAGATATAAAGACAAATAAATACGTAGATAATAAATGTATTATATTGGAAGATATATATTTCCATATATTAGAAGTGTATATATTTATACCTATATTTGGGTATATCACATATATTTGTAATAAGTTTGTATATATTTCTAATATATGAAAATATACATAAACACATATACATATAAATCTATATATACATATATAAATATATATAAATATAAATTTATATGTATATATAAATATATCTATGTACAAATATGTATATATAAATATCATATATTTAGATTTATATAAATAGTATATATTATCATAAGTCTATATATATATTTCTTACTCAAATGAACATCACAGAAATTTACTTAATTATTTGATTTCTTTTCTTTTTTTTTTTTTTTTGGAGACAGGATCTCACTCCTTCTCCCAAGCTGGAGTGCAGTGGTGCAATCACTGCTCATTACAGCTCGACTTCTGGGCTCAGGTGATTCCCCACTTCAACCTCCCAAGTAGCTGGGATACAGGCATGTGCCACCATGTGTAGCTAATCTTTTGTATTTTTTTTTTTTTTTGGAGTGATGGGGGTCTCACTATGTTGCCCAGGCTGCTCTTAAGCTCCTGGGCTCAAGCAGTCTGCTGGCCTCAGCCTCCCAAAGTACTGGGATCACAGGCGTGAGCACTTCGTCCAGACCTGATTTAATTATTGTATTTCTTTTCTCTTACATTTAAAATCTTGATTTCTAATAACATTCATATAACTACTAATTGTTTCATTCTGTAACTCATGTAACTACTAAGAAGAAAATTACTGAATGAAGTTTAAAATTTCCTAGCAGTCTTTTTGCCATTAAAATACATGACATTAGCATATACTGTCTGATTACTGTGTGTTAAAGTCATGTGAAATAATTACTTTCTCCATGTGATTATAATTTGATATTCAATCAGGTTCACTTGTTTTGGTTGGTTTTCAGTTTTAGGGTTTGCTTTTTTTATTTTGATTTAATTGTGTTTTTAAAAATACGTATGACATTTTCCTTTTCGAAAGCCAAAATTATATTTAAAAGAATATTCAGAGAACTCAAAATTCTGCTGTTCTGGTTTGTTCCCTATAAGTAATGATTTTCACTAGTTTTTAGTTTATCTTCTGTGTTTTTTGTATACATATTTGCATATGTATATCTAATTCATATCCTTACAAAACATATACACATATATGTACACACACACACATCCCTCTTTTTTCATAAAGGTATAAATGGTATGTACAATTCTGATTTATTTTTTTCCTTTACAATTAATTCTGGAAATAACTAGATCAGTTCATAGAGATCTTTCTCACTCTTCTATTAGGATGGCGTAGTGCTGCTTTTTGTCATCTTTTATTCAATGTGTCTTTAAGGAGTTGTTTTCAGGCTCTTTCTATAAAAAAAAACAATGCCGGTATGAAAAGCTTATACATATGTTATTTTATATTTTGGTTGTCTAGCTTCACAAGCACTAAAAGCAGGATTTCTGGGTCAAAGGATAAACGAGTCTGTAATTCTGTTAGATTTTGCCAAGTTATCCTCCTCCAGGCTGTAACATTTTGTGCTCCCACCAGCAATACGTAGAGCACCACCTGTTTCTTTCCAGAACTGTCAACAGGGCTGTTGTCACACTTTTGGATTTCTGCCAATCTAAAAAGTGAGAAATGGTATCTCAGTGTAGTTTTGATTTGCATTTTTCTTGTGTGAAGTTGATCATTTTCTCAGAGGCTTAAGAATCACTTATAGTTCTTTTTCTCTGTAATTCAATTCACATCTTCTATTATTCTAGTTTTTGATTTGCTCTATACACTTTTTCCCTTTGCTGATTTTGCTTGGCATCCTTTTGTGCAATAAATCATAGCCACAAGTATGATTCTATACTGAGTCTTGTGAGTCCTTCTAGCAAGTCCCAAAACTTGAAGGGGTCTTGGGCACGCTGATATAGATTGCCTTTCCATTTGGTCAAAAATGTTTTTGTGTCTTTAAGGAGAGTTTTAAAGTTTTCCTCATGTAAGTTTTATCTTGTTCGGATTATTCCAAGGTAATTTATCTTATTTGTTGTTTACATAAATTGGAGTTTTCTCTTCAAATGTATATTTTAACTTGTTATTATTTGTATTTATGAAGACTTATTTTTCATAGATTAATCTTGTACCTTGGTACCTTATTAAATTATCTTACTGCTTACAGTTTTTCCATTGATTCTCTAGGGTTCTGCATGTACACTATTATATCATCTGTAAATAGAAATACTTTCATATTTTCTATTTCAAATTCTATGCTATCAATTGCTATATAATCCAATTTATTAATAACTCCAGAAACTGTTAAATAGTAGTATGATTGCATGTCTCCTTACCTTGTTCCTGAAGTTAGTGGAATAGGTTTAGAAATTCCTTATTAAGATGCTACACGTGTGGCTGAGGTATATGTACTTTATATCTATTTATATATTTATTTATTTATTTATTTATTTTAGTGAGATGGAGTCTCACTCTGTTGCCCAGGTTGGAGTGCAGTGGTGCGATCTCAGCTCACCGTAACCTCCGCCTCCCAGGGTCAAGCAATTCTCCTGCCTCGGCCTCCCAAGTAGCTGGGATTACAGGCACCCACTACCATGCCCAACTAATTTTCTTATTTTTAGTAGAGACGGGGTTTTGCCATGTTGGCCAGTCTGGTCTCAGACTCCTGACCTCAAGTGATCCGCCTGCCTCAGCCTCCCAAAGTGCTTACAGGCATGAGCCACCAAGTCCGGCCCTGTTTTAAGGAAGTATCCATTCATTCCTATTATTTTGAGTGGTCTTTTTTTCCTATTAGAAATGATTATTCAGTGTTTATCAAATACCTTTTTAGCCTCTGTGGGTCGTTTTGTTTCCCTTAGATCTACTATTAATATTATGAATTACATTAAAAGATGCCTTAATTTTGAAAAAGTCACTAAAAATCAGTAATAAAAATAATCAAGCATTAGTTTCTTCCTGAATGCTCATTTTTCCTTTTTTGTAAACTGAAGCATCTTGTACTTAGCTCGTGAGATTTAAATAATTCGCTTGACTACTTACTACCTGTTATCTATGAGTAAAGCAAGTCCAGTTGTTTTTCAGAATACTTTGCATAATTGACGCTTCAGGAGTAATTCTTCCAGGTATATGATAGGTTCTTTCACTACATAGATTTAGGGGTTTTTTCCTAAATTAAGAATGTTTTTCCTTATTTATAATTTTAAATATTAGTTCAGTTTCATTGCTTTTTCTTCTCCAGATATGGCAATAATATATCTTGGATACTTTTGTTTGTTTCCTAAAACTATATCATTCTCTAGCCCATTATACCTTTTCTGAAAGTGTCTGCAATATTTCAGGGGTAGGGTTTACCTCTTCTCATTTCTATCCTCTAATATCCTTGCTGTATTTTCAGTTTTATTTATTCTCAGTGGAGCATCTTGCTATTTGGTCTTTTGAGATAATTTTTCTTTTTCTTCAGTTTTCTCCTGGGTTTTCACCAATTCCAATTTAACATTCCTGCTATCTATTTCCACTCTTAATTTTTAATCTGTAATTTTGATGTATCTTTGTAGCTGTGGTTGTTTCCTTAGTTATTTCACGTTAATGTTACGTTTTTGTATTCTTTTGCTTCATGACTAGATCTTTAGAATTTGCTTGCTATTGCTGCAAAGTTTTTGAAAATGTATATAAAGGAATAGCTGTGTATCGATACTGGAATTTCTTTATTATTATTTTCATTGTTTTGTGGGCCAGTAATAGCAGGAGATTCTACGCAGGGGGCAGCAGAGAGGCTTCCGTATACTTCCCAGATTTCCCAGATAAAGGGCTCCCCTCTTATGTTCTTACAGTGAGGGAGCTTCATTTATAAGTGGCACTTTTTCCTTGTCTGCCTTCTGATGCTTTCATTATTATCTTGTTTTATTGAGACCCTTATTTTTCCATACTTATTTTTTTCCTTTGGCACCCAGGCTCCAAGGGTTGCTCCCCTGTCCAAAGACTTCCATGCATTCTCCAATACTCTTTCAACTCCAATCATGAGGTCTCTGTGACCTGCCAGGTCCCAGATTTTCTCTCAGCATTTTCCAATCAAGTTGGGAGGCTTTCCTTCTGAGGCTCAACTCTAGCTGATTGAACCACTAGAATCATGGTATTCTACCACTATTAGGACCTCACTATACTTCTCTATTTTCTGTGATGCCCTTACCTATATTTCAGCCCTATGGTGAGCCTCAGAGCCATCATTCCCAGTTTTTGGAGTCTGGCTCTTCTCTGTCTCCTCTACACACCGTAGGTGTGGGCTCTGTTTTGATCTTTATGATTTGAAGAAGGAGGTATCTATAGACTCTAATTTATGCAGCCACCATTTTCCTGTTTTGTTTTGTTTTGTTTTAAATTTTTCCATTGGTTTCTTGAGCTTAAATCCTATTCGATTCTACTAGTGTCAGTGCAAATTAAGGATCAGGTTGATACTATGACTAATTAAATTACATTCTGCTTGTGATAAAAGGATTTTTGGTGTGTTCGAATATTTAACCAGGTCATCAGATATTTACAACAGAGATACAATATGTAAGAAATTAGGTTAAGGAAGGTTCTTCACAGATTCAGCTTACTCACTTGCTTCATTTCCAGAGACGAATTTAGGGTGAACTATGTGTAATAAATGGTGCTCTCAAGTCCTTCTACTTGAAGACTATAATCATTTATATTGAGAACCTGTGTGTAGTAGGTCATATCTGCTTGGCTATGTATTATAAAAGAGTGAAATATCTCTCTGATTTTGCAGTCTCTTAACAGACTTCCTCTGATGTGCATCACATTCTGTTTTAATGCTTATTCAATAATAAACCTATATTTTATTCTGTACTACCTTTGTGCAGGGGGTTCTGGATTTGAACAACATTTTGTTTTTAATTCTCCTTCCCTAAACCTGAATAACTACTTTTTATTCCCTTGCAGTTGAATAGATTCTTAAAATTTCACTCAGCTTCCTTGTATTTTGAGTTTTTGTTCAAGTTGGGGCATATAGACATAGCTCGTAGTGCACTGATTATAATACATTCTTTTCAAAATAGAATAATCCTGTTGTTTTAATCAAATTAATCAGTCACTTTACTAGAATTGCCTCTCAAGTCTTACCCCAATGCGTGTCATTGAACAATTCCTCCACTTTGATTATCTTTTGCCTTGCATGGTTTCGCTTTTGTGTATATTATAAATATTAATTTCTTTTGCTCAGAAATGAAGTTCTATGAGAACAAATACCTTACTCTACTCCTCTTTTATGTTGTCTGTATCCCCCAGGATAATACTGAACACACAACAAATATTTCTTGATTTATTTCTGATCTTCTGCAGTTTTGACATTACACAAATAATTAAATTCCCCAGGAAAACTTGCCTCTGACAAATTTTAACTAAAAAAATTACACTTCTACTGTCTGGATTTATTCTGATTATGCTCTTTCCATACCCGATGCTCCAGAAGTGTTTTCACCACCAGCTCCAGTGGTGGCTACACTCCCCCCTTCAGTTGTTCCTAATTGAAAAGAGCAACAGTGCTCAGTCTGCATCAGAGTTTTCAAAATCATGAAATAAAAATACAGGGCACCCAGTTAAATATGAATCCCAGACAAACAATAAACACTGTGTTTTGATTATTGCATGGGACATACTCGTTCTAAAAAAACTGTTCCTGATTTGTGTGAAATTCAAATTAATTGGTATCCTATATTTTCTCTGGCAAGCCTAGTCTACATAAATGGTTATAATGAAGTACTCTTTGAATATATTTCAGGGTTTCTTTAAAGAGGTAAGTGGTCTACTTAACCTCTCCATGATCACTTTTTGTAAATTATATCCCTTCTAAATTCACTTAAACTTATAAGAATTTGAGGTTCCAACTAGGTTTGTGACTCACCACCACTAAAGTGACCAGGTGAGCCCGGGCTTGGCCTGGTGAGTTTCCCAGGTGGACTGGAACCAGTGAAAGATGTTTTAGCTGTGATTTCACTGTCAGATCCAGCAGTAGATCCAAGAGACTGTCCTGTTACACCTGACAAACACGGTATTGGGAGAGCATATACATTATTGTGACAACCCAGTGCCATAGTAGTTTGGAAGGAAATATTTAGAGAAAATATAAATTAAACCTTTTCTTGAAAATGTTAATAACTTATATACCATTCTATCTTTTTTTGGATGGCATTTATACTTAGTGAAATTTGCAGAGGTCTGATGAAATATTGTCCTTTTCACCAAAAGCCACGGCCTCGGAATGACATCCTCTACTCACCTGACATGACTTCAGATGATGTCGCTTCACTGCTTGTGGCTCCAGTTTTTCCACCCACTGAGGGTCCAGTAGTTCCTTTCAAAATAGACAATAAATATGTATCATGATCTTTGATTTAGCAGAACAGAGGGTGCTACTCTCTGCTTTCAAAATACCGTTTACACTTCTTCATTTCCAGGAATGGTTCACTCTTTCCAAAAACTGATTATAAGGATCGTATATGATTGTTGGCATCCCTCAGAGTGCTTATTTACTTATTCCTTGTAAATAAGCTTGTTTATTATTTACTTGTTTAATATTCAGATATCTGAACTTAGTGGTTCTTAACCCAGGTTACATGTGGGACCCATGAGGCTTTTAAAAAATACTTAATGCCTGGTCCCTTCTTCCAGGGACAGAGTCAATTAGTCTGTGAAGGATTCTTCAATATGTATTTTCAAACATTTCTCTAGTTGATTCTAATTTGTAGTTAGGATTGCAAACTCTGACCCTAGCCCCACTCCAGACTCACAGACTCAGAAGTTCCAGCACAGGAACCTCTGTCTGAATCTGTATGGCCGATTACTACCTGCAATACCTGTGGTCAGTGACTGGACTTCCTAACTCCAGTTCTTTTCATTCTTTACAGTGCTGCTAAATAAAGAAAATGTGGGCAGATCCACACGCTCCATTTTACTCCTGCACACTCACTGACTTTTCCCTTTTACTTACCTGATTTGCTGCTTTCAGAGGTTGTGGCTGAGGCTCCAGGGCTGGCAGTGGTGGAGCCTGCAGAAACTCCTGTACTTCCTGAAACCAAGACAGGAGCAGGTATGCATATTATTACTTCTGTTACTATGACTACTTGGAAGTTTCCAGAAAAAGGAAGTGAAAGAAACTATCCCTCCAACTTTCCTCAGCCCTGCATTCTAATACTAGTTCTAGCCTGAATTTACAGAGCATCACTTAGTGTGGGAGGTATGGTTGGGAGCTTCTGAGACATTATGTCCAGCCTGGTTGATCTTACCAGAAACTGTGGCTCCAGGGCCTGCTTCTCCCGGGGTACTGCCAACTCCGACTGCAGGGGTTGCTCCAGATACCCTCGGTGTGCCTAATTTTTTATCATGGAAAAAACAATGTCTGCTAAGAAAGTTAAATCCTCAAAAGTGACCTAAAATATACATTTTTTTCCTTTAAAAAATGAATCTATCTCATAAATATCATAAGTTCTTGTTCAAGGTAAATCAGATAAATCAGGAAACTCTGATATTGTATTGATTATAATAAAGGAATCTTTCTTCATCAAATATAGTAATCATGCAGAAAATTCATCGTTCAACATTGAATTATCTTGTCTCTTCTTACTAGGATTGCCTTATGCTCCAGCATGCATCTTTTATTTGCTTGATTAACTCCTGCCTTTCTTAGTCGTTATCATCTACATCTGTAGGAATATTTATTCCTTCCTCTCCAAAGTGAAGTAGAGTGAGAATATATGTCCCTATTCTTTTCCTGCATCCCACAGAGAATCTATCACAGTATTAGGTAGACAGCATATCCTTGTTGGTATAGTTCTGATCTTCTGGACACACAGCCTTACATAATGTTTGGATTCCCCAAGAAACCTTGTTTCGGACTAAATTTTGAGTAGAAAGCTCCCCTGTCTACAGGACGGCATCGTGATGGTTTTGCTCTTCCAGTACCTGCTCTCTCAGATGTATTTTCACCAGCAGCTCCAGTGGTGGCTGCATCCACTCCTCCAGTTGTTCCTACTTGGAAGAATAATGGTGCTTAATGTATATGGATAGTTACCAAAAAAAATTCTTTCAAGATATTCACAGTTTCATGTTGTTTTCCTAAAATATTGTCCTTGGTTTTCTTTACTTAATCTCATTATTGTATTCTGGGTTCTTGGCAAAGCTTGTGTTGGACCCCAGTCACAACCCCCAAAAGGGTCTCTTGTTGCCTGCCGGGTTCCCAGAGCTGGTGGCCCCAGTGCCTGATGCTCCAGGTGTGCTTCCCCTGCCTGCTCCTGTGGTTGCACCCATGGATCCTCCAGTTGTACCTGACAAACACCGTAGCAGTAATTTCAACATACAGTACTTCTGAAGGAAAAGACTGGGAGATTCAAGTCAAATTTCAAGCTTCTTGAGCAGCTTACATGTTTTGCTTATGCCTACTTATCAGGCGCTAAAGCATGTTTTGACTACGCCCATTTAACAGGATCTAAAGCACGTGTCCTGACTTGCCTGATTGTCCTGGGCTTGTAGCTCCTTTGCTTGGTTCCCCAGGTGTGTTGCCCTCCTCTCCTGTCCTTGTTAGGGCGGGAGGGCTTCTGGTTACTTTTGATTAAAAAAAAAAAAAAGTATTTTAAAAAATTCCCTGGCCGGGCGCGGTGGCTCACTCCTGTAATCCCAGCACTTTTGGAGGCAGAGGCAGGTGGCTCACCTGAGGTCAGGAGTTCGAGGCCAGCCTGGCGAATATGGCGAAACCCTGTCTCTACTAAAAATACAAAAATTAACCAGGCCTGGTGGCAGGTGCCTGTATTCGGGAGGCTGAAGCAGGAAAATCACTTGAACCCGGGAGGCAGAGGTTGCAGTGAGCCGAGATCGCACCACTACACTCCACCCTGGGCAACAAGAATGAAACTCCGTCTCAAAAAAAAAAAAAAAAAATGCCCTGCACATAAACCAACTTATTTACTCTTATAAAATTCCTCTGAAACAGGTGATAATATTATTCTTATTTATTAGATGTGATTAAATGACTTGCTCCAGGTCACCAAGTTGGTCAACAGCAGATCCAGGAGCCAAATTCAAGCAGTCTAGCTACAGTTAATACTCTAACCTGTGCTTCTCAAACAATCTGTAGCAAAAGATCAATTTTGTAAAATTTCCAATCTGTGCTAGGTGGATACTTTGAAAAAGGCCGTAAAATAGAGAAATGAAATTTTTAAAAGTAAAACCATATGAAACACAAGTCTTTATTTAATAGACATAAAAATCATCCTGTAAAATTGCTGTTTTTAAATGCTTACTCTCTGTTTCAGTTCTTATTACATCAAAAACTGGTAACAGTCTGGCTAGTATTCATCTGTCGACCAAACTTTGAGTAGCCCTGCTCAAAATCCTTATACACACTGCCTCATAACCAAAAGAGATAGCTGATTGACTTATCATTATTATCCAAGTAATTTTGATGCAGGTTTTAAGAAATGAAAACAAATGGTCATCACTCTAAAATTTAAGTTTACTGACCTAATTGGAATGAACCAGTTTCTTAATTTGTGCTAGTGTACATTGATTATATCCTTTAAACCGTTAATTGTTATGTAAACTATATCTTATTCCAAAAAGTGTTTAAGTTATAACGTTTAAGTCAAGAAAATTGCTAAGGGAAAGTAAATGTAGAAAAAATAAAATTAGGCCATGGATTAGTTAGCAAGTGCATAAAGAGAAATAGTTCCATGTATACACTAAAGAAATGGCTTTTAACCCATCTATGTATGTAAAGAAGTTTTGATTTATATTAAAAGCAATCAGAACAATTGAAGAATTGTAAGTAGTGGAGTGACATGATGATAGTTGAGATTTTGGAAGTCCATTCGGCCATGGTATTGACTGCAGCGTAGATATGGGAGGGAAGCGAGGAAGGAGTGGAAATGTTAGAGCAGTAGTTTTCCACTTTGATGAGCATCTGTTGCATGGGCTTGTTAGTAAAGTGTTTGCTGGGCTACACTCCAATAGCTTCTGATTTTAGGCAGGTGGGCCCAGATACTTTCATTTCTAATGAGTTCCCAGAAGATGCTGATGCTGCTGGTCCAGAAACCACACTTTAAACACCATTGTGTTGGAGGAAGGTGAGCCAGGTGGAGGCTAGGTGGAAAATATTTAACACCTGAACAAAAGCAGGGGCAAATGGAGGCAGAGAAGAAACTTAAGAGATACTTAAAATTAGTAGCTGATTGTATGGTGGACTGGGGTGAATTTAGGCTTTTTTGTTTTCTAACCAAATTATCTCTGCTTAAGGAAACCAATAATATTTTTTTCATGAAACCAACCGTAGTTAAAATTCAGTCATTGATGTGTATGGCAAACATATCCTCATTGGCTTTTGTTGGATCTAGGTTTTTATACACACACAGAGCTGTGGAGCTAGCTATTCCACACCAGAGAGGATTCTGTGTTCTACTCCTGCCTCTTCCAGCTTGGAGACCTTTTATTATTTTCTCACCTACTGCAAATAATGACAGATAACTACCACGGTGTAATTGTTGATTAAATTACATACTATATGTTTGAAGACAATTCAGAAATCTTCCTGTGCCATAGAAACATATCATTAGTATTTTATTAAATATTAATCATTGAATTTTTCTCCAGGGTCATTTAGCTGACTTCAGTAGCTCTGACATTTGGCCCTGTTATATAATGTTGTACTCAGGGTAAAGTTGTTGCCAAGTTGAAACAGAGGATTCCTAGTAGAAATAGGCTATGGAAGAGATTGTATTTGACTCATTTCTTTGTCTCACCTGTTCTGAAGTCACTTAAATTTCCATGTTCATCTCCTGTGGTTATAGCAGGTAACACTCCAGTTGTCCCTGATAAATGTAAAGAAAAAACAAACATCTGGCTAAAAAAAAATGCATAGGTGCCACCAACTATCAAGGTCATGAGCACATATAGTTGTAACATGATATACTTTAAGGAAGCAACTTGTGAAAAGACTAAAGATACAACATTTCAATTACATATAAGGAATAATCACCTAACTCTGATACTTTTATTTTGCAAAATATTGTCCTGAGTAGCATCTCCTAAAATGAATTGCTTAGCTGAGGCTGGTATACTTTGTTCTGAATTTAATTTACCTGTCATGCCTGCAGCACCAGTGATGGTGGGGCTCACTACTCCTGTCGTGCCTGCATTTCCAGGTGTTGAGATGATGGGAACTGAAGTTTCAGTAATGCCTGAGAAAAACATAAAATTAACTTCTCATCTAAAGTCTCTTAGGACTTTATTACCACGGAGTGAGTTAACTATGTAATCAATTTTACTACAGAAAATAGAATCAATAAAGCCAGTGACTTTCTGCCTAGAGTTTCCTAAGAATTTCTTTTAATATCATTGCCTTTTTTCTTTTTTACAAGTATAGCTTTCTGCATCTTGAACTGAGTCACACTAGGTCTTCATACATTTTTCTAAATAACTGTTTCAAAATAAGCAGAACCTACAGCCACTGTGGAGAACAGTTTGGAGGTTCCTCAAAAAACGAAAAATTGAGCTACCGTATGATCCAGCAATCCCACTGGTGAGCATATACCCGAAAGAAAGAAAATCAGTGTACCAAAGAGATATCTGCACTCCTACGTTTGTGACAGCACTGTTTACAATAGTTAAGATCTGGAAGCAACCTAAGTGTCCAGCAACAGATGATTAGATAAACAATATACGAAATGGAGTACTATTCAGCCACAAAAAAGAATGGGATCCAGTCATTTGAAACAACATGGATGGAATGGGAGATCATTATGTTAAGTGAAATAAACCAGGCACAGAAAGACAAACGTCACATGTTCTTACTTTGTGGGATCTAGAAAAATCAAATCCATTGAACTCATGAACATAGAATGTAGAAGGATGGTTACTAGAGCTAGGAAGGGTAGTGAAGGGTGGGGGAGAGGAGGGGATGGTTAATGGGTATAAAAAATTAAAAGAATGAATAAGGCCTACTATTTGATAGCAAAATAGGGTGACTATAGCCAATAATAATTATATATTTTAAAATAAGGAACATAATTGGATTATTTAGAACACAAAGGGTAAATGCTTGAGGGGATGGATACCCCATTCTCCATGATGTGCTTATTTCACGTGACATGCCTGTATCAAAATATCTCATGTATGCTATATATGTGTATATCTACTATGTATCCACATTTTAAAAAATAATTTTTAAAACTTAAAAATAAAATAAGCAGATCCTTATGCCCTAATCACTGTTGCCTGGGGCTGATAATAACAATAAAGAAGCACTATCATGAAATAGTTAATTGCTACTTTTAGGCTTATAACAGCTAAGAGAGTAACATGTTATTAGATCTGCACATGTTTAAACTTAAAAAATCTAAGAGAGTAACATATGTTATTAGATGTGCAACCCATAGTCTTTAAAGAAATTAAAGATATTTACTACTGTTGCAGATGCTATGTTAATAGTTAATGATAAAGAAGAAATTCAAACTAGAAACCATGTTTCTATAGCCAGTCAATATAAACTGATCGAAAACAAGTAAAATTCACAGTTGTTAAGAAAAATTTAAAACCAGTGGTAAAAGCCTAGTAAACTACTTGTTTGAAATATTTTTTCTAAAGCCAAACTGTCCTATAAATTCTTTCTTAAAATCGAAAGTGACTAATAATTTGTACTACTGGATATTTTTATTTAACATATAAAACCAGGAATTAATATACTGACCTGTAGTAAAAGGTTCGGTGAGGGGACCTAGGGTTGCTCCTAAAAGGAAAACAGAAATGTGAATTTTTCCAACCTCAAGGGAAAAATACCAGAGAGATTGTTCTGCTGTTGTGTAGTTTTCAATATAATTTGTAATATATGTAGTGTTTAGAGTTAATAATAAATTTGTATTTCATTTTTAAAATAATGACATACATGATGTACTTTCCAATGCATACATACACACACACACACACACACATACTGAATTCTACTAAATACAAAGTAAATGGAATGTATATCAACAATTGCAATAAATTCTCTGTTAAGCAGAGGCTGATTTTGCAGTTTATGGTTTCTTCAACATTTCTTAGCTTCTGGTTGTCTGCAGCTTGGATATTTTTATATTGAGTAACACTTAGTCTATAAGGGCTTGGGGGGAAAAGGAGAAATATTTTTTAAGATTTATGTTTATGATTTGATATAGCAGGTTTATAAAAATAAATTTGAATTTACCCTAAACAGCTGTGGTGGATTATCAGTGAACTCTTGAAGGAAGAGGCCATGTTTTACCTTTGTATTCCCAATGCCTGCCCATTGCCAGGGACGTGATAAAAGCTCACCAAATGTTTATTGAGGGCCTGTGCACTTAAAAATAAGCCTTTATTAATTTGAGGTTTTCATAAATAATAAATAGTCAGGTATTTTATCTATTTCAATGTTAATTTTCCTTGAAAATCCATGGAAATCCATTGCTTACTTTATGTAAACAATACCATTTTTGCAATTTTATAGTGTTTTTGAACTTCAGAAAAAGAAGGAGAGAAACAAACTTCTCACACAATCTATTTGATCCTCACTCCTCATCCAGCCACACTGGTCTTTCTATCTTTTCTACCTGCTGTTTGCAGTTCTCTGTACTTGGAACATGGTTTTTTCCTCCTCTTCTCCTAGTTGAGCTTTCATTGGTCAGTTCTCAACTCAATCATCTTTTCTTCAGCCTTTCCTGAGCTCCTTGACTGGATTAAATCCCTCCCCTCTCATCCCATGCCCTTTTAGGTACTCCATGGCTCTTGTGTTGATGTAAGTTTCCATTTGTTTTTGTAATTACTTAATTGATATCCATATTCCTGACTAGTCTGTAAGGCTTTATAAAGGCATAAGTCACGTCGATTTTATTCACTTTAGTATCTCCAAGGCCTATAAAAGTACCTAGCACATAATAAGAGCTTGATAAGTATTTGTTCATAGACTGAATGAATAAATGAATGGAATACAAATATTTTACCCATTTTTCATATAAAGAATGGGGCTCAGAAAAGTTGAGTGATTTTTTCAAGATCACACTGCTGGTTAGTGACAAAACTAGGACTAAATGTAAGTCACCCAGTAACTAGGACTGTGACCCATGCTGCTTTTTATGTTATTCTGCCTGTATGTATAACACATCACCTCTTGCATTTTTCAAGTTTTCTTAATTACCTATTCATCATGTTAATGGAAATATTAAAAAAGCTAGACTAGAAATTATAGAACACAATATCAAGTAAACAATAAAATATCCTGTCTCCCCAAATTACTTTATAGAATGTACATTTAAATAAGTATGGTAAGTAGTTTAAGAGAAAGTTTTTGTGACAGTTCTCAAGAGCTGACAAGGTTTAGTTGAGAAGAATTTTCAAAATCAGTATCACATAGACTCCACCAACTGACCAATTCAGATCTTGATATCTTTTCTCACTAATGAGCACAATAGTTGGACATCTGGATCAAAATCTCTTGCTGATCTAATTGTAAGAATAGCATAGAAAGACTGTTATGCCATGATCCACAGAGACTATCAAGATTAGAATGATGTGGAAGAATAGATAGACCCTGATATTCCCAAAGATTTTGGTGCAGATTCCATTTCCCAGTATTGATTTAATCTTTATGGAATTCCAGTGATCCAGTTTGAGCACTTTCAAATTCAAGAAAATTACATTTAATTAAAAGCAGCATTATCATATGGAATAAAATCAAATCTCCAATATTTACACATCTAAATAAATATGCTCTAATCAACATGGATTCAAGAACATAGTTGCACACCATAGGTGGTAGTGTGCTGATCATCACTATTTTTACCATATGCACAAGAGAACATATTTATAGGCCTTTCCTTATAATTGATGTTGTTGAGATGGCAACATGCTCCTGTGCATCTCGAGGACCGATCTTTAATTCGCGTCATAGAGTTATCTACACTAGGCACAGATTGAAGTGCATACCAGTCAGGCTACTGTGATATAGCTCCCTTTTCCCATGAATGAATTTCAGAAGATGTAAGTCTGAAATTATTGATACAGCAATAAAAGTAGGGATAAGCCTTTACTAACAGGAATACATGAGAACTCACTTTTTTTCTGGGTTTAATTACCAAAGCTGTTAGAGACAGCATTCCCATTCTCATTAATTTTTACATCCATAACCATTACAGTTTCAACTGATTTTTCCGTTACTTGCAAATGAACATACACGCTGGAATTACTTGATACTGTCAATTATATGCATCAGCTTCTTTGTGGACAAGATCTAAATAGTAATAGGAGGAGCTGCCTTTACCGAAACACTAAAAGCTCTGCATGCCTGCATGGTAGTATGATACTCCACCCTAAAAAGTTTTCCAAGTGGCTTTATTCACTTGTGTTTCACCTCGCTATAAACTTAATATAAAGTCTTTTAATTAATTTTCTAGCTACCACTAAGTTTTTAAATTACTTCTAAGAATCATTTTAATTTTTACAAGGAAAAAATATTTTGGCATTTTTTTCAATGAATTTTATTTTACTTAAAATACATGTCTGAAAGGCAAGCTTCAGGAGTATCCATAATATTTCCCCTTGTAAACAACAAATTCAGTACTGCAGAGTCTACAGTTTTTGCAAAATATTTTATTCCAAAAAAATTTAAAACTTCATAAAATTGGCTTTAATTCAGGAAGCAGTATGTTTCTGATTAGTAACCGAAAAAGTATTAAACTCATTCACCTAATTAATTATTCCTTATAAAATTCACCAATAATAAAGTTGCCTTTACTGAATACTTACTATGTATTACAGTAAGCGGCACTATCACATTTACTGTTTTCTCAAATCTTTCCATGTAGAGATTATTATTAGTTCCCACTTCACAGATGAGAACACTAAACCTCAGGCTGTTGAGGGACTTAAAACAGGGTCAGACTTTAAGGGAAGGGATTCAAATTCTTATTTTTCTAATTCCACATTCCACTATACTCATCTACCTCCCTTTGCCTGATGCAATTATGTTTTTCAATGATTGATGCTATTTTATAATAAGCACATTGTATAAACAAAATTTATATATAACATAGTGGTAACATTCTAAGATTTTAAATTTTTGAGCAAATATGAATTGTAACAGATTATATTGTTGTGTAACAGAAACCCACTTTTAAATTATATGTCAGTATCCTACATATTCGTCCAAAGGGGATTTTTTTGTTTTAATATAAACCTACTAAACAATCTACGATTTTAACGTAAGTCCCAATTTGAAATCAGATTCTGTAATTACATGTTGCTACTTTGATAAATGATTTAAATTAAATTCAACTTCATCGTCTTCTTTAAACATGGAGACACAGGGGCATTAGGACTGGAGTCTAGAAAATATGTTCTGAATTTTAATTATCTCTGCTACTTATTATCAAGTAACCTTGAATGTATAACTTAACCTCCTTGTGTTTCCATTTACTCATTTGTAAATAGGGGGAAACGATGGCACCACTTCAGGGAATTTTCTGTATCAAATCAGATAACATATGCCATATACGTAGAAGTAGCGCTCAGTAAATATTAGCTCTGTATCAAGATCAGTCAATCTAAAGAGGAAAAGCCCCATAACTGCATAATTTTTCTTCTAAAAATAGCATGCTTATTAGAATGGTTAGTTAGGCATCTCTCAGGGTATTTTAGCCCTTTGAAAGCATTCACTGTATGGAAAAGAAAATAGATGCAGAAAGCATGTGGAGAAATTAAAGTTTGCATATTGCTTCCCTTTCACTTTAGAGTTTTCTGTAATGTTTTTCTAAACTCCTCAAAAGTTACCCTTTACTTCTATGCTATTTACCTCAACAAAAAAGTTAAGGTCTATTCAACAATGAAGTCATACCTTGTCTTCTATTCAGTACTTGATCAAAAGTACTTTATCCAGAGAACAAGTTAGTGGCAAAAGTCTGCACTCCCTACCCCACTGCCCCACTGAGACTCTTTTTAAAATAAATCTTACCTTTGTGTTCAATAATTATAGGTTTTTATGTTAAATTGATTTAAGACAAAGCAAAAAGTAAAAGTAGGAAAGTTTTAACTAAGTTAATTTATCCCACTTATCATATTGGTTCTGCTCAAAAGCACTAATGTATTATCCAAAATGAAATGGGTTCCCATGTCCAAGAAACAAATCCTTTCTTTTATTATAGATAGTTCATGGAGAGACAATACATATTTGAAATGAAGTGTCTTCTTAGCTATATTATACCTGAATATAATCTTTTACTTTTCAATCTCTATTTAAATATCTTTGGTTGATGCATACTATATTTTCAAAGAAACAAACAAAAAAGCCCTTTGCTAGTGATGATTTCCAAACATTTATTTTAAAATAAAGCAAATATGGGATTCATTGTTCTCATCACTGATCAAGTGAGGCTTACCACTAGAAGACTTAAAAACAAAAATCATTTTGTAGTTATGGATTCATCACAATTTGTCAATTCCACTTTTAAGCCACTATTGTCAATAAAAGAAATAGGATACATCTTTCAAGCCTACAATTTGTGCAAGACAATTGCCTACAAAAGACTTTTATTTCTTTTAAAAAGAATTCTAAAAGCAAACAATTAAACTGTTTTGTTTTCACAATGGCATAATGTTTATTGGATGAATTTAGAAAGCAAAAGAGTGTAAAAAGAAAAAATAAGTTGGTATCTCTTAAAGGAAAATGTTTTATTCTTACATGAAAAATGAAAAATAATAGATGTGACTTTTTTTCCTTCGGAGCTCCAAAATAAAAATATCAGTAAACACCTATCTAGCACTTTCTGAGTTTCTTCTGATTACCATCCTCACTTTATATAAATTATCACGATTCCTCAGTCAGAAGAAAATCAGCATGTCATCTCTTAGTTATTAAAATTCAGAAATATCACATTTTATTTTGAATAGTTTGTACTCAGTCCAAGTCCCTAGCACAAGTTGAAGTAGACTATTTATGATTTCCAGTTAGTTGAATCAACAAAGATGGCCAACTGGTATGCTTCAAGCCCTCAAGTCACTATTTGAATGATTTCTAAATTCCCATCTGTATAGTATGATATGGTCATAGCCTCAGAAAAGATAAGGAACTAAGAATTACCTCTAATTCTTACCACTAATCATTATTTTTAATTGAAATTTGATATGTTTAACTAAAATTTAATTACAAGTTTTGTATGCTTCAGTTTATCTGGAAAATTAGCACTTCCTAATCTGTTCCAGCAACAAGATAAGCTACACATACATTATTAATAAATGCTGGGAATATATTATTAATTTGATAATTTGGTAATCAATGTTTTCTGTACATTGGGATTACTTGACTAACTTTATTTGAAACACACACATTTTGTGGCACAATTGGAAAATTTTAATATGAGGGAAAAAATAAACATTTTTATACTTCTTTGTCGCCTGATTTTAGAATGATGTTGACTACAGTTTCTGGCTTTCAAGGATAACAAGGAAAAGAAAATCAATCCTGACTTCTCTCTAGATCATGCCAGAAAGTCCTTTTCCTTCTGATCCTTATAACCCTGAAAATGTTACTTAAGCTCTTTGCATTTCCTCACCTATAAAATGATGAGGTGAGGAGGACTGTGGAGAATAATAGAGGATTAAGATTTAATGAGATGCCGAATGAAAAATATTTAATATAAAACTAGAATGAGGTAAATCCTCAATAAAAGTCACTTTTAGCATATCTTTCAATAAAATGCTAACATAGCATTTTGTTAATTATTAATATAATACTTACAGAGCATGAAATAGCTACCAGAATTTTAGGGAAATTAAATAAAACATTAGGATTCAGCCAGGCAAAGCACAAAAGTCATAAATAATGCCAAATGAATTCAGGGAAAAAATCACCCAGGTAATCTGTCCTATAATTCAACTCTGCATTTGATTTATAATTTTTAAAATGCTGCCATGAAGATGATTGATAAGATTTTAATAGTGTTTTACAGTGAATGAGACAAAATATTACATCTAAAACTTAATCAGTTGCTTACAAAAGCCCTGTCAGGGTAATCTACTCATGATCTTCTGTTTTCCATGGACAGTTTGCTTGCTACAGTACAAAGTGGTTGACAAAACTGAATATTACATTCAAAACTAGGTGTTTGAAATGAAAAAATATATATATATATATAAGCTAGAAAAATCAAACCACTTTTAATAGCTTTAGGTAAGTATTGTGATATAGGATATAGATATCATCACCATGATACTGAATAAATAGATGAAATTGTTATCTAAGCTGCTTATGATTCACATGTATCTATGCAATTCATCAAATCAAGGAAAAAATTATTTCTTTAAATGACCACAAGATTCAAAAGTTTTAACAGCTGATGAATGACTTTGACTAAAGGAAATCTTAATAACTGAACTAAATTAATCATCTTAGAAACAGAACCAGGCTGAGAATTAGGGATTCAGTCCACTGCTTGCACTGAGGGTAATATGTAGCTAGAAAATTACTCTGCAGTGTCTAAGAAATAATTCAAAAATAAGCTGCTTATGATTCACATGTATCTATGCAGTTCATCAAATCAAGGAAAAAATTATTTCTTTAAATGATCACAAGATTCAAAAGTTTTAATAGCTAATGAATGACTTTGACTAAAGGAGATCTTAATAACTGAACCAAATTAATCATCTTAGAAACAGAACCAGGCTGAGAATTAGGGATTCAGTCCATTCCTTCAACTGAGGGTAATATGTAGCCAGAAAATTACTCTGCGGTGTGTAAGAAATAATTCAAAAAACTATTGGGATGAAATTGTTATTGGTCTTGAGAAATGAATTTATGATTACAGACTGCAGAAGAACATTTTTGAAATGTGTCAGGCTTTCTGAGATTTACATTGAAACAGCCAGTAATGCTTTGTGTTGCTAATGGTATCCAACATAAGAGAAAGTTTGACAGGAAGTAGCATGTTGTTTTCGGTATTTTTAATAATATTGTGCACTGATGGCTGATGCTTTAAGATATACATATATATTTACTCCTTTAATATAAAAATATATTGATTAAAAATAACTCAGACAATACTAAGATTTAGAAAATGTTTTAAATTATAGTCATAATTCTATATTATGATATCAATTTATAATCCAATAATAGTCTTGGTTTTACACTATATCTTTGTATAGAAGATTAGCTCTAATGAATGAAATGTATGAGCTGTTGGATTTACCAGTATAACTAATATCTAATAAACAGTTTAACCTTCACCAGAAATTCTGCGCTAAAATTCTAAGCCTGAGTTCTAAATTTTCCACGGGGAAAAAGAAGAGTCATTTATTCACTCCATAAATACTGAATGCAAACTATCCTGTACCTTGCCACTAGGTACAACTGGGAATACAAGAATGGCGAAGCATGGTCTGTGACTCGAAGGAACGTATTCATTTAAGACTTGACAAATTAATCAATAACAAAGAAAGAGAAATAGTGCTAAGTTGGGGGTAAAGACCATAAGTATAGAAAAGTGAGTATGTGAAAAATAGTGCAGAGCTGGAAGGGAGAAATCTATGGATGATTTCCTCAAACACATAGAGCAAAATTGACATCTTTTTAATTGTATAATTAATTAGTTTGAAGAAAAGAGGGTGACTATTATATATTAAAAACAACAATAACATATAGAGTCACAGTGCTAGATTGTCTGTTAGCCATTGTCTGCAAATTCTTTTTTTCTCATATTTTCATTTTCATTAAAGACACTGAAACATACTCAATGAATTTTTAAATTTAGGTGGAAAGATAAAATAGCAAACTAAACTAGGGAAACTGTTTGGATGGTCCGAGGGAAAATTCAAACCCAAATATTTTTAATGTGTAATCAAACTGATGTTGATTCCAATATTTAAGTTGTTCAAGGTTTCAGATACAAACCTTTATTCAAAACTTTATTTGTCACTTACGGATTTTCTGATTTACCTACCTGTTGTTTCACTGCTTGATGTTGTAATCGCTGGAATGGATGCTGCTGAATTTGAGAAAACAATGGAAAAACTAAGTTTTATATGCAGGGGAAATTATACTTCCAAGAACATCTATGGTCATGTGTAAAATGGATCAACTTGGAATGACTGTATCAGACAAAAAAATCATCATATAGGTGAAGAGAAGCCCAAATATTAGTTTTAAAATTTATAGGCCCTGAGTAAAAGGTCAAAACACCTTATCATCTGGTATAATGCTTTTTTTCCCCAAAAGCTTTCTCTAAAAATTCTTTTTTAGAAAAGAAACTTTGTCTATTTCTTCTAAAAACGTCATTGCAAAGATATAATACTGCAAAGGAAGGTTTGGGTGTTTTTAAAAATCCCCCATTGATTAAGTTGTGGCTTAGAGGTTACAGCTTACCTGAGCCTGGGCTACTGGTAACCAGTGTAATTGCTATGCAAAGAAGAAGACAAATATTTGGAAATGTACATTAAACTGGTATTGAAAGATGAGGTTAACCATATCTATTTAAACATGTTTTGAGATCTCCAGAATGCAAATAAATGATTATATGTAACAGTTAAGTTCACTTGTCAGATGTTTACACATTTCAATATACTTTTGTACTCCACTAGCTACTGTTTTAATGATAAAGCATCCAATTAAAGTTAAAATTTTCTTGATGTTAATAAAAGAAATTGTAAATTACTTTCAAGGAATTTAACATAGAATTTTCTGACATAGCCACTTCCTCCACATCAGTAGTATGTAGAATGTTCTTCTTAGGACAGACAACCTTTGAAAAGGGAAGATGTTCTTTACTAATGTTACAATTACATACAGACCTCCTATTTGGCATGGGCCTTTAGCAAATACATAAATGAAGAATGAAAAATTTCAAAAAAGGGCCGTGATTCCTGAACTATAAATTATTTTTGCTGCTCACTTAGGAGCTATAAAAATAATTAGCAGTTTTTATTTACCTGCTCCGGTGCTTAATATGGCGGTAGCTGTTGTAGTGGAAACTGTTTAGGAAACACAACGTTTATGAAAATAATTGAATAATTTTTGCTGGGAAATATAGTTCAAGAAACCAGTTGTCATAAACTAAAATTAAAATTTCTGAAACGCGTGCAGATGTTAAGTGACAAAATAATTTTTTATTTATATCAATACAAATAACACCATATATTTATGTATGTCCACCAAAAATAACTATTTCCTGTTACTATCACTTAACCAAAATCTCATAGGAACTTTATAAGGTCTCTTTATGGGCCAATAATAACTTAAAGGAATGTGGTTCAGGACCCTGACATGTGATAACTTCACTGTAGGTAAGTGACCAAAAATAACTAAAATTTAACTAGCATTTTACAGCAGGCTGCATAATTTTAAATAAATTGTCAAAGCCTAAGGTTTCCTATTTTCTGTATATTTCTTAATTTATACTACCCACCTCCAAGTATCAATCAACAGGAAATAAAATCCCAATTTATATCACACAAGGCAGGAATATGTAAGTGTACTACAGCAACTCAAAGTGTATTTATATTGCCAAGAAGTTAAATGTCCCAAAACTGACATCCAGCATCCTCTTGAGTAAACACAAATGTAATGCTCCGGGTGGGTGATGGTTCAAGCCTATAATCCCAATGCTTTGGAAGCAGTGAGCTATGATCATGCCACTGCACTCTAGCCTGGGCAGCAGAACAAGACCATGTCTCTACAAAAATAACAAATTAGCCAGGCATGGCAGCACATGCCTATGGTTCAAGCTATTCAGGAAGCTGAGATGGGAGGAGCACATGAGCCTAGGCAATAGAGACTGCAGTGCACTGTGATCGCACCATTGCACTCCAGCCTGGGCGACAAAGTGAGACCTTGCCTCAAAACAAGAAAGCAAGCAAGACAGGTAGCAAGAAAGCAGCAAGGAAGGAAGGAGGGAGGGAAGAAGGAAGGAAGGAAGGAAGGAAGGAAGGAAGGAAGGAAGGAAGGAAGGAAGAAGGAAGGAAGGAAGGAAGGAAGGAAGGAAGGAAGGAAGGAAGGAAATAATTTTTTATTTCTATTTTCAAATCATCCTCCAGCATGACGATGGTTTTAAAATATTTACTTCACAGAAGGCAACATTTACTTCTACTTCATCCACTTATTCAATTATTATCTTAAAATATCAAGCTTTGGATGATGATATGTAACTAATATGCAGAGGTAAAATATTAATGAATTAATAACATAAATATTAACTAATAATACCTATTGTATGTTTAATCATATTCCTAATTCATAGGAATATAATGAAATGATATTCTGACGTATTTCTAGTAACTGTTCATTTTAATTTAAAATTTTTATATCAGCAGATTTACCATCATACCTTTTACTAGCACAGATTCAAGTGAAATCATAAAGGATTAGCTACACAAAGAAATCAGAAATACAACATTTAAAATATAATGATGATTTTACCTGCAAATGTTGAATTGGTAGGAGCAGTTTCTGAAATAATCATACATTACTGTTATTGACAGGAATTTGTATATCTTGAAAAAATTCTACAACTCAATTTGTCTGTAAGTCATGTCTCTTTTTATTTTACTTCTTGCAATTCCTAATATAAAAAGAAGTAGCTCACGTATTCTTTTGCAGGTTTTTGAGATTTATTTTTGAGATGTGTGTTGTGGCCAGGTGCGGTGGCTCATGCCCGTAATCCCAACATTTTGGGAGGCCAAGGCAGGTGGATCACCCGAGGTTAGGAGTTCGAGACCAGCATGGCCAACATGGTGAAACCCCATTTCTACTAAAAATATAAAAATTAGCCAGGTGTGGTGGCAGGTCCCTGTAATCCCAGCTACGCGGGAGGCTGAGGCAGAAGAATCACTTGAACCAGGGAGGCGGAGGTTGCAGTGAGAGATATGTATTGCTCACGAACAATCCTTCAGTTATTTAATTCTTTCTATATTGATTCTCATCTTCTATTCCTTCCCTTCATTGAACTGTTTTCACTGACGCCTCACTCCCTCAATTCCCAGAACCTACAGTTAGGCAGGGGCACGTATGCAGTAGGTGCACCCCTGAGTATCAGCCGTGGCCCCATCTGACAGTTGTTCAGCAAAGCTTGGGAGCACTGGTTTCCAACAGCGACTCACCATGGACAATCGCTCTGGGATGGAATTGTACCAGTCCTCGGAGGGACAGCCTAAAATGCATTAAGTCCCTGCCCTTCTGGTGATTGGTCTAAAAAAGATTCCCAGCCCCTCCTCTGATTTTTCCTAAATCAATTAGTGTAAAATTTAATGACTTACCACTGCACTCCAACTGCCCTGCAATACAGTAGCTGAAAGTTAAATTTAAAAAGAAAAAAAGAATGAATTGGAAAATTTGACTCTTAATTGCATACAGCTCACAGATTTAAAACAACGACTTGTCTGGTTGAAAACAAACAAAACCAAATAGAAGTAAATATTTGTTTCCCCAAAAGAATACTATTGATTCAAATTGCTTGTTTTTCCATGTGCTGCTATACCCAATCGTTTCACCGAGGAGCTCTGGGCACCTGAAGAAATGGTGTGCAGGTGACCCTTAAAGGTAGTTCTTACATAATTTCAAACACGATGTTATTTGATGGCCGTGGTGACCTACTATGACCCCGTCAATTTGCTTCCATGTAACTGTTTGAAAGCCTGTGAACATAATCTTACATTTATCGAATTAAAACTCTTTTCCCCTAAAACTACACAATGACATTTTCTGTCCTGTGTTCTGCATTATTAAGTATAAGATTACACAAACCATTTGTTGACATGTGAATTGTCTGAAAATAAAAATTACTAACATAACTGATATAAAGTGAAGCTAAAGCTGGCCTTCTCATTTAGAAATGGCAGGATCAAAAATTATAGATATATACATGTATACATAACATATATATTATTAACATAATATATTCATACACATATTTGGTTTTTCTCCTAAATGAAAAGGCGAAAGTCAAAATTGCTCATTGAAAAGTTAGTAGAGAATATACCATGTTCTTCCACAATTATCTTCAATCACTCCCCCTGCTGGTATGACATCATTATAGAAACAGCTGCACTCAGATAAACTGACACATTTCATGGTGTTCTCATCCAGGTAAGGAGCACTATCTGGGCACTTAGCATAACAACCTGTGTGTAAAAACACCCACAGTTCATCTCTATCTACTGAAACTCATTATACTGTATATTACATATTTGTAAAATTACTTAAATGACGCCATAAAGTGAAGTAGATAATAGCAAAACAACATCACACTCGTAATGAAAATATATACATAAAACAAGGTTCAGGTCTTCTTGCAGTGAAATGTCAAACTAAGAACCTACAGATTTTGGTTGATTTATTTTTTTCTAAAATGATTCTTAAGGTAATTTTAAATGATTTGCTACTTTCATAATGGGCGTGATGCTGTAACATAAAACAGGCTCTGGTAAATACACATCTTGAAATGTGAATGCCAGTTTCAAATATCTGTCTTTGCCATAGTAGGTAAAGATACAGAAGTCATAGCAAAATAGGCTAAAAATATGCCAAAGGATTTAACACAGATGTGACTTTTGGAAAAGTTTCATGTTATCCTGTTTTCTTGCCCATTCTTTGTTTCTCTCTAAAATATATAATCCTAAGAATAAAATGCTGCTTAAGTGTGAGATGCAGTTAATTACTACAGTAATTATACTACTCAAGCAAGATTGTACTGTAGGTTGCATTCTGAAACTGCATTCACAATAAACAACATTGTCTAATCAAAGATACAAAGAGTGACAACAGGATCAGAGTGCTGTCCCCCATCCCCCACTAAGCTTATGTTTAGAGAAAGTGTTTCTAATGTAGAAACATTAACGTCATAAGAAAGACAACTATTCATTAAATTACAAAATGTTAGACACGAAATTGGGAGAAACAATCCTTTCCAGTTAAGATGAATATCATTTGCACTACTTTATGGATATTCTTAAAGTATGTCTTACCTTCTAAAAGTGAAGAAAATTTCTGGCCAATGAGCTGATCTTTGCATGTCTTTGCAGTCACTGTGCCACAAGGTTCATAATGCCATCTGCATTCCCCAGGCGCATTGTAGTAATCACAGTAGACAGCTATAATTGAATTGTATTAAATTACTTTCACTCATTATATGACAATTTTCACCTTTCATTTTCCAAGCATTTTAACAAGGGATTTGGGATGATATTAATAATAAACATATCTAAAGTATATCAGGTCTTATCAAGTTCCTTTGGCTTTATCTAAACTGTCATATAAGCCAAAGTAGATCACAAGAGGGGAAGGCATATAAACTCAAAATAGCACTTTGTTTTGCCATCTCACGGTCAGGTTAGTTTGAGATTAAAAAAGTAAACATTAATTTTATCATTCGAAGATATTTTAGGTCATAGTCTAGATTCATGGTTTCAATTTCAACTTTAAATTGGAAAACTAAATCCTAGACAATTAAGCTCTTTAATATGTAAATAACAGTTCCTAAATGAAGTAACTAAAGATGTCAATATAATCTAATCCTGTGCATAAAAAACTGAATAAAATGAGGATTATATTTTAACCTTCTTATATTTTCTCTCACAATACTTAGAAGGAAAAGAGCTGACTCATTTCTATTAAAGTTATTACATTCCATATGTATCGAGATTCAGTCTATACTCAATTTTCAGTTCATCTTCAATAGGGCTCTATGAAAGTTTTCAAGGAAATATGTGTGAGCACTTGAAGCAAAAGTAATATATTCGGTAAATATTGAAAGATATACAAATATGCCAAGATAGGTAAACAGTTCATCGTCTAAGTATGAATGAGAAATATTCTCCATCAGTATTCATTATTCCCTCTGTGAAAATATGAATTTTTAAACTAAAATTGAACTTGAAGCGCTGGGCCACATGCTTTATTTTTTAAGTTAGGTATTTTTGCATATCATAAACAAAAATATTAACATGTTTCTAGGTATACAAACATGTGTTTTATAGAAAATATGAGAGGAAGACTGAGGGTCTAACAAAACACTTCTACATTTTGAAAGAACAACAACATATGGACTTCACTTACGACACAGATTTGGTTTTCTCCATGAGACACAGACTCCAACTGCACTACACGCCTCTGCGTACATAGCCACGGCAGTGCAGAATCCCAGGTACTTCCCCTCCATGTCACATGCACAGGCTTCCTCGACGCACGCATCATAGTAAGCACTGGGGTCAACCTAGGCAGAGCACAGCACGTGAGTCTCTGGGAGGAAACTCGGTGTAAGTCATTGCTTTCAGAACAATGCTACCTTGTTGTGGCAGTCTCTGAAGGTGCTGTCTCTGAGGATCTCACATTTCCGCACAGCCCAGGCTTTACAGTATGGGTTTGAATCACATGGGAAAGTCTGAGCCACTGTATCTGCACATTCTTGGCTTGTTTTCCAACTATTCCCAAATTCCAGTGCTCCAGAAGCTACCGAAGAGTATCTTGTTGTGAAATCGTCCTTGAGATCACCATTGTTATTTCCACAAAGACCACACACTTTGCCCTGTATTGATCAGAAAGGGAAATAGAAAAATTAGTTGTACTAGGGACATTGAGATAGATAGACAAACAGATAGATGATAGATGAACAGATAGATATTATGATTATGTATAGTGGAGCATGAATCTATGTAAAATTCCAATTTTCATGAATAAGATTCCAGAATTTGTGGATAAGATTATTCTCCCATTTAAGATACCCCATGTCACAAAATGATCTAGTATCATGCAGAATAAATGTCTAAAGAACCAAAACAGGTATGTCTGCTAGTTTCAAATTACACATGAGACTATTTTGGCTTCTTAAAATATTTACTCCAAGGAATACATTTAATTCAAAATATATCAACTATCTGAAAATCACATCATGTGATAATCTCAAGTAACCAAATACGGTTAAGCTACAATGCCTCAGGTTATTGCATTTACTTTTTAACCAGATTTTATTATCTTTGATTACATTTCATATTTCATAATAAGGTTGAAGAAAGGTGGAGGGCTTGTTACTCTAACAGAGACCCTGCCATTCCCCTACACTCTGCCTAAGAATACCCATCTTTAATTTTAGTAACAGAAATGATTTTGCTTCCCCATTATTCACTTGTTAGCGATATACATACATTCCAGTTTGGATCCAGAATAACAGACAGTCTTGTATTTTTGTCCCAAATCACGATTATTCCATTTTGAAATTTCAGAATTAAGTACAGGCCAACAGTATGTATGGAGTATGCATTTGCATTGAGTTCACATTTCTTACTTTCTGTAGATTTGACTGCTGTTACTTTACCGTCTTGCAAGACAACATTCTGATCCTGTAAATTCAGACAGATTTACAATGACAGTTTTATTTGGCTGCTCACAACGTGAGAGGAAAAAATAAAGAAAATAGTACTGTACCTGAAAAGAAACTATAATTTTTCTTGAGCATGTTAGCCCATCTTCACAGCATGGAACGCTCTCCGTTAAAATACGAAATGTGCCATTTTCACGACCACAATAATCCTTTAAAATAAAAATTATAATAGTTTGTGAATATTAGAGACACAGAACTCAACTACAGTATTTGTGTCAGACAGATATTCTTAGAGAAAATATTTTCCTTAAACTCAACAAATCGCCATATGTTGTGTTATGGAATTTCCAAAAAAACAATAGTTTAACACATTTACAGATAGTTAGCCTTGACCAAGTCCCCTCTAGCTAACTTGTTTTGACTCAGTTATTTTCCCATTACTTCTGCACAAGTTCGGAATTATTCTATAAACACGTAAGTCGTTAAAGTATATATGTTTGTAATCACAAATTTATTTCTAGACCCTATAAATAGCTAGATAAATTTGGCCTTATTTCCTCAAAGACTTATATGAAATTTGATATTCAAACAAAACTAATGAATAAATACAATACAATCCAAATTTTATCCCTTAAATGTTATTTAGGAAGCTTGCAGCTTAATAAGATGAACTCTGGAATGTATGTAACAAGCATGAACTCTGTAATCAGACAGGTCTAGGTTTACTATGAGATTTTCTATTTGGTAGCTTAAGTTGCTTAACCTCTCTAAACTTCAATTTCTTCATCTGCATCATAGGAATAATAATATCAGTCTTGTCATATTATAATTATTAAATGCAATGAAATATGTAAATTTGCTTGGCAAAGAAGCACTCATAAATGGTAGTGGTAATTTTTGCTGCCAGTGCTGTTGTTAGAACAATCATATCTGGCATTTATTTACTGAGCACTAGTATGTCCTCCAGTGTGTGCGCTAGTGTGATTTCAAGTAGGGGCTACTTTCGTGCCCATTTTGTAAATACAGAAGCTGAGACACTGAGAGGTTAAGGAATGTCCCCAAAGACATGCATCAGATAAAAGATGGAGCCAGTATCGAAATCTAGTCCTAGCCTCTAGAGCCAGCAGTACACAATATAACATTTTACTGCCTTCTGGAATCATATAAGGGACCTTTTAAAAATATGTCCCACTTTGAAAATAAAATTATTTGGAACTAATCTACAAATGAATAATTAAGAAGTATAGAAACATTTTAATAAGACATACTCATAATTACCTCAAGAAATGAATACTGGCAGAGACCGTCAAAACTGTAACTCTTCCCATCAAAAGTTCTAACATGACCTTCCCCATAGATGTGGCAGATGGTTTGACATTCATTTTGGGTACAACTCCAAGACCCTTTAATGCAGGTACTAAAAGGAAAAAAGTGAGAGATTGCAGTGATTATATTATGTCAGGATTCATATACTAATATTGTTTTTGTAAAGAAGCACAAAATTATGTTTTATATTGATTTAAATTTTGGAGTTGTCTTCATTATAAAGCAGGATGTTCAATATATACAATGCTACATAAAGTTCTGTTTTAAACATAGCATTTTGACTGGGCACGGTGGCTCACGCCTGTAATCCCAGCACTTTGGGAGGCCGAGGCGGGAGGATCACAAGGTCAGGAGATCAAGACCATCCTAGCTAACACGGTGAAACCCTGTCTCTACCAAAAATACAAAAAATTAGCCGGGCATGGTGGCGAGCACCTGTAGTCCCAGCTACTCGGGCGGCTGAGGCAGGAGAATGGCCTGAACCCAGGAGGCACAGCTTGCAGTGAGCCGAGATGGCACCACTGCACTCCTGCCTGTGCAAGTTTTGCACTGTGACAGTGCAAGACTCCATCTCAAAATAAATAAATAAATAAATAAAAATAGCATCTTTTTCTAACTATATTTGGTCATTTTTTTCAAATATCCCAAAGTGTGACTTCTTCTTTCCTATGAAAATAAGAACAGACTGCATATTTTCTAATATCCAAAACAAAATAAGAATCCGTTATTAAGCACCATTCATTGCAGCCAACAGAAGTGACACTTCCTTCATCATATTCTCGTCCACCAAAAGAGCATGGACAGTCATCAGGAAAGACACATATCCCTTTAGAATTTCGAACCATTCCTTCTGGACAGAAGCACCCACGTTTGCAAGGCAAGTTCTCCTACAAGAATAAACATAAAATATACACCGTGAGGCACCATTCTAATCATGTCATATTATCAGCATTAATTTGAATGCTTAAATATACCAAGTATATATTTGGAGTCAATCTTTGACAACTGAAAATAACACGCAAAAAGAGCATGACCTTCTAATTATTTTTCATTAAAATCGTAGCTTTCCTAGGACTCGAAACAAAACCTTTCAATGGCTAAACTCTAATACTATGTTACTTACATCAAAAACAGGTATGTTCCGAGTACTGCATGTTCTGTCGGTTCTTCTCTGTGCCTTGGGATCACTGCAGTCTACATACTCAGCCCCTCCAGAACAATTTTCTGCAGAATAAGAGGAATTGTCATTAATCAAGAGCCTATTGATCTGTTTTCTTTAGCCAAAGTGCATATTTTAAACTTGCACTGTGATTTTAACACTTACGTAGGGTTAAATCAATGGGAATTTGGCAAAGAAGAATTCCATCCCGACAGACACTGGAAATAAAACAATTTTATAAATTTAGACGTAAGTTTCAAGGACAATTAGTTAAATGAGTGAGACACCATCCCCAGAAGATGCATAACATGTACCAAAGGATAAGATATCACCTTGTAAATATTACAGGAATATACAAACAAGGTTTTATGGACATCAGAGAAAACCTCATGGAAAGGATAGCTGGATCTTGATGATAAGTGAAATTTAATACTTCTGATAAGATGCCAAGCTGTGGTGTAGGAGAGAACAAGATATGTTCCAGTGACTCAAATGAGTCATGTTTGGATGGAAGGCAGGATGCAAAATGGGCGGAAGTGGTATATGTAGGTTGGGGCCAGACTTTAGATGGCCTTAAATGACTTGCAAATTTGTATTTGTTCTCCAGGTAACTGTTAGTCACTAAAGTTTCTGAGCAGAGAGGTGGCCCTATCAGAATAGTGCTTTAGGCTACATATTCTTTATTATTATTATTATTATACTTTAAGTTCTAGGATACATGTGCAGAATATGCAGGTTTGTACATGGCTTTAGGCTACACATTCTTGCAGTAGTGCAGGAAACATGAGACAGAGAGACCGAGCAATAATGAGCAACCAAGTTAGCTATCACAGTGATGCCAGCTAAGGAGAGTCTCAAATAGGGTAGTGGTGAAGGGAACTGTAATTTGCAGGTCCTAGCCTGATTCACTGAAAAGTTAATTTATTGATTCCCATGAAAAAAAGAGCAGACTGCATATTTTCTAATATCCAAAACAGATAAAATAGTAATTCTTTATTAAGCACCATTAAAAAGTTAATCTATTGATTCCCCAAAAACTACAGAGAAAAAGAAATTATCATTATCAAACCCCAGCCCCAAAGGCTCATGGGCTTTGATATAAAGGGGTTACCTAAGCTTTCCTTTTGAATGACCAAGAAAAATTACTTATTGCTAAATGATAGCCTCACGAAACCAAAGAAAAGAGAAGAAGTGTATTCAAAGTATTTTTGAGTGGCTACTTCATTTTGGCAATTACATTGTCAAGAATTCCTACACCTCTCCATGGAATTAGAAACTTGCACCTGTAGTCCCAGCTACTCAGGAGGCTGCGGTGGGAGAACCACTTGAGCCCAGGGAGGTTGGAGCTGCAGTGAGCCAAAACTGTGCCACTGAACTCCAGCCTGGGCAATCGAAGTGAGACCCCATCTCAAAAAAAAAAAAAGAAAGAAAAAAATTAATTTGCTCTAAATTGTAGAAATCATAGCCTCCTCAGCCATTACAAAATAGTCAAAATTCTTCAATTCTTCAGAAACTAAGTCCAAATTCTTGGTTATGATCTGACCACTGTCAATGTTTCTAGCCCAATCCTGTACAAAACACCCTGCATGTGTAAAATTTTTTTGAACATTTCCTACATCTGTGCATTCTCTTTACAGGAAATCATCCTCTACATTTCAATTTTGTCTGGAAAAAGATTCATTCCCTAGTATGCCTGTCTTCTCTGAGAAGTTTTCCTTAATCTCCTCAGGTAGTGCCTGGCCCCTTCTGCTACCATGTTCTAGTATACAAACCTCCTTCTAATGGTTTATGCCCTGCTTACTCAGAGTCCAAGACAATGTGTGTTCAGCTTTGCAACTCCAGCACTCAGCACAAGGCCTGGCACACTGCAGACACTTAGTAAGTGTTTGTTGAATGATGACTACTGAGAGACAGCTAGAGAGCATCTTCTGAATATGAAATCATTTCACATTGTCTGTATATAGAAGCTACCAGAATATTTTTCTACTGGTGTTTAAAACAAAACCAGAGTGGGATAAGTCATCTATATCCATTAGGATGCAATGAGCCTTCCAGAATAAAAGAGATTTTTATTAATAAGTATGGCAGGTCTAAAAAGACTTCATACTGACAAAAGACCATTTCTCTGAAAAGAACGCAGTCTCTTGATTTCAGTGTTATAGCAAGTATACATATAATTTCCATACCATTTATTGTCATCAATATGGATGAGTTTGCCTGGTTGCATGACCTCGTCATTTATGTAGCAGTCACACTGAGATTTCAGTACACAGTTTCCTTTGTTATTCTGGTACATTTCATCAGGGCAGGTGCATCCATCAACTGGAACATCTTCTACATCACAGCTCCTATCTCTTTCTGACAAGGATCGGCAAGAACTATTACAGGCTTTTACATTGTACTTGAAAACTAGGCCACTTGGACAAGAATGTTCTGTTCGTACAGAGACAAAAGAAAGAATGAACATGTACATATCCAGGGAAATAAACAATTTTACTTCAGCTCGATGTTTATAGACATTATTGTGAGTTTTCATAATAGAGATTATGAATTTTTTAAGTCCTTGTTCATTGGGTTTTTAAAATTTTTTTTTTGTTTTCAGTCAATACTGAATTCCTATTGTATGTTTAAACACTTTGCTGGGGATTAAGCCCATAAACAGGAGAGGCAATACATTGCTTTCACATGGCTTATATTCCCGGTGGAAGGACAGTCGTGGTACATGCTATGAAGAAACAAGAGAGGAAGCACTAAGTATGTACAGATAAGGATCTACACTTAGTGAAGAGGGTGGGTAGATGAAGAGCAAGAAGACAGTCTAGGGAGAGGTGATTCTGTCTGGAGAATAGCCTAAGTCAGAGGGAGAATGAGTCTTTTAAAGAGTACATGGAAAAATAGAAGCTATATGGCCAGAGATATAATGAATCAGTGGTTAAAATTTACAGGGCCCCCTTAAGGATTTTGGTATTTAGCCTTAGAGCAATGAGACACCATTAACTTGTTTTAGACTGGAGTGTCACATAGTGAGCATAGTTCGATTTGGCTTGGTTTTAAAGATTACCCTGGTTTCTCTGTAGAAAATGGATTAGAGGAAGCCAAGAGTGAATATTGAAGGAAGCTACTGAAATCACCCAGGAGAAAAACAATGGTGGTTTCTTGAACCTGGTTGGTGGCAATATAGATGGAGAGATGTGAATAAATTTAAGAGAGATTTTGGAGGTGAAATGGACGGGCCTTATTGATTAACCGGATACAAGCAATGAGGTGTTAAATATGATCTGCAAGAGGTGTGTTTCTACAAAGTTCGTTGTTTGTTTTTGTTTTTCTCTTGGTAAATCAAGTGTTCTTGTGAAGTCATATTCAAACAGTGCAATAAATATTTTAAAACAAAGCAAGGTTTTAAAAATATGATAGTTGAGCCCCTAATTTATTGGTTCATTTTTGTTTTTTCTCAACATAAATTATTCATATTAAAATGTCATTTACAAATGCATTAGCAGTCACAACATTATTTCAATTTCTGCACACAATAATTGAACAGAAACATATATTTGTATATAAATACATATATATTCTGCTTTTTCTTTATATGTGAATATATTAAATCAAGATCAGTAAATCAAGAAGTAAAATATATAAGGATTGTACAAGGATATTAAAAATAAAACAGAAAAAAATCATCTTTGAAAGAACCAGGTAAAAATTTGTAAACACATGTGCCTAAACCACACACGCACGCAACACACACACACACACACACACACACACACACACACACACACAAGACTATAGCGAAACTGAGAAGGAAGTAGTTATTGAAAGCTTCTGTGCTGCTTACCACATAGGTCAGTTCTCCATCCCGCTATGTATGTTTCCTTCTCAGCACACGCTTTCACATAGTTGCCTAAAATTGTACACAGGCAGTCCCGACTGTTTTCACAAGTGCAAGTATATTTTTTGCATTCCTTGAAAATAAGAAACAAATTTATATTACATTATGAAGTTGCTCAGAAGAACAGGTAAACTGAGTATAATAATTTAGTTCCTAACCACTCTTCCACCCCAAAAAAAGTTTCAAAGAAACTTTCAAAAACATTTTTAAATATTCAAAATAGTAAATGAATTATTAGCCTGCTTGTCAAAACATTTAGAAAAGGCAGAAAGAGAAATTTATTCAAGATTTTTCTTATTTGCGGTTATTTTCCAACACCACTTTTCTTTTGAAGTTGGTATATCTAGCACAAGAATAAATTAATAGAATCTAATGCATATCTAAGGATATACTTTAGTGACAATGGTTGTTATTTGAAAATATTTAATATCTACATGCTTTTGTCAATATCAGCAAAGTATTTCTCAACAAGAGGTATTAATGTTAGAGCCTCACATACCTCATGATAGGGTTTAGGGTTCACAATTGGGTGGCAGGAAGCAAAAGGCCCACTTGAATCAAGAAGAATTCCACAGTGCCTTTCAGCAAACTTTTCTGGAAGAAAATCAGTGCACTCAAAATTAGTTTCAATAATGGCATAATCCTTTCCTTTTTTTTTGAGATGGATTCTCACTCTTTCTCCCAGGCTGGAGGGCAGTGGCATGATCTTGACTCGCTGCAACCTGTGCCTACTGGGTTCAACTGATTCTCCTGCCTCAGTCTCCTGAGTAGCTGGGATTATAGGCACGTGCCACTATGCCCAGCTAATTTTTTGTATTTTTAGTAGAGATGGAGTTTCACCATGTTAACCAGGAAGGTCTCAATCTCCTGACGTTGTGATTCGCCCACCTTGGCCTCCCAAAGTGCTGGGATGACAGGCGTGAGCCACCGCACTCAGCCATAATTCTTTAATTGAAAGAAAAGATGTAAAATTTTAACAGTTCTCTCTATTAAAACAATTTTTAAAGTGTTTTGCTGTAATACATCTAACTTGTCACTATATGCAAAAATGGCATGCTATAATTAAAAAAATCTTACACTAAGAGGCAGAGTCTTTGTTAGCTTTGGATTTTTGGATTAAATCAATTTACCTTTCTCTGAAATGCAGTTTCTGTATAAAAATGGAATTAGGGGACCATATTATATCTTTAGATGCCTTTTAACTTTAAAATATATATTTATAGCTAAATTGTGATGACTTGGTAAATAAATCAACCACAACATCCCCCCCTCCCCACCACACGATCCCTGTCACCTCAGAAAACTATATCAATTTTCCTGAAGGTCATATATTAGCACAACCAGTATCAATTATTCCAATACACTAATTTTGTTTTGTTTTTTAATTGATATTTCACTGGCTTATAAATAACTAGCATAGTATTAAATTAACAAAAATAAATATCATAACAATAGCATTTGAGTAATAAGTGCTTGGCTTAATGATTTTTGGTAATAGAGGAAGCTGTCTCTATTAAAAACAAACAGACCGATTATTTCAAAAAGTTTAACAAATTGGCAACCCAGTATCACCACTTTTTATCTAAATATTACTAATAGATTAGTAAAATAGTTTAATTTTCTGTATTTTATGTTAAGTTAAACATAAAGCACTGAAAATTAAATTTAATTAATTTATATATCTCTCCAAAGTGGTGGTGTATAGTCTGCTTGACATAAATTGAGTTGGTTTCTTATGAGATACACATTCTCATTATAATTGTTTTCACTGCAACACACCAAAACCAAAATAATATGATAATCGAAACCCTGAAATATATATTACGATGTTTATGTTAATGCTTCTAACAACTCTCTTAAATCAAAATTAGTAGACAAGGCTTTCAAACGGAATTGCCTTAGTAATGTTAAAATATTATTATAATCTGATAAGACTATTTCAAATATATATTAATTTAGAAACAACTAATTAACATGTCTATATAATATATTTTAACTTAGCTTCCATTTCCCTTTTTTTTAATGAAAGAAGCAACACACAAAAAAGCATTTATTAGTATCAGCAATACTAGGGGAACAACCAAAGCATGACTTGGATTCAAAATACTTGGATTTCTCATCTGTCATCCTTATTAATAAAGATAAGGATCTTTATTAACCCTCTCTGTGCTCCATTATCAATATCTACATTAGTGGGGATAATAGTCCCGCCTATACTGTTCATGAGTTTTGGTAGAAATAAATCGCACTAATATTTTAAAAGCCTTTTGGTAAGCACAAATGTAAGCTGAATCATACCAGTGTAAAGCTTAACTAATGTCTGTATTGGGGCTTGGACAGCCGTAGTTAGGACACCTGGACCTAGCTATAGCTCTATCGTCAAGTGGCTTCACCAGTTTGGGCAAGTCTTGCTATTTCAACCAATGACCATTTTTATAACTAACTTAAAGGAGGGAATAATTGAAGAACTAAATGTGCCCCAAATCTCTTCTAATCTTATTATTCTATAATGAAGGTGAAAATTGTGTAAGGAGGAAAAGAGTAGGTATAGAAAAGCAAACAACCAAGATGAACTCCCAGTGAAATATTTGTTTTGTAGAAATAAGATCAGCCAGCCAGACTGTTTCTCTGCTGTGTCCTCCCAAATTCAGACAGTACAACAAAAACTGGCTAAAACTTGGATTATCTGTCATGTTCATATTATGACATACATACATACATAAGTACATAATTCCTAGCACCAGATATGTAATTATGGATTTTGATAGTCAATTAACATTACCTTTTTCTATACTAATACATGAAGAGGGGTTTCCTTTAGGACAGGACATCATTTCCCAAGAGTTAGCAAATGCCTGAGATGTCTTCTCCAATATATTCTGACTTGACATGAAATCATCCTCTGCTCTGTTGTTGTAGGAACCACAGAGTCCTGTGTAAGAGCACACAACAAAGTTTCACATCTCCTCACCTACTCAATTTTTTGGATTCACATCCTCACTGCACACTCAGTTCTTCGCCCAAGTGAAAACCTGTAGAAGCTACCTGAGAATATGTCTTGCTTAGCCTTCATACATTAAGAAAAATTTCATGGCATTTCAGATTTCACCCAAATTCCCTTTCATTAGAATTCCAGGAGCACTGAAACACCATTTGCCATGAATACTGTCTTTTTCCTATTTGTCACTGTAACTTTATCTCTTTTGAGGAGCCAACAGAAAGTGTGCTTATAAGTAGGAAGTTATGACTCACATTTGTACGATTTCAGTGTGGAGAATTTAATCATGTTGAGTGCTATATGCCTTTTTTACCTGGACCCTTCTGACCTATGAGTTACATCTGTTCCTTTGTGTAAATAAGTTACCTTCTCAAGTAAAGGTGTGTTACAAAAGCTTCTACTGTTTATAAATTGTCTTTGCGGCACTTGCCATAATTTTGTTTGTTTTGCTCAACTTTTATGGCTCTAGTTAATAACTGATTTCTAAGATAGAAAACATCAGTGAAGGAAATGACCATATGATCTCCCAGAAAGACTAGTCATAGTGTAGCTTTTATATGAATTGTGATTTTCAAAAGATTTATATCTACAATATTTTCATTTATTCAACTACAGGTTAAAGCCTTAGTAGCACATACTAGCGAAGTGATACATTAACACATATATTATCAAATCTCATTTAAATAAAAGCCTTAATTTAAAATGTTTGAAATATTTAAATTGTCCAAATCTTTAGAGAATAGATTTTGTAAAAGTAAAGGCATCTTTACTAGGAAAAACAAGTTGGAATTATTTTACTGCAATGTGGAAGGAAAGATTAATTCAAAATGGTTTATTGGTTTAATGTTATTAATTAAGAGACAATGGAAATTAGAATAGGTGATGGTAATATTTCAGCCTTGGGAATAAAACTGTATCCAGAGGACTTACCCACAGTGTCTGTGAATTGGTTGGGTGGCATAGAAACATATAATTGCATCACAGGAACAATTTGTATTTGTAGTTTTACGTGAAAGTATGTTTCTACTTGAAGGTATGAGGAAGATGCATTGAAGATCTGTATTTTATCTGTTAAAATAATTATGAACATTAATAACATGTTCAGTAGTTTTTACTTTCTTAAAATACTGTAATATTTTGATATCTTTTAAAAGTCAGAAACATAATAGCTTTAAAAATTGAATAAATGACTGCTTCTTACACTTATTTTAAAATGTTGTCATTAAACTTACCTGAATAGTAATAACCTTGATTTCTAATCTTGTCATTTGTGACTGTTCCATCACTGTTGAATATGTATTTGTCAACTGGAACAGACTAATATTTAAAACACTTTGTTAGTTAATATTAATTTACAGTATTAATTTTAATGTAATATATGAACCCAAATTTTTATGTCATAAGATGTTTAATGCTATTGGATTAATTAATAAATATCTAAAATATAGACATTTTTAAAGCATTTTTAAGGCACATTTTGCTCCATTGTTTCTCATACCAACTCTGTGTAGCAGATTGTAAATAAATCTTCATCCCCAATGTGTGGATGCAGAAATGGAAACCTAAGACAGTAACTTGGGTATCCAAAGGTTAAACAGCTTGTAAAGGCCAAAGTCCAAACTACTCGTCCTCCCTTCCCATTTAGTTCTATTTCCACTTATAATGTCAATTCCAAATAAATAAAACTCTAAACAAATGCCATTGCCTTCCTTCATAAACGGTCCCCAAAGTTTAACACTTCAATGAACACATTAATTTGATCCATAATCAACATATTAATTGTATATCTACGGTAATTTTGATATACTTCAGGACCTTTGCAACCAGCCGACACTTCCAGAGACTTTATCAATTTTCTATGCAATTTTACTTAAGCTTTGAGTATACATAGTAAAGCTTCTCTTCTTCAACCTCAAAAATCCTGAATTTATAAAATAAGTGATATGATTTGACTCTGAATAAGCCTTAGGAAGCTGATTACTTACAGAATTCAAGAGAAGTGTAACGCTATTTAAGCACGTTCCTGTCTGACCACTTGGGCATGGACGGAGCTCAACACTAATAGACCAATCTTCATTCTGTGAAAAATGAATTTCATTAAAATGTTCATTAGAATGTCATTTAATGCTATTTATGGTATGCTATTACTATGTAATTCATTCACAATGAATGTTTGAATTTTAAATATGTACAATTCCTACTACAATCAGAGTGCTCTGAGAATAGAAACCTAGTTCAGCCCATAGTACAGACTCAGGACTGGCCAAGAGCTTTATAGATGGTCCAAGTATCTTGCATAAACTATATCCGTGTAGTTTACCAATGATGAATTTTCATGGTCATCATTTTTTAATTTTATTTTTACTTTTTGTCTTCCCAAAGGGAATGTGCTGCCACGTAAGGACTCTTAGGAATTAGCAGTAACATAGTTTGCTTCTTCTCTGGACAGTTCACAATGTCTATTTAAATCCAATGTGGGAGGTATTTTAATTTGTTAAACTGTAATATAAGTCGTATCAAACATGGACCTCCAGATCTCATTTCAATGTCTGGAAATCTGTAATCTACAAGAAGCAAATGTTCCCTATGCTTTGTCTTTTTTCCCTCTTATTTTCCCCATCCTGTATGCTAATGGATTTAGAGGAGCGTAAAAAGAAGGAATGGCAGGCCTGAAGCAGTGGCTCACGCCTGTAATCCCAACACTTTGGGAGGCCAAGGTGGGCGGATCACCTGAGGTCAGAAGTTCAAGCCCAGCCTGGCCAACATGGTGAAACTCCATCTCTACTAAAAATACAAAAATTAGCCAGGTGTGGTGGTGGGCGCCTGCAATCCCAGCTACTTGGGAGGCTGAGGCAGGAGAATTGCTTGAACCCGGGAGGCAGAGTTTACAGCGAACTGAGATCCAGCCATCGCACTCCAGCCTGGGCGACAAGAGTGAAACTCCATCTCAAATAAAATAAAATAAAATAAAAGAAGGAAAGGCAGATTATGTTGGTAGGCAATCAAGAAGCTTTATTTTGGAAGAGTGACTTTTAGCAGCAGCAACTACATTTTGTAGCTTACAGGACATTAACCAACATTTCTCAGTTCAGGATTCATAAATTCTGTGCATCTTCATTTCTTACCAGAAAGATTATATAAAATCGCTAATTCTCAGGTGGACTAGATTGCTAATCCTCTGTAGCACAAAATACAAAATGGAATCACTCTTTCATTGAAATTCAAATGACTTAAAATGTTAGTACCGAGAAGAATCTAAATGTAAGAATAGCCTCTATCTTAGTGGTATTATTGTATTATAAAAACTAAAAATAAATTTAAGGGAATAATAATAATGAAAGAGAAAGATGCTTCATGGGCGCGGTGGCTCACGCCTGTAATCCCAACACTTTGGGAGGCTGAAGCGGGTGGATCACGAGGTCAGGAGATCGAGACCATCCTGTAAACGATGAAACCCCGCCTCTACTAAAAATACAAAAAATTAGCCAGGCGTGGTGGTGGGCACCTGTAGTCACAGCTACTTGGGAGGCTGAAGTGGGAGAATGGTGTGAACCCGGGAGGCAGAGCTTGCAGTGAGCCGAGATCGCACCACTGCACTCCAGCCTGGGCGAATGAGTGAGACTCCATCTCAAAAAAAAAAAAAACAGATTATTTTATTTGAAGCAGTAATGAACAGTGAACACACACAAAGAAAAGTAGAAGAATGAAATAAATTCCCTGTGTATTTAGATGATTATGAGTGAATAAAGAGCGTTCTATTTGTTAGGTTGTTTTTTTGCAAGGTATTTCCAAGGAGGACAAGTAGTGTTAATTTAATACTGACAGGTAATACCATCAGTGCCAGTATGTGACAGAAAACATACTGAAATACATAACCAGTAACTGAAGGATTGTTCATTCTTTATTTCTTTAAATACTAATTCAAGGTGAAGATAGTGTTTTAAATTGGTTGAGGAATAGCTTTGTTTGTATATCAGTTTGCTCAAATATTGCAGGCTATTACGTACGTGAATGGCCAGGAAGTGGCAGTTTCCAGGAAAGTTGTACTTAACACCATCAAAGGTGGTAAGGGAACTTCCTTCCACCTTACATCTTCCAGGGCACAATGCTTCAGTGCAAGACCACTTTGCATCTTGGCATGTGCTGTTAAAATGTAATGGTTATATTAAGGGTTATCAATTGTATTTTCTCTATGGTGAAAATAAAATATCCCACTAAAAAATCATCTCAAGACAAGACATTTGGTTAAGCTTTGTTAAACCATCTTTATTTCCCACCCAACATCTCAGCTCTGATAAAACGTCTCATTGATAGTGGTATCCTGATATTTTAGAAGCCTTGATTATAATGATAACTTCTCATGAATTAAGCATGAAAAACTTATAAGCTGGATTTCAGATATTTTTTAAAATGGAACACAGTTCATTATCAGTATTAAAATACCTGCTACAAGCCATATTGCAGAATTGCACTGCACAATAAATAGAGTGAGCTTTTGAAATGTGTCTCATCTAGAGACCCACTGTAAATGTAAAATACATACAGATTTTGAACACTTACAGGAAAAAATATTGTAAAATCTCTCATTAACTTGATTTCATATTAATTTTATGTGTAAATAATAGTATTCTAGATATATTGGGTTATATAAAATACATGACTAAAACTAATTTCACCTGTCTGTTTCTTCATGTCTTTTAAAAATTTGTCAACTAAAAACTGTTAAATGACATATGTGGATCATTCTTATAGCCTACATTATATTTCTCTTGAACAGTACTGTTATAGATATTCAATAAATTATGGCTACTATTTATAATCCTTCATACAAATTAAAATCAATTATTAATATAAATATAATATAAATTAATATTGGTTATTACCAAAATAAAACATTTTCCATTTACAGAGAAAATGCGTTTTTTTATTGAGCCAAATTATGTCTCCACAAGGACACAATACATTTCAGGAAAAGTATTTTGTAGTATTGCAGAAATTTAGAGCTTCAGAGAAAAGCCATAATGAAGAATGGGGAAATCTCAACAGGTCATTATATTGTTGCAGAACTCAGAAGGAAGAGTCAAGCTGAGTATGCAATTAATAGTGAAATAATCTACAATAACTTTTGGTACACTAAAATTTACTGATGAATAGATATATTATTCATCTTCACCAATCTAGCCACATATAAAAACTATTTGAAAAGTATTTGGCTATTTCTAACTGTACATTGTATTAAATATTCTTGGCAGAATTATTGTTTCATTATTATAACCAAAATCTTATACTATACTTTGCTCTATATTTGCAACTACCAAGTGGTTTACTATTGAAAATACTGTTTCTGTTAGTGAACATTATCTTTTAAAGGTACACAGAAAGATCATATATTTTATAATAAAAAACACAGTCTAAAAACAAAACATCAATAACACAGAAAATGCAGTGAGATTGCTTTTTATTTCTTAAAAGTTTATTTTAGGGTGCCTTTAGGAATTTTTTCAAATTATATAAAAATATTGGTATTATTTTACCATCAGTAATATGTGAACAAAAAGCACACACATACCACTGAGAACCACAAGGACCCTCTCGGACTTCTCCTGGCTGATACACTTTTCCACTGGATTCACAGGGACATTCGGCTTTTAATACACATTTTCCTTTCTCTCCAATATCATCCAACAGATAACCTAGAACACATCGTATAAGGCTAACCTCAAAACTTTACAAACATCAGTAAATTGTTCAGCAGTGTATTGTGAAATCACTCTTGAGATAGTTCTTTTGAGTGTAACATGCACCAAAAATGATAATTTCTTGTTAAAGCAATTACTCCTAATTTGAGAACTGGCAAGAGGATAGAAAACAGTTTTCTGAGTCTGAGTTACTGCTACACAGTGCACAGCCCTATTGCACTCAATGTGGGACTAAAGCATATTCTGTGGAATACAGAAGCCCTCAGGTATGGTAGAGATGGAAATACGCATTAGCTTTAAAATTCTCTCTAACCCTCCTCTGCAGTTTGCTAAGAGGATATATTAGAAGTAGTTAAATTGTTGGAATGTCATGCTATAAATAAGACACCACTCTGACATGACTTAAGTCCCACTTTGTTTTTAGCTTTTGTTTTGTTTTAGTGTAAATCCTCTCATTGTTGTACTACCTTCTGGGCAGGTGCAGCCGCTCACACATTCACTGTCTTGAAAAGGAGCCACATTAGAACAAGTTGCAGGGTTGGAGGGTCCACATTCTTTGTACATATGTTGTTCTGGACATCTATGTGTTTCTGGAGAAATATATAAATATGTGTACACGGATATTAGAGGAAACTAAATGTAATAAATACACACTCTTTTAAGGAGGAGCTTTTCAAATGGAATTCTTTGAGTCTGAGTTACAAGGTAGAAGTCAGCCTTTAAAGGTACTCAGTACAACTAAATTATGCCAATTTCCTGTGCATTATTTTATGATACAATATCTAATTTACAGGAAATATGTATTTTCTGTAATTTCATTTCATCATAAGTTGAAATTTATATTTTACTTGTATTATGAGGATTGACTTAAGCATATGTGGAAAGTATGTTTGTATATGAGGCTCATATTTACATTTTATTAATCTTTTTGAAAGAAAATGATAGTACTAATCAGTATACATTTGATAAATTGTCCAGTTATTTTTTACAGAATTTACTCATGGTTTTCAGTGACTTTTTTTTATTGTAATGAGTACAACATTTTAAATTAGATCTTAACACAAAGCACTGCAATTTGAGGCGAGTCACATCACCTAAACGAACCTGTTTCCTTGTAAGTACATGTGACACACGAGGCTTCATCATCTCTAGGATCCCCTTCCAGGGCTTAGAATCATTTGAGATTACATTGCAATACAGCTTAACTTCAAAGTACTGTATACCTATGTATCAAACCTGCATGTTGTGCACATGTACCCTAGAACTTAAAATATAATAAGAAAAAAATAAAGTACTGCAGAAACTTACAGAGTTGTAACTACAATGAAGGTAAAAACTTACCACAAACCACATCGGAATCGCTTCGCCAGGATTCAAAGGTGCCAGGACCATCGGAGGCACAGAGGCGGGACAGTTCTGAGTAAGTGTCACATGTAGATGTTTTGTCTCTAGTTTGGCAGTATTCATCAATGCAGATCATTTTGTAGTCACCGGATAGAGCAGCAACCTTTCCACATTTCTCAAAGTAGGTTCCAATAATTTTGTTACAGTGCTACAAAATAAAGCATGATATTTTATTAAAATGGGCAATAAAAATAAGAAAAATGGGCAATAAGATGAATTTTTTAAAGGATAAATACAGAAGTTTTTTTTGTTTTTGTTTTGCATCATATCCTGTAGCTTTGACAAGGAAAGTGCTTGGATGCTGTTTGAAATAGAGGTTTTCGAAGTATTATAGTTGGTAACATGACTCCTAAATGAATACTGCTGGATTCTTGGCATTTTGGATTGTTGTATAATGACTTTCGTTGAAATGGAGGTTTTTGAAGTATTATAGCTGGTAAAGTGACTCCTAAGAGAATACTTCTGGATACTTGGCATCTTGGATCGCTATGTAATGACTTCAAAATTTATTGTGCTTAAACTTATCCAAACTGTCTTTAAAGGTGACATGAATTTTAGAACTAGAGAAAATGGAAGGGGTGAGAAGAGAGATTGATTAATGCCAAAGATTGGGATGGTACCTGATAGAATACCATAATAGACAGAAGGGATATTGTCCCTTTAACTGTTAATCTGCTCATATTTTATAATCAAACAGATGACCATAAAGTAAAGTGACTCTGTCCTTTCTTAGTCGTAGTCATGGGTATTCGCTCTGGGAAAAACATATTTGTTCTGTTTCAGTAAAGGAAGTAATGACATATATTATTGAATGAAAAAAAGTTCAAATTTCAACATAGTTCAACCGTCATGTAGCTGTTTTCTATTTTAACAATTTGTTTGTTTTTAGAGAAACAAAAAAGCTACTGTCGAACAAATGTACAATTTTTTAAATTATTATTATTTTTGAGACAGAGTCTCGCACTGTCTCCCAGGCTGGAGGGCAGTGGCGCTATCTCAGCTCACTGCAACCTCCACCTCCTGGTTTAAGCAATTCTCCTGCCTCAGCCTCCCGAGTAGCTGGGATTACAGGTGCCCACCACCACGCCCAGCTATTTTTTTGTGTTTTCAGTAGAGATGGGGTTTCACCGTGTTGGCCAGGCTGGTCTTGAACTCCTGACCTCATGATTCACCCACCTTGGCCTCCCAAAGTCCTGGGATTACAGGCGTGAGCCACCGCACCTGGCCCAAATGTTCAATTTGTACCAACTAAGCTGGAGGCAGGCTGATAACATTCTCCAAATGAGGTATAAAATTAAGTGAAACAAAATCTTCAGATATTACCCTTCATCTATTATTTTTTGTACATTTTTCTCACTAGATTATAGATTTCTCTAGAGCAAGAAATATGAATTTTTATGCTCTGGGCTAAACACAGTATCTTGTACATAAGTTGGTCCTTAGTAAATACACATTGGTTTGAACGTAAATTGATGTAATCATTTAACACTTTTGAGCAACAAGGAATAAGTTTTCAATGTATTATGCAACTACCACAATGCATAATCCCTATTATCATGGAACTTCTAATTTTATAGGGAACATATGAGAAAAACTTGGGCAATTTTTATAGATAGTATCTTATTATAAGTACCAATGAGAGCCATAAGGTAAAAAAAAGAAAGAGAAAGCAATTCCAACTGCAAAGATCAAGTAAGATTTCACAACGAAGATGGTAGATGATCTTGTATAATGCCACTGTGTAATTTTCTTTGCTGTAAGATGACGGGATGGCTATAATTGCAATACCCTCTTTCAATAAAACAAAAATATATTTTATCAATATTAGCCACACATTTATTGATCTTGAGAATTCTATTCTAGTTGAAACAGGAATGTGTGAACATTCGTTCAGTCAGCAAAGGGATGCAGTCTATCAAATTCAACTTAATAGCATTACAGAAGTGCAGAAAATTCACAGAGTAAATGATAACTATTTGCAAATGTTGTTGTCAAAAATATTATCCATAACTTTCTCAAAAAGAAAGTAAAAGATATGAGGGATGACAATTTAGACTGGATATCTGGGGCAAAAGTAAGGGAGTGGGACATAGTACATGGATTTCAAAACTGTAAGAGAGGAATCAAAGACAGTACCCATCAAGAGATGATAGTGGAATGGTGAAGCATGTCAGTTTCCATACAGACAAACTAAAACACTATGCAAAGGAAATTATAATTGTTACACTAATATATGGTAAATATCATAGTGTTTGGGAGGGAAATTATTTTGGCACGTACAGCTAGACTAAAGCTGAAAAACAGAAAATAGGAACATTGGAGAGGAAGTAGTTACAGAATTCTAAGAAGAAATGAGTGCTTAGGAGAATATGGAACCAAGAGCTTAAATTGGAACCAGGGGCCACAAAGCCATGGTAATAAAAGCAGCATAATAATGGCATAAATACAGACACACAGACCAGTGGAACAGAAGAGAGAGCCCAGAAATAAATCCAAACATACACTGCCAACGATCTTTGACAAAGGTACCAAGAAGACACAATGGTGGAAAGGATGGGTTCTCCACTAAACGGTGCTGGAAAAACTGATTTTCCACATGCAAAAGAATAAAATTAAACCCATCTATGATACCATACACAAAAATCAATTCAAAATTATCAAAGACCTAAATTTAAGGCCAGAAAATATAAAATCTCAAAAGGAACACAGGAGAAAAGGTCCTGCACATTGGCCTTGGCAGTGATGTTTTGGATATCACACCAAAAGCTCAGGCCACAAAAGCAAAAGTAAACAAGTGGGACTGCATCAAACAGTGCTTCTGCATAGCAATGAAACAATTAACAAAATTAAAGCATAGCCTAAAAATTGGGGGTGAAATTGTAAACCATATATCTGATTGAGGGTTAATATCCAAAGTTTATAAAGAACATATAAAACTCAAAAGTGGAAAAAGAAATAACCCAATTAAAAATGGGCAAAAGACTTAAATAGACATTTCTCAAAAAGAAGACATACAAATGGCCAACAGGTGTATGAAAGGTGCTCAGCATCATTAATCATCAGGGAAATGCAGCTCAAAACCACCAAGAGCTATCACCTCACACCTGTTAGGATGGCTATTATCAAAAAGTTAAAAGATAACGGAGCTGGCAAGAGTGCGGAGAAAAGGCAAGTCTTATACACTGTTGGTGGAAATGTAGATTGGCACAGCCATTATGAAAAACATGATGGAGATTTCTAAAGAGATTAAAAATAGAACTACCTGCTGGGCGCAGTGGCTCACGCCTGTAATCCCAGCACTTTGGGAAGCCAAGGCAGGTGGATCACTGGAGGTCAGGAGTTTGAGACCAGCCTGGCCAACATGGTGAAACCCCATCTCTACAAAAAATACAAAAATTAGCCAGGCCTAGTGGCATGCACCTGTAACCGTAGCTACTTGGGAGGCTGAGGCAGGAGAATTCCTTGAACCAAGAAGGCAAAGGTTGCAGTGAGCAGAGATCATGCCACTGCACTCCAGCCTGGGCGACAGAGTGAAGACCCCGTCACAAAACAAAACAAAAAATGGAACTACTGTATGACCTAGCAATCCCTCTTTTGGGCATATACCCAAAGGAAATGAAATACCACCTTGTAAATATATTTGCACTCCTGTGTTCATTGCAGCATTAATCATGATAACTAAGATATGGAAACAACCTAAATGTTCACAAATAAACAAATGGATAAAGAAACTGTGGCTTATATATGCACAATGGAATATTTATTATTCAGCCCTAAAAATGAACAAGATCTTGCCATTTGTCACAACATGGATAAGCATGGATGACATTATACTAGTGAAATAAGCCAGAAACAGGAAGAAAGATGATTATGCAACATCTTTATGTGTAATCTTTTTACACAGAAAGATGTACAACACCTATATGTGTAATCTTTTTTTAAAAATTAGGTCTGGAGAACAAAACAGTGATTACAGGGGCTGGGGGAGTCTTGAGATCTAATGTACAATCTGAAGACTGTAAGTAATAAAATTGTGCTGTCTCTGGGATTCATGCTAATGATCTAGATGATTTCAGCTGCTCTTACCACAGAAACAAATAAACAAAAAAAAGTTGAAGTATCTTTCAGATGAGATGATGGATATGTTAATTTGCTTCCCTGTAGTAAATTTTTTACTATCCATGTGTGTGACATACCAGACAAACATGTATACTAGTTGTCTACCCTAAATATACACAATAACTTTTATTTAAAAAAAAACAGCCAAGAGAACTATTGCTAGAATTTGCTACACAAGGAAATATAAATTTCTTACCTGTATTCCATCTTCACAAACTTCATAGCTTTTACCAACAGCACTGGGACAATCACCAGGAATTTTACTATTGGCAATGTGCTCATTGATATCTTGCCCTTAAAAAGAAAGCATTGTTTAGTTAAAGTTATTCTTTTTATGTGTGCATTATTTTCAAGCTACATATGAACTTGGAATGTAATTTTTTTTTTCATTTTAACAAGTTCTCATTCTTTAGACAAAGGAAAATTGAAAAATTATTTTCGTTTTTAGTTTTATTTGGGAAAGCAAGTTCTTAGTAATGATACATTGGAATGTTACCTGGAGTGCTGTTGAAGTTACCACAAAGACCACAAGTTGGATACTGCTTGTGAAGAGTGAGCTTTAAAAATAAATTACATGTATATGTTCATGAAATGTTAAACATATCTCAAAACAAAATGTACCCAAACCAAAGGGTCACGCCTCCTCAAATTCAATTCTATCTAAGCTAGTTCCTTAGAGATGTTAGAGGGCTTTTTCTCAAGGACCTGGCTCTGGAATTTGTATAGATCCTGACTCCACCATTTACTAACCATGTGTCTTCGAAAAAATTATTTGGTGCAAAAGTAATTGCAGTATTTGCCATTTAAAAGTAATGGTCAAAACTGCAATTACTTTTGCACCAGCCTAATAACTTTCTTACTCTGCATTTCCTGAGTTTCATCATTTGTAAAATATTATTATTAATAGTATTTTAAGATATTTTGAATATTAAATGAGATAATGTTTAGTATAGTGACTAATACCTAGAGATTTCTCAATAAGCCTTAGCTCTTACTTCCCTAATAATGTATTGTTTTTGTAACTTAACTAGAGGATAAAAAGCACAGAATTACAAGAAAATCATAGACAGACTTACTGAGACTTTGTTATTTTTGTCCCACATTAAAGTCAGGATTCCTCTACGGCTATTGAGAACATTATGTTCCCCATATTTTTTTATGTGAATCAACTTATTGTTGTATGGTATCTGTACACTGAAAAATATAAAATACAAGTATATGTAAAAAGGTAAGAATCATACTACTATAATATGTTTTCTGATAATTCATGTCACCCAACAATTTAGTATCTTATAATACTTGCTGGTAAAGATTAAAGTTTTTTTTATCAATTCAGAAAAAGAGAAACAATGGCTTTTTTGAATATTGGAAGAACTTCTAAAAAACAACTAATAGATCCTTGGGACTTTGGAGAAATTAACAAGATGAAACATTGGTTTGGTGTCAGAAAAAATAACTTGAAATGTACACAAGTAGAATATCATGCCTCATTTTCTTATCTTGGAAAGTATTCAAATATGCCATCCGTTCCAAATCTGAATTGCTCCCTCTAAAAATTATGGGCTAAGAGTTTTAATCTCCTCAATTTCTAACTTATAAAATCTTAAATTTATACTTGGTGTTAAACTTGCAAATGAAAACTGAAATGTCCTGAGATGTTCAACAAAAATATTGTTTTGTTGAATATACATGTTTCCCATAATCTAGATAGTCAGTATACTCAAACAACAGAATTTTTTTCCGTCTTGTTATAGGAATAAATATAATGTCTTACAATCCGAAATAGGTCAAAGTCTTACACATTTATCAAACTCTTGGCCAATAATCAACTATAAATATCAATAAGAGCATCAAAATAGGAAGAAAGTATCATCTCCCTTTTTATCTTTTTCTTTTTTTTCTTTTTTGCTCAGGTTACTTCAAATAATTTTATATCATATACCCAAAACACTACGTTATTTACCTTTCTCCATTAACTAAAATGGTGTCACCAAAAATAGAGATGTCGTTATTGTCAATTAGAACTGTTATTTTTTCAATCTCACTATCATTGTTTCGTTTGATCTCAATATTGAAATCCCCTCCAGATTCAACGCAGTGACGGCAGAAAGTGTACGGGCATGAAGATTCAAAGAAAAAGATGCGGCCGTTGAAAGATTTATATGCTCCTTTGCTCCAGGTAGACACTTCACCTGCAAAATATTCAGAGGAACATGTACATAATTATTTAGAACAATTAGCATACCTTCTAGGTCTGTTTTACAGAGTTTTTGTCCTAAGAGAAATAAAATCACTGAAAGGTTCAATTCTCACAGCCACCACCTTAAATCAGTGCTTGCTTGCTTTCACTACTGCCAAGACTCACTAAAACTAGTAAGTGAGTACTTCTTTAGCATACACTAAGTTGGCCATTCTGGCTAAAATAAAGCAAGATTTAAAACACCTTGCTTCCCATAGGAAAACAAAAATTGTCTCTAATATGGGAAGGAATATATGGAGGGAAGTGGTGGTTTGTATGCTTTCTTGCTTTGCTTTTTTTGTAGAGAGAGTTTTTCTAAGTCCGAATGAAGTCCCATTTATATTGAATGAAGGTAAAGAATTATATCATTTATCTCTATACATATAAATGTGTGTATATATGAATGTGTATAGATGTATGTATATATGTGTGTGTATACATTTTTTTGGAGAAAAATAGTACAAATGTGATATCACTCAAACATACAACGATTAAACAGACAGATGATGGGGACATTTTAAAAACTAGTTTCAGGCTGGGCACAGTGGCACATGCCCGCCATTTCAGCATTTTGGAAAGCTGACGTGGGGGGATCATTCGAGGCCAGAAGTTCAAGTCCTGACTGGGCAACATTGCAAGACTCTGCCTCTACCAAGAAAAAGGAATATCCAGGCATGGTGGTGCCTTCCTATAGTCTCAGCTACCCAGGAGGCTAAGGCACGAGGATTGCTTGAGCCCAGGAGTCAGAGGTTATGGTGAGCTATGATTTCACCACTGCACTCCAGCCTGGATGACAGAATGAGACCTCGTAACTAACTAACTAACTAAATAAATAAATAAATAAATAAATAAATAAATAAATAAAACTAGTTTCAAATTTTGTAAATTTGATTCTGTGACCTCATTAGGTACTTGCTTGGGCATAGATATATGAACGAATATCACAACCATTTTTACTTACCAATAATTGCATTTGTTTCTGAGTATTTTGGAGTTGCTTCTGGAATGTGGGATCCTTTTTCTATACAACACAATGCATAGATTATTTCAATGTTAAGACATATATTCATTTTAAATATACAAGATATTGGAATTTCTACATGGGAACTTAAAACCGGGCATTGAAGGCCATCAATGAATTTTTTATTCTGTATATTATATAACACATATAATAGATAACTTTGTGAGAGCTGGGACTTGCCAAAGTCACATACGTGATTAACTCTACAGTCCACACTTGTTCAGCATGTTCACGAATCATTAAGAGCTTATGCATTTGCGGTCCTGTACAATTACTAACATATGCTGCACCCCTTACAGAAATATTTTGCAACTTTAGAAATAAAACATTGCATGCTCATTTTTATCAGGAGCCATGACACAAATAGGACCGAGGTACATTTTAGTAAATCAGTCTATTATCTAATACTAATAATTTCATTATCTATAAGGAAAATTTAATTCTCCCACTCACAGGGCAAAATCTGTGTACTTTAAAACTTTACATTTCCCATGATTGTTTATATCTAATGACCCTTTTATGTAACCAAATAAATTTATATTCAATCGTAGGGTAAAGCCTAAAAGCAAGCAACGACAGCAATAACAAAAGGAGATGTTTCGATAGAATTGTAAAATCTTTTCCAAAATGCTCTTTATCATCTATCTTGAAGCTTCTTCTCTTTAATACAGGTTGTATTTACTCAGACTGAGTGGAAATATATTGAACTCCTAATTTATTTATGAGGGCATTTTAAAAACACTATGTCTAAAATAGCAAAGGAGTTGTAATATGTTTTATTCAAATTCCCTTAAAATGTGGTTTAATCTCTCTATTTCATGAAATTGTTTCAAATACTTAGTTGGCCATCTAAACTTTAGTATCCAAAGAGAAGTAGCACTTAAGAGCTCAATATGAGAAAAAATAATATCAAGTCCTAGTAAATCAATAATCAGCAGAATATTACAACATTGTAAGTGTATGTATGTGTGTGTGTGTGTACCTTTTTAAACCCCCAAAGTCGTAAATCAGATTACCTGGAGTATTGAGTGGTCCAGATGTACTATATTCAGACGAGCTTGTGACACCTATTTTAATACAAATTATCAGGCTATTTTATGTGTATAATTTTACTTGGTAAAGTGATTTTTAAAGAATATCTGATGGATAGACCGTAGATCCTAGTGAAGCAATGCTAATGCTAGCAGACTAAGACCGTGTAAAGCTGTACAAGAAAAAAATATCAACTCAAAAATTTGCTGGGGTAAGAAAATTAAATTCCTTGCTTCTAAATTAACTGACACCAAATCAATTTTTTTCTAGGTCATTTGTCTTAAAACTTGTTAAGGGTAAGAGAAAAGGGTTCAGTAGACAGGGTTCTAGGTCTCCTATCCCAGTGTGAACCAAACTGTTTCCCATTCTGAATTGTTTTACTTTTAGGAAACCTGGGTACTATTTCAAGAGGTCAATTAAACAAAAGATTCTGCACTCACAGAAACTAGAAATATGAAAACCACTAATCTAAATGAACTGACACCTTCATCAATGTCAAGAGATTCAGACTTCCCATTGCAAAGCCACTAGATTTACTGCCATTAGGAACACTACCCAAAATAACACTACTTAGTAAAGTCTATCTCACGTGGAAAAATCAAAGCAGTTAAAATCTAACATCCAAATAGCAAAAAAAAAAAAAAAAAAAGTCCACAAATTGGTAACCACTCCACACTAGAAACATAAGACGTAATTATTCTGAATGCATTTCTCAGAAAGAAAACCTAAATTTGAATACCTGAGCTAAGGGTAGCCTATCTGGAGTTCCTAAATTAGGTGTCTTTTAAACCATTTGTACCAACAGTGATTTAAAAAATCCATGCCAATAAATAATAAATGACTGCAAATTTCTTAGTTCTATGGAAGTGTTGACTTCAAAATTGATGTCCAAAGTTTAAGAACGACCAAAATTAAAATTATTACTTCTGTATGGCCAGGCCTTTCTTGGAACAGGTTAATTGAGAGTCAATCCTGTGTCAGGTCAACTGTTACTACACTACACTGTATGTCTTGCTAATTACATTTCACTTTTTAAGAAAAAGATTTTAATCCTGAAGTTGAATTCTAAAGATTAATCCTGAATATTTTCCAGAACCTCCATTTTACTGGAAGTGATCCACTGCCCCCAGTTCTACCGTCGCCTACTCTAGTGGTTCCCAGGATGTTCCAGCCCTGGTAACAGCATCAAAACAGTTTCTGCATCAAGAATACATATTATTTTAACAATTTGTACTACAAATTCCAAGACTATACAATCAAATGTTTTCATTAAGTGGAAATATTAAATTTTATAAGGATTTTAAAAATGGATGTAAGTCTTACTCTTCTCAGCAATGGGCTTGCAAAGAAAACTAAAGCCGCCAAGTCCAGATTTGGCGCTTTTACATAAAAGCAACAAAAATAATTCCACACTGATATATTCACAGGTGTGAAACCGGTTCCACATCTTATGCCAACAAATGTTAAACATCGTTTGCCTGATTACATCTAAGTATATTTCAACATTCGAGAATGCAGACTTGCTTTTAAATTACTATTAATAATGTTTCCAATTTTAATTGTCATTGTAAGATGTATCTTAGAATTCTGATTTTCTGATCATCAGAAATCTCAACACCTATGCCATAGGAATAAGATCCAGTAACATTGCTTCCATTATCACAGGTACCTGTACCACTAAGGCCAGTTTCACCAACTTCACTTAGTCCAGAAGCACCAACACCAAGTCCATCTGCACTCTTACTTCCTCCACCACTTCCAGAACCAGAAGACCAAGTGTTTCCTCCTAATGGAAAATCAAAATGTGAGTAAAAGAAATAAAGAAGAAAGAAATTAATTGGAACTTCGTGGAAATAGAGTCCAGGTTAGGATACCGGAGTCGCTGACATCAGATCCAGGACTCAAGTTTCCAGCCTCAGCAGTTTCACTGCTTCTCTTTCTATTCCCACCAGTTCTACTGACTTCAACTTCATGTTGATCAGACGACCCCAATATGACTCCTGAATCTTCAGAGATACCACTAGAATTTTCAAACCCATTTCTTGCACTTGAATCACCTGTTGAATACAAAATTATGGTCACTAGAATTACTTTCAATGCATACTATGATTCAGGATTGTTCATGCACAGAAATTAACAATCAGTACCTAGCACTATAGCCTCTAGAACTACCTATTCCATTTCCATCAAAATCTTTACTACTATTGCCATTGTCACCAGATTGATTTGAACCAAAATCTCTAAAGTCAAATTCAGCTCCACTCTTCGTTTCTCCAAGTCCAAATTCAAACAACCAGGACTTTTCGACTGGTGAAGAAATAAAATACTAATAAAATAACGGATGAAAGGTTGAAATCAATTTAGATTTCACCAGAGCAGAGTCCAGGACTAAACCACCTGCGCCACTGACATCAGATTTACTGCTGCTCTGCTCATTCCAACCAGATCCACTTCTTCCAAATCCCTTTTGACCAAATTTCTCCAAACCAAAGCCCAAATTTTCTATGTCACACACACACACAAAAAATCCCTTTTTTATTGCACTGGTACCAATTACATGATATAAAATGGTTATCATCAGAATGCATTTCAATAAGTTTATGATTCAAACTTTTATGCAGAGAAATTAAATATTGATACCTAAACCACTGGAACTAGATTCTCTAGTAACTTTTATTCCATTTTCACTAAGCTCATTATCACCAAATTTCCTTGAACCAGAATACTTAAAATCAAATCCAGCTCCAATTTTTTTTCTCCAAGTCCAAATTCAACAGACTCAAGCATTCCCACTAACAGAAAAATCAAAATATTTTTAAATAAATGAATATTTGGAATTCAGGTGGATATCTCAGGAACAAAACTAGCTAGAATACCTGAGCTACTGGCATTAGATCCAAAACCTTCGAATCCAGCCTCAGCAGATACACTGCCACTCATTCCATTCCCTCCAATTTCATTGATTCCAAATCCCTCTTGACCAGAATCCCACAAATTGGATATCGAATTTTGAGAGCCACCACCAACAAATTGATTCTCACTTCTTAAACTGGTATCACCTGCAGAATATAAAATAATTGTCTCAGTGTATTGAAAATATTTTATGTTTCAGATGTTTTTATGCACAAAAGTCAGATATTAATACCTAGATCTGTGGAAACAGATCCTCCAGAACTACTCATTTGATTTCCTTCAACTGTTTTGCTACTAATGCCACTGTCAACAAATGAATTTGAATCAGAAACTTCAAAACCAAATGCAGCATCACCTTTCCCTGCTCCAAGTTTCAAACCAGAAGAACCAGTTCCAACTAATGGAAAAATCAAAATGTGATTAAAGTTAATATTAATTAATTAATCTCTTTGTTGTTAAGTGACATTAAAATAAAAGTATCTTAACCAATTAATTAACTAAATCAATCTAAAATTCTGAGGAATGAGTCTTAGTTGGAATACCTGAGCTACCTGCATCAGATCCAAAGACTATGGTTTCACCCCCAGCAGATCCACTGCCTCTAGTTTCACTCCCATCAGCTCTACCAACTTCCAATCCCTTTTCATCAGATGTCACCCAACCAAATCCCACATGCAGAGAGGCATCACTGCTACTAAAGCCAGCACCATATGTTGTATTGGTGCTATCTATTGAAAACAAAAAAAGAAAGAAAGAAAGAAAGAAAGAAGAAAGAAAAAAATCATTGTCACCAAGGGAGTATTTTAACACATCTTATGATTCTTTATTTTGATGCAAAAACCTGAATAGTAATATCCAGATTACTGGAACTTGATTTCCAGTGTTCTGTATTTCATTTTCACCAAAGCATTTTGTTGAAGACCACTGACACCAACTGAGCCAGAATTACCAAAACCAAATCCTAATTCACTCTTCTTTTCACCACCAACTCCAAAATGAAAAGGCAAAACGTTTCTGCCTAATGAAAAATTAAAGTGTTATTGGGAGTAATACAGAAAGAATAAGTATTATTTGTATTTTGTATTAATAGTCTCTGGATCAGAATTCCTGAGTCACTGACATGAGCACCAAGGTCCATGGATTCACCACCAGTGAACTCCTTGTTCTTCCTGTTTCTACCAGTGTCCACATCTTTTGAGGTAAATTGCTCTAAATCGAAAATACCTAGAGCTACTATACGTTCCTGTCATTCACTTCCTTCATTGGCTCTAGTTTCTGAATATGAAATGCTATTCATCCATACTTTTGTAAATTTATTTTCTCCAGCCTTCTTTTTCAAGAAAACTAGTTCAAATATGGGTAATGGGATTTTAAAAGTTAAGCATGGTAGATGTCATTCAAACACAAGAGCCCAAGATTTATCTGTTCCAGATGACAAAACTTGGGAACAAGAGAGGTTAAATGGTTTCCCCAAAGGTTAGTGTGAAAGACTGGGGATAGAAACTCTTCTTCCCAGGTCTAAGCTCCTGGGAAGCCTCAAACCTACTTGCCTCTTCACTAAATTGTTTAAATTACTGATTTCTGTTGAAGCTAATACGGATTTTTTATGAACCAGACAAAGTTTACAAATTTTTCTCATGAATTCCTCTAACATTAAATCTGTATTTGTCAAAAACACTACCAATTCCTGCTTTGCTAATTCAATCAATTTATTAACTGATTATTCTGACAAAAGCATAAACTAAGAAACAACACAGAGTACCTGGTTTCCCTGGCAGCAGAATCAGAGTCAGCTAATCCATTTACTGAACCTACATCTAATCCATTTTGATCGGGGACCCCTACCAATTTCTTCTTGATTTGAAGCAGTACCACCAAACAGTACCACCTGCTGAACTGGTTTTATCTGCCATACAAAATACAATCATTACCACAGAAAAGTTGTATTCATTTATACAATACAAACTATAGAGATTTCAGGGACCAGGCAAGTACAGTAAAAATTTGAGTAGAACAGTAGGAAAAATTGTATTGAACCAGCAGGACCCCACCTCACCTAAACAAATTTAAATTTTTTCCCCTAAAAAACAAAATTGCAGGCCACAAACTGTTTAGGAACTCTTGCTTATCATATCACTCAGCAAACTGGATATGTTAGTTTAATAGAGAATCGTGATATAGAAAATCAATTGTGGTTAGATAGAGAAACATGAGTGGACAGACTCTAAACTACATTTGGGCCCAGGAAGCATTTTTGATTATTAACTTATACAGTAAAAATGTCAGAAAAATAATTCATCATTAGAATAATAGTACCAAGTATGAAGAGCACATATGAAAATGATTATCAGGAGAACAATTAATTTAATGTATACATCTTTGCCAACATTCTCTAAAGACAGAATTTATCACTCTCATTGGCCCTGAAATCAGTGCCTTTACAGTATCTATGACTATTAAAGCCATGTGCTGCAAACAAAAGAAAGATGACCAGATGATCCAAAATGAAAACAAAAAGCACTTGTTTGCTAGGTAAGTATTTTTTTCTGGAACAGTACCTGCTGGGCTGTCTTCTGACCTTGAATTCCCAGCATCCCAGCGTTCTCTGGACTTGTCTTCATCCTCTCCTGTAGCACCAAATTCAAAGCTAAAGAGTGGCTTTTTTCTGTCTGAGTCACCAGAGGATGAACTACCATAAAAAAAGCCACCTACAGTGAAGAAAAAAATGTTTACATTGCTAGCACAGACTAAAAAGGTAGTCTAATTATGACACCATGAAGAGCCACGTTTTATTTTGAGTAGGCCTCATTATCCTGACAACACTTGGAACAATATACACCACTGGTTGACTTAATCACCTTATCTGTATCTTTTGGTCATGGTTCTAAAACTTCAAGAAAGAGAGGACAATCGAGCTATGAAGATTCAATAATTGATGCATACTAGATACTCTTCTCCTGGACAGAGCAGAAACTCCCCAGTCTGCTTCCTTCCCCATTCCTAAGCCCCAAGTTCTAGCATCCCACTTCACCCAGTCAAAATATTCTGCCATGTTGAATCCGCATGGTCCATGGCTACTATTCCTTATCGCTGATAAAATTAAGATAACATGCCTGATTCTCTTTTCTGTATTTCTGGAAGGAAGAAAGCATGTAAACATTTACTCATGAATTAATTTTAGCATCCACCTCCTTAAGTTTCATCTCAATGAGGCACACTCTGACAACTTCAAATTGCAACCCCACTCCGCTATTACATCCCCAATAACCATTATATTACTCTATTTTATCCCACAGACTTTATCACCTTGTAATATACCCCCTTGGGATGCACCTTTTATCACTGTCTATAATGCTTATTGAGTATTAACTGTACCCTTCTTCTACATTTTAAGCTCCATAAACTCAAGTTTTCTTTGCCTGTTCTATTGAGAGAGGGATTTCAGGTGTCCAGACCAGTGCCTCAACAACAGAGGTTACTCAGTATTTATTTAATAAATGTAGTCACCAAAAAAGACCGCTGCTTAAGGTAACAAACATCTTGTTACACGAAGTGTATATGCTTTCTATCATGCCATTTGTATATTTTTTGAAATGTCTATATAAAATTTAAATACTTCAGAATTAATAACATCTTAATAACTGTGATATTCCTGTAGAGTTGTGGAAGACATACATTTTGGTCACCAAATAGACCAAAAAATGAAGTGAATGATTTGTAAATAACACTTGAAGACTATGTAATCACAAGTACAAATAAAATAAGTGGCTTAATTCTGCCTATTAAAATAAGGAAAGAGACTTCTCCCTCCACAAATACCTTTTATTTGATCATTTCCTGCAGAAAACATGTGAGTACTTTCTCTAGCTCTCTGAAATGTATATAGACATTTTTAAAGACTAAATAAACACCCTAAGAATGTTTCTTCAATGGGCTGGGGGCCAACACTTTGAAATGTAGTCATGAAAGAAGATGCTTCCCTATCTCCTAAATTCCTGGGAGGTAGGAGCCTAACTTCAGCTGGTGTTTGGCTACAAATCACAAACCTACCTCCAGTCATAATATACAAGAAACTTAGTTTTTATTTTAAAGCAATCAGCAAACACAGGTGGCCACTCCAATTACCACGTAAATGTCGGGTGAACCCTATAGCTAATGGTGCTGTCAAGTCCACTCGAAAACTAGTTATTTCTTATCTTCACAACATACATGTAATTGTTCTATCTGCTTGTTTTATAAAAGAGAAATATTTCTGTGTGTCTGCAGTCATTATAGCTAGATGCCCGTCAGGACAGGTTTTCAGAGGTGGCAGGAGACTATTTTTAAAGACATTTCCCCAACAACCTCTCTTGGAATTCTTAGCCATTTTCCATGTTTCCAGCAAGTTTATCTCTTCTAAAACAAATAGTAAAAATAAAATATGTCTGTGATTATGAAAATAGTCAAAATAATAATCTATTATGTAGTGTTAGGGAAAGGCATTCAACATTCAAGAGATTTTGAAATTATAAAATTTGCACGTAGGTGTTTGTTTTAAGACTAAAGCAATGTTTAAATTATGAATAGCCAATATATACTATCGTTTTATTACCTAACCCTTCAACCCTTCCTATATTCAGTATTTCCCCTCTTTCTTTCCTCTTTCCCTCTATCTACCCTTCTTCACTACACACTCTTCTTCTTTTTCTCTTTTACTGTCTTTCTCATTGTCTTTTTCAATGTAATGTAGTTTCAGAGCTGCACCTTAATATATAAATATTTTAGTTTGGTGGCAAAGCAGAAGGAAGCAAAGCAGTATTCAGTCAGAGCAAAAGTATAAACTCTTAATTCAAACCCATCTGGGTTCCTCCACTTGCTATTGGTAGCCTTGGATAGTAGCTCTCTTCCACTCAGGCAACAGGGATTCTTGTTCTGGTCTACCCACATCTTCCTCTGGCAGAGAGCACAGCATACAGGCCAAGAGTGAAGGGATTATGCCTACCCAGAGCCTGTGCTATCCCAGTCTCCCTTTCTGGATCACATTCTAGGGCGCCAGGGCTGCAGTCCCTAGTCTGCTACATGGGCATGCATGTAGTCTGCTACACTGCAAATACGATCCCCTGGGTCTGAGGGATGGGGAAGGGGTGGTTAGTGTGCAGAAGGAGATGGACTGAGATAGAAAAGCTGGGATGTCCCTCCCAGTATGGGAATAAGCCAGAGACAGAAGGAGCATGACTGTGGGGACCTTAGCTGGGACACAGTCCTCACTGATCTTGCATTGAATTCCAATAAACCTGAAAATTCTGCATTGGATCCTGCCTTCCAGGTTGTCACAAGTGTACTTTTGTCAAGGTAGAAAAAGCAACACATTTTATGTCCTATTATTTTCCTTTATTGGTAACTTTTAATTATGTGTATACCTGCATTTATACTCTTGACCATGACTGTGCCCTCGGCCTGTTCTCAGCTAACCAAATTAACGTTTCTAAAACAAAGTTTCCTTAAACAAAGTTTATTTCACTATTAAATGGGCACTACATAATATGTGAGGATAAAATATTACCAAACTCATGAAAAGAGATAAAATTTTATGTCCTGCCTAAAGATATTACAACCACACCCCTATACCCAAAGCTATTTCTGCCTTTTTATTACATGGACTCAGATATTAAATTTTCATATAAAATATTGAAGTTATTTATTTCACTGAACCTCTTTCTTTCCCATGTAGAGGTATAAACTCTAAAGATTTCAGAGACCAGGCAAGTACATTGAAAGTTTAAGTAGGCCAGCAGGGAAAGATATGTCAAATGAGATTAAATGTCTCACCTAAAGACATTTAAAATTTTTTCTAAAAAAAAAAAAAAATGGAGTCTACACACTGTTTAGAAACTCGGCTTTATGCTACTATTTAGTAAACTGAGTGTGTAAGAGAGAATCCTGGTGTAGAAAATGAATGGTGGTTAGATTATAGAAATGTGAATGGAGAGATTCTACAGTACATTTGGGTCCAGGAAGCATTTAAAAATATTAATTTATACACTGAAATATGTCATAATAACAATAAAGATACTAAATATAAAGATAGCGTTAAAAATAAATATTATCGGGACAATAATTAATTTAATGTAAACTTTTTTGTCACAATTCTCTAAAGACAGAATTTATCACTCTCATTGGCCCCGGAAATAGCGTCTTTAGGGTTTCCACTGTTTCTATGCAGGCTTTGTCTTCAATAAAATGTAGGTTATCAGATTATCCAAAATGAAAACAAAAAGCACTTGCTTGCTAGGTACATATGTTTTTCTGGAACAGTACCTGGTGGGGTGTCTTCTGACTTTGAACTTCCAGCATCCTGACTGTCTCCGGACTTGTCCTCAGCCTTTCCTGGAGCACCAAGTCCTAAGCTAAAGAATGGCTTTTTCCTGTCTGAGTCACCAGAGGATGAACTACTGTAAAAAAAGCCACCTACAGCAAATGACAGAAGATGTTATTTGAAAACAGCATTATTAGCACAGAATATAAATGTCATCTGATTATGACATCATGAAAAGCCACATTTTATTTTGTGTAAATCCCATTATCCTAGCAGCACTTGAAACAACATATACCACTGGGACTTAATCATCGAATCCATACATTTTGGAAGTTCCTAATCTGATCTAGGCAAGTCTCACCCTGGCCTTCCTCGGGTCATGATGCTCTGCAGAGAGCAGAGGCTACAGGCTGAGGGTGAAGAAGGCATTCCTACCTGGAGCCTGTGTCCTCCCCGACCCCATTTCTGGACCATGTTCGAAGTCCCCAGGGCTACAGCCAAACCCAGGATCTGGGCCTGCATGGGCATCTTTCCCAAGACTTTCTCCTCCAGGTGAGACCACGTTACACTGCTTGAAACCCTAGATCTGAAGGACGGCCAGTGGATGGCCAGTGTGTGGAAGAAGATGGACTGAGATAGTAAAGCTGGGGCATCCCTCCCAGTATGGGACTAAGCAGAAGATAGAAAGAGCGAGGCTATAGGGACCTTGCCTAGGGCACAGCCAACCTTATTCTAGCACTGAATTCCAACAAACATGGAAATTCTACATTGGAACCTGCCTTTCAGGTTGTCACAAATGTATTGTTGTCAAGGAAGGAAAAAAAACACACATTTTATGTACCATTTTGTTCTTTTATTTGTAACCTTTAGTTGTCTATATACCTGCATTTATACTCTTGACTCTGACTGTGCTCTTGGCCTGTCCTTGGTTGAACAAATTAACACTTCTAAAACAAAGTTCCCTTAAACAAAATTTATTTTACTATTAAATGAAGACTACATAATGAATGTGGATAAAATAATATCCACCTCATGGAAAGATATAAAATTTTATGTCCTGCCTAAAGATATTATAACCTCACCCCCTACACCCAAAGCGGTCACTGCCTTTTCATTACATGAACTCAAATATTAAATTTTCATATAAGATATTGAAATTATTGATTTCACCGGACTTCTTTCTTTCTCTTTTTTGTAGAGGTGCAAACCATACAGATTTCAGAGACCAGGAAAATACAGAAAAAATTTGAATTGGCAGGGGGAAGAAATGTGTTAAACAAGTAATATGGTTTGGCTCTGTCGCCACCCAAATCTTATCTTGAATTGTAGTTCCCATAATCCCCGTATGTGGTGGGAGGGGCCTAGTGGGAGGTAATTGAATCATGGGTGCGGTTTCCCCCATGCTATTCTTGTGATAATGAGTAAGTTCTCAAGATCTGATGGTTTTACAAGGGGCTTCCCCCTTCACTCATTCTTCTCTCTCCTGCTACCATTTGAAGAAGGATGTGTTTGTTACCCCTTCTGCCATGCTTGTAAATTTTCTGAGGCCTCCTCAGCCATGTGGAACTGTGAGTCAATTAAACCTCTTTTCTTTATAAATTACCCAGTCTCAGGTATTTCTTCATAGCAGCATGAGAATAAACTAATACAAAAAGAGATGAAACACCTCACCTAAAGATATTTAAAATTTTATACAACAAGAGATGAAATACCTCACCTAAAGACATTTAAAATTTTTCCTCCCCAAAAAATTGCAGGCCATGAACTTTTTAGAAACTCTGCTTTATAATATTGTTTAGCAAATTAAGGGTGTAATTTAAAGAGAGAATCCTAATGTAGGAAATGAATGGTGGTTAGATTACAGAAATGTGAATAGAGAGATCTTACACTACATGTGGGTCCAGGAAGCACTTTAAATTATTAATTTATACAATGAAATATATTATAATAACAATAAAGATACTACATATAAAGATAGCATACAAAATAAATATTACCAGGGCAATAATTATTGTAAACCTCTTTGCCAGAATTCTCTAGAGACAGAATTTAGCACTCTCTTTGGAACTAACATTAGTGCCTATAAAGTCTTCACATTTCTATTATGGCCACGTCGTCAATAAAACAAAGGTTATCATATTATCAAAAAAAAAAAAAAAAACCATGCTAGCTAGGTAAGTATATTTTCTGTAACAGTACCTGCTGGGGTGTCTTCTGACCTTGAACTCCCAGCATCCTGACGTTGTCTGGACTTGTCTTCAGCCTCTCCTGGAGAACCAAATTCCAAGCTAAAGAGTGGCTTTTTGCTGTCCAAGTCACCAGAGGATGAACTACCATAAGAGAAGCCACCTACAGCAAATAACAGAAGATTTTACTTGAAAACAGCATTGTTAGCACAGACTATAAAAGTGGTCTGATTATGACACTATTAAAAGCCACTTTTTTATTTTATACAAGTCTTATTATTCTGGCAGCATTTGAACAACATATACCACCTATCCATGTCTTTTTGTCATGGTTCTAAGACCTTAAGAAAGAGAGGAGAATCAAGCTGTGGAAATTCAATCACTGATGTGTACTAGAGAGACTATTCTTCTCCTGGACGAAGCAGAAACTCCCCAATCTGCTTTCTTCCCCATTCATAAGTCCCAAGTTCCAGCATCCCACCTCTTCCCACTGCTATTGTTTAGGAGTTTGTCTCCCCATAACCCATGTTGAAATTTGATCCCTGCGATGGAGGTAGGGCCTGTTGGGAATTGTTTGGGTCATGTGGGCAAACCCCTCAGGAATAGCTTGGGTTGTCCTCCTGGTAATGAGTGAGCTATCACTCTGTTACTTCCCACAGAGCTGTCATTCCTCCTCATCCCTCTCTTTTGCTTCCTCTCTCACGGTATGATCTCTACACAGGCTAGCTGCCCTTGGCCGTTGCCATGAGCGGAAGCACCCAGAGACCCTCACCAGAAGTAAAGGCTGGTTCCATGCTTCTTTTTTTTTTTTTTTTTTTTTTTTTTGAGACGGAGTCTCGCTCTGTCGCCCAGGCTGGAGTGCAGTGGCGCAATCTCGGCTCACTGCAAGCTCCACCTCCCGGGTTCACACCATTCTCCTGCCTCAGCCTCTCCGAGTAGCTGGGACTACAGGCGCCCGCCACCACGCCCGACTAATTTTTTTGTATTTTTAGTAGAGACGGGGTTTCATCGTGGTCTCGATCTCCTGACCTCGTGATCCACCCGCCTCGGCCTCCCAAAGTGCTGGGATTACAAGCGTGAGCCGCCGTGCCCGGCTGTTCCATGCTTCTTATACGGCCTTCAAATACAGGAGGTGAATAACCCCCTTTCTTCATAAATTACCCAGCCTCAGATATTTCCTTATGGATAGCAAGGCAAATGAATGTAGACACCCAGCAAAATATTCTGCTATGTTGAATCCACACTGTCCTTGGCTACTGTTCCTTATAACTGACAAAATTAAGATAACATATCTGACTCTCTTTTCTGTATTCCTGCAAAGCTGTAACCATTTACTCATAAATTAATTGTAGAGTAAGCCTCCTTCAAGTCTCAGCTTAAATTTCATCTCAGTGAGGCACGCTCTGACAAGTTAAAACTGCAACTTCATCCCCACCGTTATACTCCCAATTACCACTATATTTAATATCACTCTATTTTATCCCACAGATTTTATCACCTTGTAGTATAACATGTTTACTGCTTATAATGTTTTTTGTTTATTGACTGTATCCTTCTAGGTTTTAAGCTGCATAAATCCAATGTTTCTTTGCCTGTTTAATTCACTGAAGTATCCCAGGTGGCAAGAGGAGTGCCTGAACTATAGAGGATACTCAATTCATATTTATTTAGTAAATACATTCACCAACAAGATCACTTTTAAGAGAAGAAATACTGTCTTACATGATGCATACGTGCTTTCCGTCAAGGCATTTTTTTAATCTTTACAATAAAATTGAAATACTTTAGAATTAATAATGTGATAATAATGATGATATTCCTGTAAAGTTGTGGAAGACATACATTTTGAACAGTGAATAGACAAGAGAATGAAGCACATTATTTGTAAGTAAAACTTGAAGAATATGTAAGAGCAAATGCAAGTAAAAATAGGTAGTTTAATTCTCCATACTCAAAATAGGAGAAGAGACTTCTCTCCCTACACACTTTTGCTTAGATTATTTACTTTAGAAAACTTGCAATTTCAGCCTGGCGCGGTGGCTCATGCCTATAATCCCAGCACTTTGGGAGGCTGAGGCAGGCAGATCACCTGAGGTCAGGAGTTCGAGAGCAGCCTGGCCAACATGGTGAAACCCTGTCTCTACTAAATACAAAAATTAGCTGGGTGTGGTGGCGCATGCCTGTAATCCCAGCTGCTCGGGAGGCTGAAGCAAGAGAATCGTTTGAACCCAGGAGACGGACATTGCAGTGAGCCAAGATTGCACCACTGTACTCCAACCTGGTGACAGAGCAAGACTCTGTCTCAAAATAAAGAAAAATAAAAGAAAACTTATGATTTATTTCTCTACCTCTCTGAAATGTATAAAAATATTTTTAAAGACTAGATAAGCACCCCAAGATGTTTCCCCAAGGGCCTGGCACCATCACTCTGACATGTCATCACAGAGGAAGATGACTTCCCCATCTCCTCGGTTCCTGGGAGGTAGGTGCCTAACTTCAGCAGGTGCCTGGTTACAAATTGCAAACCTACCTCCAGTCATAATATACAAGAAATTTATCTTTTTCTTTTAAAGACAATCAGCAGACACAGGTGGCCACTCCAACTACCCTGTAAATTTATATTGAACTATATGGTTAATGGTGCTATGAAGTTCACTTGAGAACTAGCTGTTAATCTTGAGAACATGTATGTGATAGATTACATCTGCTTGCCTATGTCTTTCTGTTTTGGCAATCTTCTTAACCTGTATGTGCATCACATTCTGCCTTAATGTCTATTCTATAATTAAACTTTTTATTGTAGGAATACAAGTGCTTAAATCATGTATAGTCGATTTATATTATTACCTATATTAGGTAACCCACCAATGACTATACTACCTTTCTCCACATGCAGCATTTCCTCTCGTCTCCTCTTTCCCTCTATCCACCCGTGTTTTCCACATACTGTTCTTCGTTTCCTCTTTTACCCTCTCTCTCATTGTCTTTCTTCGATGCCATGTAGTTTCAGAACTGCACTTTAATATATAAATATCTTAGTTTGATGACAAAGCAGAAGGAAGAAAAGAAGTATTCAGCTGTGTGAAAAGTATGCACTTTTCAGCAAACCCATCTGGGCTCCCCCTCTTGGAATCAGTGTGGCCTTGGCCACTACCTCTCTTAGACCTAGGCAAGAGAGGTTACTGCTGTGATCTATGTAGGTTTCATGCTGGCCCTCCTGGGTCATGGCCTTCCTCAGAGAACACAGAATACAGGGCGAAGGTGAAGAGCTTTTGTCTACTCAGAGCTTGTGCATGCCCCTCCCCATTTCTGGACAATATTCTAAGTCCCCCAGGCTGCAGCTCCAAGCCTGCTACTTGGACGTGCACGGGCATCTTTCCTGAGACCTTCTGCCCCAGGTGAGACCACATTGCAAAGATTGAAGCCCTAGGTGTGAGGAATGAGCAGAGGGCGGTCAGTTTGCAGAAAGAGGTGGACTGAGGTAGGAAAGTTGGGCTGTCTCTCCCAGTGTGACTAAGCCAGAGATAGAAGGAGCAGGGCTACTTCTTGGATAGTGCACAGGCAACCCTGTTCTTGCATTGATTTCCAATGAATCTAAAAATTCTGCATAGGAAATGTCATTCCAGCTTGCCATGAATGTATTTTTGTCAAAGTAGGAGAAAGAAACACATTTTATTTGCTACTTTGTTCCTTTTATTTGTAACTTTTTTATTATTTACACATTTGCATTTGTACTTTTGCCCCTGGCTGTGTTCTGTGTTCTTGGCCTGTCCTTGGATAAACAATCTAACATTTCTAAAACAAAGTTTTCTTATCTATTAAATGGGGAGTACATCATAAAAAAGGGTAAGATCGTGTCTACTTCATAATAGAAGTATTAATTAAATGACTGTATTGAGACGAGTGCACCTAGTCCAGTGTCTTACACACAGCATTCAACTGGGATAAACCCTGCCCTTTAATACATTTGACTTGTCTCAGCAAACTTACTCCGTCAAACTCATTTAGATGCATTTTATATCACTTATTTAATTCATGATGTGTTTGTTCACCTTACTCATCATACCTCTCCTGAGTTCAACCCCAGAGATATATTAGAATCTTCATTTTATTAGAGCAGTATTTCTTCATTCTAATGTTGACATGAGTGGACCTGGCATCCTAGATATTCAGTGTGTCACATTTGTCTTCACTAACTTTATTAACTTTATTTTATTCCTTTTGTTTTTATTATATAAAACTTGCTCAGAAATATTTGCTGCTGAAGTTCTTAGGAGTAATGGTCAATATGTTTTTCAAATGTACAACATCTGTATCACAGTACTTTATATGCCTTACTGCTTTAATAGCCTCAACTCTATGGGATAGGTGCCATTAAACTACTTCATTTGTAGATGAGAAAACAGATATTTAGAAGAGACTGAATAATTTGTCCAAGATCACACGGTTAGAAAAATCTGCCAAGAAATCCTTTGCTCTTAAGTGCGACGTACACTGCCTTCATCTTGCTTAAAGACAGATTGCTTATACAATGCACAAAGATAAATAAAATGTTTACTTTATAGCTTAAGGATAAATAAAATGCTTATATTTTTCATATTAAAGTCATACTAGATTTTGCATACATTTTGCACAAAATTTCGGAAGGTTTAGCTTATACTTTAATTTTAAACCACAGAATGGAGTAGAAAAGAAAAATAGACATAATTCTGCTTCTTCATCCCTACCTCATGGAGAGAAATGGCTGGATAAGAGAGGTGAACATGATTCAGCTGCGTGGATAGGAAGATTTTTAAAGTAATGGGAACAAATGAATTATGTTTGTGACATCAGTAAAAATCAGTGGATATCAAAAAAAAACGAAGTCCTGTATTGGCCTATAATCCTTTTCTCAAATGTAGGAATCTTGATCTCATTGAAGAGTGAAGAGTTTGAGGGATAACAATGCCCTGAAGTTTGTCCAGTTTTTATTTATTTTATTTTATTTTATTTTTTTTTTTGAGATGGAGTCTTTCTCTGTTGCCAGGCTGGAGTGCAGTGGTGCAGTCTCGGCTCACTGCAACCTCCGCCTCCCAGGTTCAAGCGATTCTCCTGCCTCAGCCTCCCAAGTAGCTGGGACTACAGGCGCCTGCCACCATGCCTGGCTAATTTTTCTCGTCTTTGGAAGAGACGGGCTTTCACCATGTCGGCCAAGATGGTCTCGATCTCTTGACCTCGTGATCTGCCTGCCTCGGCCTCCCAAAGTGCTAGGATTACAGGCGTGAGCCACCATGCCTGGCCAGTTTGTCCAGTTTTATGTTGGCTGGTTGAGTGGTTGATGGAGGCTTTCTTGCTTGCCATTTTTATTCACTTAAGGCAGCTCTAGCTTTGGAGAACCTCACGTCCCTCCTAAATAATACCTAGACCTGGAAGTTTCCCTGAGACAGATAGGAATAAGTTCAATTCCTCAAAATTTTATAGAACTTTCAGAGAACTATAGAATCCCAAGCATACCTTCACTTCCCTCTCATTTGTGAATGGGGGCTTCTAAAGGAATGCTGAAGACTCATATGCTCCTATTTACAAAAGTAACAACCAGATTTTGTAGAGAAACTCTTACTACATCACTGTGATGGAACTTAATGAGTCCTGTCCATAGTTGTGACAAATAATCTTGCTGTCTCCCTGACACATCTGAGCTGCTGCTTAATCTCAGTTTATGTTTTCCCTCAAAGAAGCCTTTTTAAAATTACATTTTATTTATGTTGTAGAATGAGATAGGGATGTAAAATGCCCTATAAGAAAAGCACAGGAAAGTATATTGGGCTATTTTGATTGCTGTGTACAATAGACCAGAATAAAATTGAATCTAAGTTGATATTAGCAATAATCTTAATGTTGGATTTCAGAAAAACTTCATAAAAGCAGTCTTGTTGATTTGCTATGGCTCATTTTTTCATTTCAGTGGGTAGAAAAACAAACAGTAAAGGATAATGGTGATATTCAATCACCTGATGGGATCTAGTAAAACTGTTGAAACTAGATTGATTTTAAAGCAGATCGCTAAGGAATTAATCCTGGAAGAGAAAAACAACAGCATGTCTTGGCAATGAAAATATAGGAAAGGAAAGCCTTAAATTTACATACACATTTCTATCACAGGTTTAAGATATTTTAGGTTAAGCAAATAACCAGAACAATTTTCCATTTTAAATTTCACCACCTGTATAAGTATTGATCAAAGATTAAAATGTCTGTCCCAGATTATACAAAAACACATTAAAGCATGTCTGTAATAATAAGAGAGATTATATTTTAAGCATTTGAAGGATTTTTCCAGGGGAGATATGCCCTATGTCCAAAGCAAAGCACTACCACCCTATTACTTTTGAGTATAAACAGTGTAAGAAAAGAGAACAAAGTAATTTACCTGATCTGCTTGCTGCTATTTTACCATCTGAGGAAAGAAAGGGAGAATTGCTGTCATTAGTAGTGTCTCTAAATGATAGATTTGCCATTAGAAAGTGAATCTTGATGACAGCCATTTCTTGTCCTTGGGAGGTGCTCCCAAAGAGATATACTCATTGAATTTAATACTCAGGCATAAATATGGTAATTAGCCATTGCCCATGGTACACTTCTGCCTCTCCAGAATACTGCCATAAAGGAGAAAGTCTGGGCTAATTTTCCAGTCACTCTCATGCCCAGTCTAAATGCATAAATTAGAATGCAGCAAAACTCAATAATTTTTAGATGCCTGAAAAGGTGCTTCAAAGGACTATTATTCTTTTGGTAAAATGCAGAAGTTTTAGTTAAAAGATATTTTCATGTGACAAAGGTACTGAATAAACTACAATTACTTAATCTGAGTCAAATGTCTACAATTTCTAGTTTACAGCTGAATACTAAAATATATGTATACACAACTTACAGATTATTTAAATGTCATTATTGTAAATCAAGGTAAATTTTCTCCATACTTAAATAAATGGCATGTAAATGTGCAACCTTGTCAAGCTACTGTAAGTACAGCTGAGTCAAAAACTCACAATAAGAATGGGTGCTTTACAACAAAAAGTACAATTTACATACACACACACTTATTGAGATTTACAAATACAAAAATATTTTTATTAAATACATCAAGTCATTGGTTTCCAAAAGAATTTTCTCAATAATTCTGTGAAATAAAATACTTAACAATGGCAATAGAATTTTGCATAAAGTTGCATGTTGATTACATATTAAAGAAACCTCAAAGATGTTTTTGGTAACATTTTTATTTGGAGACTTACAGGATTGTGGTTTGTTTTTAATGCTTCTCCATGCTCTGTAACTTTTAAATTTTCTAAACCCAAACTGAACGCATTATTCAAATAAAGAGTCAAGGCACATGGTCTGATACTAAGATAAACTTTTAGAAATTTGAACTAAAATCCAATTCAGGAAAATCCAGGACTTATGGTCAGTAAACCTATCCCAGAGATGGAGGAGTAAATTAAGACAAACAGTAAATGGCACATTTAAAAGATAAAGCATTTCCCATATGTTCTCATAAATTGTTGTCAAAACCAAATCTTATGTAGCTTCACAAACAAATGCACACACACAGATTCAGCCAAAGGCTAAGAAGAAATGGTTTACAGATGTTGTTTGGAAACACTTAATATAAATGCTTCAAAACAAAACTGCACAGTAATATTCTCTATGTAAGTTAAACACCTGGAAAATTCTGACTATCTGAAATGTAGATTGCAGTCAAGAAGTTGTCCCCAAATCCTCTTGCAGCAAATAGAGATATCATTGAGCCCACATATGAATTCTTGCTTATTCACTGTACCCTTCAGGAGAAATCTCTTGAGACCTCACTCAGAGCGCACATCCTTACCACAGTACAAGGCTAATGAGCTTGGATCGATGGTGTTCTCAGCCTAGTGGACTGAAAACAATAAGTAAGAATTGGAACTGACTGCTAAAAGCAGACATGATGATCCCATGAGAATATAGAGCTAGCTGTTGAACAGAAGACAGGGGACAGAAAGGCAAATCAAAAGCAGACACAGAAACTCAGAAACAATCTCTGGAATAGGGACAAACTGTCTTACACAAGTCAGTAGATTCCAAGGGCATCATTGTATAGATATGATAATGGACATGCATTTTCATGTCCTTAAAAAAAGATTAAGCTATTTTCAGAAGTCCCATGTCTTCTTTGGTAAGAAGTTAGGGTATCCTTGGTTTATTTCAGAAAGTTTACCTTGCAAAGCATTTGGTTACTTTCATGTAGAAAATTCTTGTAGGCAAAATAAATCTTATACTGATCATCCCAATTTATTTTATTCATTTAAAACAAAGATGTACTGAGGACCTACTCCATTGCAGCCACTGCTCTTGGCATTATGAATATAGGGTGAACAGCATAGACCAAAATCCTGTCATTAAGGAGTTCAGAATCACGTGGGGTAAATGAGGCGTCACGGAAGCTCATTCACAAAACCAAGTGTGTAAGAAACACATTAATTTTATGATTCCAAAAGCAGCCTCACAATGCAGCATAATGTTTCAAAGTAAAGATTAATTCCTGAAAGATACTGAACTGATTTTTGTCGGTAAAGTAAGGCTTCCACATCTATTTTAAAAATGAAAAAAAAGTTATTTTATAATTCTCTATAACATATTTTAAGACAATGAAAAAGATGTTCTTTTTGTTTTCATTCTTCCCTAAAATTTAATATAAGCAATCCACTGTTTTTATCTGATAAGTGTAATACTTCAACAGTAATTTATTATTTCACAGCTTTTCTATTTAATAGGAAATGGTCTATGTAACACATTTACCTACCAACATACTTGATATCAAAATTGACAATGCCAACTAAGACTTGAAAATATGCATGACAAAATAAATTAAGCTCACAAATTAATATTAGCCAATATTTTATATCTTTTTCACATGACTACAGCTGTTGATCTAAACTGTTTTCTGATCTAAATTTTACATGCTTTTATTTCCCCTAAACATTTTCTGAGTGTTCATAAGCAGTGAATTAGACAAAAAAGAAACAAGAATAAAAGAACAGAATCAATAATATGGACTTTAATGATAATATAGGATAGCCTGAGAAAAAAAATAAAAGTAGATTATGCATATTTATGCCTGAACTATGTCTCTTATAACTGTTTTTTTCTACTTAACCAGAAAAATTGTTTTTCAAATTTTTTTTCTTTCTGTGTAGTTATGCTTGATTAAACAATGCAAATGTTTCTTCCAATTGATTATCTGGATACTGCCTAAATATTTGCTTTCAGTAACTTCCAGGACCCAAGATTTATCGTATAACCTACTGAAAACGATGAGAATCTGTATTTGAAACATAAATCACACTGACTAATAGCAATAAAAGTTTATTTCAAATAAGGCACCTAGGATTTTCGCAAAGAACAGTTTTCCAAGTATGTTTCTTAGTTCCTACAATGACATCATGAATAAATACATAAAATCTTTGAATTTTGTTGATAAGTCACCTATCTATGGAAAGCCTATTGAAATAGTCAGAATCATTTTCCAGATCTACAATGGATGGATATATAGGAATTTACCTTAGAAACACGAGCCAATTCTTCAGTAAATTTAATATACTTTCACAAGTGATTTTAAAATTATTTTTATGTTGATATGACATTTAATAAATACTTTGAAAATAATGTGCTCTTTGCTCCATTAGTTAGGAAGCAAGAAACACATTTATGCAACAGGAAAAAAAGAATATAGCAAAACACTATGTAAGATTATGAAAATCACTATTACACAAAGTAATCATTTTCTAATGGTTCATAAGACAATTTCCCAGATAGTTGGATTAAACATGGAAATATTTTCTCTCAATTATAACAAATAATTGCAGTTCTCTATATTCTGGCATCTCAGAGAAAAATAAGACATATGTTTTGTGTTCTACTTTCAAATTTAGAGAATAGATTTTTAAGTTTAGATATGGAAAAAATCTGCTTTTTGAAGACTTTTTCCCTTACATTTGGATAATGTTATCTTTTCTGCCATTTTCAGGAACAGAACAACGTTTGTTTCTAGGCATTTTTTCATTTTGCTTAATGTTTAATTTTCTCAAAATAAATGACATCTTACCTTTAATTTCTGAAATTAATTAATGAACTTTCTAAAATATCCAGGAAAGATGTTAGTTTCAAAGTGTTGTTTTGGATCATGACCCAGTTTTTTAATTGGTGATAATTTCTTGATTTGCGAAAAACATGATTACCTGTTTGTGTCTTTAGTCTTAATATGGATATGCATTCAAGACAGAACCATCAAAGCATAAACTGTGATGAAAATGAGTAACAAACAACACTGTATGTATCTTGTGTGACCTGCTTAGTAATAGTTCTAGGCAGTTGCTAAAAACAAATAGATCTAAATATGTATACATATATTTAAAGCACTCTTCATTTTATTGTGCTCTACTTTACCAAGGTTTACATATATTGTGTGTTTTACAAATTGAAGATTTGTGGCAACCCTGTGACGAGCAACTCTATTGAAACCATTTCTCCAATAGCATGTGCTCACTTCAGGTCTTTGTATCACATTTTCATAATTCTCACAATATTTCAAACTTTTTATTATTATTATTCTACCTGTTATGGTGATCTGTGGTCAGTGATTTTTGATGTTGCTCTTGTAATTGTTTTGAGGCATCACAAACCACACTCGATAAGGTGGCAAGCTTAATATATGCTTATGTTCTGACCCTTCTACCAACGGGTCATTGCCCCCATCTCTCTCCCTCTCTTTGGGCCTCCCTTTTCCCTGAGACACAATAATATTGAAATTAGGCCAATTAATAACCCTACAATGGCCTCTACGTGTTCAAGTGAAGAGTAGCAGATCTTGCATTTAATATCAAGGAGTTCGAAATGATTAAGCTTAGGGAGGAAGGCATGTGGAAAGCCAACACAGGCTGAAAGCTAAGTCTCTTGTGCTGAACACATAGCCAATTTGTGAATGCAAAAGAAAAGTTCTTGAAGGAAATCAAAAGTGCTACTCCAGCGAACACATGAATGATAAGAAAGCCAAACAGCCTTATTTCCGATATGGAGAAAGTTTGAGTGGCCTGGAAAGATCAAGCCAGCCACAGTATTCCCTTAAGCCAAACTGTAATCCAGAAGAAGGCTTTAACTCTCTTCACTTGTCTGAAGGCTGAGAAAGGTAAGGGAGCTACAGAAGAGAAGTTTTAAGTTGGCAGAAGTCAGCTCATTAAATTTAAGGAAACAAGTTGTCTCCATACTATGAAAATGCAAAGTGAAGTAGCAAGGGCTGATGGAGAAGCTGCAGCAAGTTCAGAACAGAAGATCTAGCTAAGAAAATTCATGAAGGTGGCTGCACTGAACAATAGATTTTCACTGTAAACAAAACAGCTTTCGATTGGAAGAAGATGCCATCTAGGACGTTACTAGCTAGAGAGGAGAAGTCAATGCCTGGTTTCCAAGCTTCAAAGGACAGGCTGATTCTCTTTTTTAGGGTCTAATGCAGCTTCTGACTTGAGGTTAAAGCCACTGGTCATTGACCATTCTGAAAGTCCTAGGTCCCTTAAGAATTATGCTAAATCTACTCTGCCCATGCTCTAAATATGGAATAACTCAGCCTGGATGACAGCACATCTGTTTACAACAGGGCTTATTGAATATTTTAAGCCCATTGCTGAGAGCTACTGCTCAGTATAAAAGATTCCTTTCAAAATATTACTGCTCATTGACAAGAGTTCAAGAGCTCTGATGGAGATATACGTGGAGATTAATGTTGTTTTCAGGCAGCTAACACAGCATCCATTCTGCAGCCGACAGGTAAAGGAGTAATTTTGACTTTCATGTCTTCTTATTGAAGAAATAAATACATTTCATAAGGTTATAGCTGCCATAAATAATGATGCCCCTGATGAATATAGTCAAAGTAAATTGAAAATCTTCTGGAAAGGATTCGCCTTTCTAGATGTACATTCATGATTCATGAGAGGAAGCCGAAATATCAACATTAAAATAATTTGGAAGAAGCTGACTTTTAGAAGTTCAAGACTTCAGTAGAAGAAGTAACTGTGGATGTGGTAGAAAGAGCAAGAGAACTAGTATTAGAAGTGGAGCCTGAAGATGTGACCGAATTGCTGCAATCTCATGAGAAAACTTGAACAGATGACGAGTTGCCCCTTATGAATGAGCAAAGAAAGTGATTTCTTTAATTGAAATCTACTTCTGGTGAAGATGCTGTGAACATTGTTGAAATGACAACAAAGGATTTAGAAGAGTAGACAAAGATAGATGCTAAAGCAGTAGCAGGATTTAAGAAAACGGACTCCAACTTTGAAAGAAGTTCTTCTGTGGGTAGAAAGTTATCAAGCAGCATTGCGTGCTACAAAGAAATATTTCATGAAATGAGGAGTCTATCAATGTGGCGAATGCCATAGCTTTCTTATTTTGAGAAATTGCCACAGCCCGCCACCACCTTCAGCAGCCACCACATTGGGAACTCAGCAGCAGTCAACATCAAACCAGCAAAAAGATTACAAATCACTGAAAACTCAAATGATCATAGCATTTTTTAGCAATAAAGTATTTTTAATTGAGGTATATATATTGTTTTCATACATAATGCTATTGTACACTTAGTCTACAGTATAAGGTAATCATAACTTTTATACGTGTTGGGAAGCAAAAAACTGTGTGTGCCTTATTCACAATATTCACTTTATTGTGGTAATCTAGAAGCAAACCCGAGATATCTCCAAGGTATGCTTGTATCCACACTCTTAAGACAGGATTGTTAAAGCTGAGGTAATACACAGTAAGATGAAAAATCCAGTTTTCTTATCCTACTTTAAAGTCTAGTGTAAGAAAGATTGCTAGGAAGAAAAATGTTTGATGTACGGAACACTAAACATTCAAACAAATATATACTTGGGGTCCATCACATTTGAAAGAATTCTTTAAATTAGTTTCTTACCTTTGCAGAAGCACCAAAGTGCCATAACCAAGTACCATAAGATCAACTTCATGGTTGTGATTTGGGACCTAGAAATGGAGGATAGTCATTCTGGAGAGACAAATCTACAAGGGCCCCTGTAACTTTGGTTTTTATACCCACTCATCCCACTGTCTGCCATCATGGGCTGGATGTGGTAAACTTGGTAATGAGAGAGCAAAGGTAAATGTCATAGGCTGCCAAAGATGAAATCCACTTTCAGTCAGCTTAGTGCCTTACTCCTATGACATCTTCTGTCTTGGACCAAATCCAGCTCATACCAAACCCAGAATGTGCCTTCTTGCCGCCCTGTGCAAACAGCAAAACCAGGAACTAAAAGCCCCAGGATTAAAAACTAAATATGCTGAGGATACACACATTTATCTGTCCCCTATTAATCACTGCAGAAGTCTTAATACCTCAAGAAACTCAAATATTGTGATTAAATATTGTAATTGTCTTTCCCTTAACAATAAAATGCATTTTAAACATTAACCTACTTTGAAACAAAGAACTCTTTACTTATCAATATGTTATTAGGCATTTTCTTAGAGAAATACATGGCATAAGTATAGGTATAGATGCACTAAGATGTATAAATGTACAGTAATAACTTTATTATTCACAAGGATATGTAAGACTAATTATATAAGTTTTTACTTTACAGTAAGATATATAAATAAGTAGAAAATATATTAAAATGAAAACAACATAAAAAGAATGTTTTAGGACAAAAACGAATTTAAATAGAAAATGTCATTCATCAATACATATCTAGATATCCTGGGTAAAGAGAGAAGTTCAAGTTAGAATCTGAGAGGAGTTCTGATCTGGTCTATGATGAGCAGGATAGAGAGGATTAACAAGGGAGGAATCTCTTGCACCAGTCAGGTAGACCTGGAAAATGGAAAGGCCACCTCCACAGCTTCGTTGATGCCATTTGCTCCTCATTTGCTCCCAGTTGCTACCAAGAAAAGACTTCAGCAGCTAAAATGAAAGCAGTCCTTAGTTTATTCTCCCCAGAAAAGCAGAAGAATCCAGGAAAGGCAGAAAAGGTATGGACCAACATCCTTTTTCTTCCCCTTTATTTACTCATGAGTCAACTAACTTAAAACAAATAAATCATTCCTACCTTTTCAGAGGGCCTCACCAATACATATTGAATGCTTTTACACATGCTCCTTGGCTGGCCAAATCTGTTTAGTCTATTTGTTGAGTCTTAAATTATTTCAAAAGGGGACAGAATTTAACAGATTTAAACATTTTAATTGCATTTGCCTGATTAAGGTGGCACATTTACTGAAGGCCATGCAATATTAAATCTGACGCCAGCATAAGTATCAGAGCTTTTTCTGTGAGTCAGGTATTTGGAGGTGGTAAACAATAGACATTTTAGTGCTGGAGAAGAGGACTCACTCCAAGAACAGAGAAAGAGGTAACAAATGGAGGTTAAAGAGACTAACAACTCATTGACTTTGTCATTTTTCCAAAACCCAGTCTTGTTTTTTTCAATGATTCACAAATTCATTAAGATGGTACATAAAGGACTTTTCTCCAACATAGAAAAAAATATAGTTCAGAGGGAACTATCTTATACCTTGAGACATATGACTCACAGTAACACTGCCATTGATGATGTTCTTTTCTTTATCATACATGACTTCATTGTGAAGAAGATTTGATCCCAGGAAACCCATGTTTTAGATTATCACTATGACATAATTATTCTGCTATATGCTTCACAGTAGGCTTAGACTTGTAGGAGCCAGAATGATGCAAAGTTATCAGGGGCTGTTGAGCAACTAAGAATATATGCAAGATACAACATTTCAATAAGCAAGATTGAAGGGAAATGCTATGGAAGCTCCAAGGAAGGTGAGATTACTTTTAGCTTAGGGGAACTGCGGAACATTTCATTACACTTGCTTGGCACAGCCCTAATCATGGCTTAAATTAAACTCTTTCCTCTTCCCACACTATGCAGATGAACACAACTTGTTCATCTATGAACCATATGCTAACTTGTCTCTCTTAAATTCATTACCCCAGATGGACCCTTAAGACAGCTGGGCAATTATATTTTCTAATCCATTTGCTGTCATACTCTTCTATTTCATGTCTTCTCTCCTCTCCAACATCCAACACCTCTTTCCCATCATCCCTTTCTGTTAATAACATTATTTCCAGTTTTACTGAGAAAACAAAAGCTATCAAAGGAAACTCTACCAGATTTCTACTCCAACTTTACCTACCTTCTTGTTTATCCAGATGAACTCTTTGTGCCACGATCAAAGGCCAACTCTTTCATTTGTATACTGGATTCCATCCAAGAATATTATGCCAGCAATTCATTCACCTCTAGATTTTCCCCCCTTTTGGATTATTCTCAACAGTATAAATGCATGAGCTTATTTCTCCTAACTCAAAATAAATAAATACATACATGAAACAATGCTATGAAATGAGAATTATATCTCAATAAAGCTGTTTAAAAAAAAACTGTGGAACTCACTTCCTTTCTGGCTCTCTTCCCATTTCTCTTTTCCCTTTAATGATTAAATATCACAAAAGAGGTATTTGTGCTCATGGACTCTACTTCCTGCCTTATTCACTCATGAACTTTTTTCCTTCAAGTTTTCACTGCATCACTCCACAAGATGTGCTCTTGGCAAGGGCACTGGTGATTGATCCCTTTTTGTGAATCTAATGGTCAGTTTTCAGTCCTTATTTTATCAACCTCTCAACAACAGCATTGAACACAATCAATTCCTGCTTTTCAGTATACTTTATGTCACTTCTGCAAATTCCAAGTTTTTTTCTATTTCATTTGCTGCTCCTTTTTATCCTCTGTTGATTCTTTCTCACATCCCAAGGCCTGTTAACATGAGGACCGTGAGGCTCAAATTTGAATCTCTCTTTTTGTTATTCACTCCCTGGGGGATTCTATTCAAATTCTATGAATTTAAATACCATGTATATGCTCATTACTTTCAAGTTTATATATCTAGCCTGACCTTTTCCTCTGAGCCCCAGGCTCATATGAATCATCTTCACTTGAATGTCTGCTAGGCAGCTGAAACTCAGTGTGTCCAACATGAAACTCCACTTCCATGTTCCATCCCTTCCACAGATGTGCTTCTCCCAATGTCTTTTCATCTCAGTTAACGGAGCCTCTGTTCTTCCAGTTACCTCTGCCTACAATTTGGAGCCATCCTTGACTCCTCTTTTTCTCTCACCCATCCCCTACTCATTCCATCAGAAAATCCTCTTAATTTTTACTTTAATCTTGAGTCCAACCTCTTCTCAGCACCCCCACTACCACCACCCTGATACCCCTCATTTGTGCTGCCATCACCTCTGGCCTAGATTACCATAATGGACTTTCAGCTAGTCTCTCTATTCATCTGCTTATTCACTGTGGCTAATCTCAGGACATCAGCCAGCATGGTCCTGTGCAAACTGGCTCTTATGCTGTGTTTCTCCACTCAAAACTCTGCATGGCCTCATTTCATTCAAAATAAAACCAACACCATTAACATGGCTTACAAGGCCCTGCTCCATCAGCCCCAACTCTCTCATCTCACCTCCTACCTACCTATTCTTACTGTCTCCACTCCAGCCTCAGAGGCCTCCCTACTGTTGGTGGAGCTCACCAGGTACACCCATACCTCAGAATCACACTCGAATCTGATATGGTTTGGCTGTGTCCCCACCCAAATCTGATCTTGAATTGTAGTTCCCATAATCCCCCTGTGTTGTAGGAGGGATCCAGTGGGAAGTAATTTAATCCTGGGGGCGGTTACCACCATGCTGTTCTTGTGATAGTGAGTGAGTTCTCATGACACCTGGTGGTTTTTTAAGGGGCTTTACCCCTTTGCTAGGCACTTCTCCTTCCTGCTGCCATGTGGAGAAGGAAATGTTTGCTTCCGCTTTTGTCACCAGTGGATCTTTGCTCCTAGAGCTCCCAAGGTGGTGGCAGCCCACTCCCAAGATGGCAGCAAGCCTTTTGTTCTCTGACCTGGGGTTCTTGGCCTCATGAATTCCAAGGAATGGAACCTTGGGTCATGCAGTGAGTGTTATAGCTCTGTTAGAAGCTGTGGGTCATGGAAGAGAACCGTGGAACGTTCAGCTCAATTAGGACAGACCCGGGCACTTAGCTGCACAGGAACAATGGTGAGCCTCTAGTATGATCGGAAGTCACAGTGATGCCTCGCTGGATCAGAAGCACAGCAGACACCCTGCCAAATCTGGAGGGGTGGGAGTCAACAGCGGGTCTGCAACAGCAGCATTCAGCAGTGGTTGATGGTGAGCAAAAGCTCAGCTTGAGCTGGAACAAACATGGACCGGAAGAGTGTGCGGTTGCAAGATGTAATGGAGTGAAAACAGAGCTCTCATACAATGGGAGGAGATCCAAAGGGGGTTGCCACTGCCGGCTCAAATGCCCTGGTTTATATCCCGATCATTGTCCCTCCCCTTGTACTCTCATGCAAGAGATGATTTCACTATTTCTTTACCTCCTGCTCTTAGCCTAATTGGTGAGCCCTCTTTACTACCTGATTGGTCGGGTGTGAGCTAAGTTACAAGCCCCGTGTTTAAAGGTGGGTGCAGTCACCTTCCCCAGCTAGGCTTAGGAATTCTTATAGGAAATCCAGCTAGTCCTGTCTCTCAGTCCCCCCTCTCAACAGGAAAACCCAAGTGCTGTTGTGGAGGTTGGCTGATGACCGCGCTAACTGCTTCCTGCTGAATTGGGGTGTAGTAGGGGTCATGCAGTTGAAATTTCCCCAGGAGGGGTACCTTCAATGTCATCAACATAGGAGCATGGGTTAGCAGGCTGGTCCAGGGGTCCACGGTAGATCTTATTCATGGACTACATCTGGGGCTCCATTTGAAGAATGATTTGTAGATCTACAGCTTTGATTCTGGAAGAGACAAACTTAACAAGGAGGTTAAAGACACAGGGATGCAGAAAAAGACATCTTTAAGGTCTGGGACCATAAACCACTCTGCTTCCCCTGGTATTTGGGAAAGCAGGGTATAAGGGTTAGGTACAGCTGGGTATAGAGGTACAACGGCCTTATTGATAATCCTGAGATCTTGCACTAACCTCCACTGTCCATTGGGTTTCTGTACTCCTAAAATTGGAGTACTGCAGGGGCTATTGCATGGTTTTACTAAGCCTTGGGCTTTTAGGTCTTTAACGATCTTTTGGAGTCCTTGTTGGGCCTCGGGTCTAAGGGGGTACTGCATGTGGTAGGGAAAGGAGGTGGAGTCCTTTAGGTTAACTTGAACGGGACAGGCATTCTTCGCTTGTCCATGTTGTCCTTCTGTTGCCCAGACTTCAGGACTAATTCCTTCCTCAAGTCGGGGACAATAAACCTGTGTTCCTTCTCCTATGCTCAGGTGTATGATGGTCCCTGCTTTAGCTACGATGTCTCTCCCTAACAAAGGAGTGGGGATTTCAGACATAATTAGAAAGGCATGTGAAAACACTGAAGTTCCCCAGTCACAACTTAGTGGCTGGGAGAAGTATCTAGTGACTGCCTGTCCTAGGACCCCTCGGATAGAGACAGATCTGGAGGACAGTTGTCTGGGACAGGAGAGTAAGACTGAGAAGGCTGCACCAGTATCCAGGAGATAGTTAACCCCCTGGCGCTCAATGGTCAAGCATACCCGGCACTCTGTGAGGGTGATGGCATGGGCTGGCACTTGCCCCAGGCACCCTCAGTCCTGCTGCTGGATTATCTGATTAGTGGCTTCTGACTCAGAGGACCTTTGTCCCCTGGGGCAGTGGACCTTCCAGTGATTCCCTTGACATAAGGGGCATGGAAGAGGAGGTGGCTTATTTCTATTCAGACAATCTTTTTTAAAGTGTCCTTGTAGACCTCACTGGAAGCAAGCCCTATTAGGCATTTGATTTGCCTAGCCTTTCCCTGTTCCAGAGCCTCTGAAGTCCACTTGCCTGAGGGCCATGACTAAAGTGGTGGCCTTTTTCTTATCCTGTTTGTCCCGTTCTGCCTGCTCCTCCTGATCTCTATTATAAAAAACCGAGGTTGCCAAATTCAATAGGGTTTCTAAGTTTTGCTCCAGGCGTAAGGTGGAATTTGAAGTTTGTTTCTAATGTCTGCAGCTGACTGGGTGATAAACTTATCCTTTAACATTAGTTGGCCTTCAGTAGAGTCAGGTGACAGAGAGGTATGGTTCCTCAATGCCTCCCTTAGTCTCTCCAGAAAGGCAGTAGGATTTTCTTCCTTTCCTGGTGTTATAGTGGACATCATTGAACAATTTATTAGGCTTCTTCCTAGTTTTCCTTAGTCCTTCTAGCACCTCAGTTAGCAAATGTCTGTGGCACCAATCTCCATGTTCTGATTCTGTGTCCCAGTGAGGGTCTACGCTGGGAACTGCCTGCTGGCCTTTGGGGAATTGTTCTCTTTCTTCTGTTGTCATCCTATCATTGACCTGACTGAGATACCAGAGATTGCCAAACTCTTGGGCTGCAGTTATGGCAGCCCTTCTCTCATTTGTAGTTAGTGTCTGATCTAGCAGTAACATTATATCTCTCCATGTCAGATCAAAGGATTGTCCTAACCCTTGTAAAACATCAATATAGCCATCAGGGGTATCTGAGAATTTACCTATGTCTATTTTAATTTGCTTCAAGTCTGACAGGGAAAAAGGTACATGCACTCTGACTGGGCTGAATTCTCCAGAATACATCTTAGGGGCCTTGGGGGAAACATTTCCCATCTGGAAAAAGAACATAGGGATGCCAGCACCCCTAGTCATTTTCCGATGAGCATTAGTTCTAGAGCGTCCTCTATAGTCCTAATGCTTATTCCTTTCCAGGGTGTGTAACCACCCATGGACCTCTGCTTGTCGGATTAGTTACGCTCACTGATGTAGCAGTCTTGCACCCCTTTTCCCACCTTTCTTGACCACAAAGAAACGGGTCTGGGCTGCTGGATTCTAGTGGTCCTTTACCAGCGTGCCCAACATTGCCTTTGTGCTCAGGGATGAGTTCTAGAGCTGGGCTGGGTTTCTGAGTATTTAATAAGAACCCAGCTGCCCCATCAAGATGCATTCCCATAAACAACAGTTCTTATGCAAATTCATTTCAGAGAGGGTGTAGGCAACCTTTTGAGTCAGGATTGAGATAGAGTTTTTGCCCACTAGGGCCTTTGTCCTTCTTTTCCTTTGTAGGAATACACCCTAATTATAGATCTTAAACTTTTTGTTGCCCTGGATTAAGTCCTTTTGGGTATGAAATATGAGAGATGGATCCTGTTTATCCTATGTGCCTTTTTCCTACAAGAAGGAAAGCGAGGAGAAAAAGATAGGCTTGCAGGTTTTGTAAGTACTTTAAGGCTTGGCTGAGTGCAAAATTGGTCTGCACGTTTGAGCAGACCAATTATTAGGCAATTTTCCTAACTCTGCTTTTATGAGAGTTTCCCTCAATTACTGAATACCAATTGTGTATTTTTGCCTCAATCACCCAGGAGGAACCATCTATTGCCCTGTCCTGAAGGGAGTTCCTCCTAGGTCTGTTCGGACCTTTGCATAGTAATTAAGATTTAAATCCCCTGTTATGAAATCTGCTGGGTTAAGGGAATTATCAGTGGTTAGTGTTAAATCACCTTTTTCTAACAGAATAGCCCTATACTTTAAGATTTTTGAGTTAGTAAGCTACCTTTTTGCTTTTTTTGACTTATGATAGCTCTGAATTGGTGAGGTGTGCTCACAATGAGGTTTCCTCTAAAAGTTATTTTTCTACTTTCTTCTGTTAGTAGAGCAGTTGCCACTACAGATTGAATGCATTTGGTCCATCCATGGGTTACTGGGTTAAGGATTTTTGATAGGAAGCCTGCGGGTTGTCAGTGGTCTCAGTGTTTTCAGGCTATGCCCTGGTTTACACTGACAGCAAGGTAGTATTGGAGTGTTATAGGGTCATGGAGAAGACCTTCAATTATCAATTATAGGTTTTAAATTTAGCCTGGCTTTTAAAGGAATAGGGCACACTTTTTTTCTTTACTACTTCTTTCTCTCTCTCCCTCTTTTTCTCTTTTTTCTCTCTCTCTTTCTTTCTTTTCTCTGTTTTTCTCTCTCTCTTTTTTCTCTCTCTCCCTTTTTCTCTCTTTTCTCTCTCCCTCTCTCTGCCTTCTCTCTTTTCCCTTTAATTTACTCATTTTGCTTTCATCCTGATCTATTATGTTGTTGTAGACCCAATTCCACTTGTTAAAGTACTGGGTCATCAGCTCTAAGGCCCTGGCCAAGGAGCCAAGGCTTGGAGATTGTATTGCAGGGGGTGGGTAAGCTGGGTAGAAATTGGGGGAGGAGAGTATCTTGCACAATGGGAGAGCAATCCTCCTAGCCGCTTACAAACTTGGGACCCTGGCAATGATGGTGGGGAATGGGTCGCACATAACTGCCCATGTCGAGAGCTGTATACCTAAATTGGGAAGGATACCAGGGGCAGACTCCCTGGGTTCATAGCCTAGATGCCTGAGGATGCAGCATTGAGCTTCCTTAGATCCCTTTGGAGATACAACTTGCTCTAATACTTGGGATAGGAAATGAAAGTCTGAAGCATTAGTACCTAGGAGGCAGTGATCGGAGGAAGTAGATTCAGAGGTAAGGAGAATTTTGGGACTACGCTTTCAAGAAAGTCTTGGTCAGGACCCAGGAGGTATGGGTCAGAAGGAGAGGTAGGGGCACATGCATGGGCAACTATTGAGTAGAGACTTCTGGCTGTGCCATGATCTCGACCGGCCAATGCCAGGAGTTCAGGATGACAGCTTTCTGCCTCTAGTTGGCCCTTGGCTTCCCCCAGGAAATTGTGAAAGTGGAAGCTGGTTCCAGGCGGACCAATGCTCCCAACCCAGAAGGGTTGGGGGTTGTTAGACAGCCTTTTTCCAGGAAGCCTCACACCTGAGTCTTAAGTCCAGTGGCCACGCTAATCATTTTTAACCAGCCGACAGGTGTCTGGTATTTCCTCCAATTCTAAGGAATAGGACAGAATAGCAAGCAAAAGTGGTCTGATATCACTCATCGCTTTGGAGAATCCCCGTACAGACAACCAGATATTACCGGCGGGTCTTTGTTCTTAGAGCTCCTAAGATGGTGATGGGCCACTCCCAAGATGGTGGCGGCTGCTCCCAAGATGGCAGCAAGCCTTTTGTTCTCTGACCTGGGGTTCTTGGCCTCATAGATTCCAAGAAATGGAGCCTTGGGCCATGCAGTGAGTGTTATAGCTTTATTAGAAGCCTTGGGTCATGGAAGAGAACCATGGAACTCAGTCACTAGTGTTCAGCTCAATTATGATGAACCTGGGCACTTAGCCACACAGGAACAATGGTGAGCCTCTGGCCTGATCGGGAGTGGCAATGAGTGCCTTACTGGATCAGAAGCACAGCAGACACCCTGCCAGATCCAGAGGGGTAGGATTCAACGGTGGATCTGCAACAGCAGCATTCAGCAGTGGTTGGCAGCGAGTGAAAGCTCAGCTCCAGCCAGAACAAACACGGACCAGAAGAGTGTGCAGTTGCAAGATTTAATAGAGTGAAAACAGAGCTCCCATACAATGGGAGGAGACCCAAAGGGGGTTGCCACTGCTGCCTCAAAAGCCCTGGGTTTATATCCTGAACATTGTCCCTCCCCTTATGCTCTCAGGAAATAGATGATTTGATTATTTCTTTACCTCCTGCTCTTAGCCTAATTTGTATTTTAGTGAGCCCTCTTTACTATCTGATTGGTCAGGTGTGAGCTGAGTTACAAGCCCCATGTTTAAAGGTGGCTGCTGTCACCTTCCCCAGCTAGGCTTAGGAATTCTTATAGGAAATCCAGCTAGTCCTGTCTCTCACTTTTGCCATGATTGTAAGTTTCCTGAGGCCTCCCCAGCCACACTGAACTGTAAGTCAATTAAACCTTTTTCCCTTATAAATGACCCAGTCTCAGTTATGTATTTATTAACAGTGAGAGAATGGACTAACATACCATCCCACCTTTGTACTGCTGCTTCTGCTTCTTAGAATACTCTCCTCAGATAGCCACGCAATATGCTCCCTTACCTCACTAAAACTCAGATTTTTATGAGATATTTTACAAATAGCTAGTATTTACTTCTGTTCCCAGACCAAACTGAGGATTGGGCTATTTCTCAGGGCCCAATAGTGAGATGCAGATGAAATGGGGAGGAAGAGAGTTTTAATTTCCGCAACCAGTTACAGGGAGAAGGCCTGGAAACTATCACCAGGCCAACTACAAATTACAAATTTTTCAAGAGCTTATATACCTTAAGCTATATACTATATAAACTATATGTCTAGGTGTAAATGTGCATTCATCTAAAGACATAAGTGATTTAATGCCTTTTTTTTTTTTTTTTGAGACGGAGTCTTGCTCTGTCATCAAGACTGGAGTGCAATGGTGCAATCTTGGCTGACTGCAACCTCCACCTCCTGGGTTCAAGCAATTCTCCTGCCTCAGCCTCCTGAGTAGCTGGGACTACAGGCATGTGCCACCATGCCTGGCTAATTTTTTGTATTTTTAGTACAGATGGGTTTTCACTGTGTTAGCCAGGATGGTCTCAATCTCCTGACCTCGTGATCTGCCCACCTTGGCCTCCCAAAGTCCTGGGATTAGAGGCATGAGCCACCGCGCCCAGCCTAACTTCTTTTAATCTGTAACTAACGTCTGAGTTCTGAAGGCGTTCCTATACAGCCTCAGTAAATTTACTTAATCTGAATGGGTCCAAGTGCTGGGGTGATTATCCTTATCTTGTCTCCTGCTAAATCTCGGATGTTTGAGGAGCCTTCAGACTCCCAATAAACTTGTTTATGGAGGCCTAGGGAGTTTCTTTAGACCCACAATAAAACTTATTTAGTCCTCAATGGTGCTGTTAAGAATTCCTTCATTATTTTGTCATGCTTTAAGGCCCAGGAAAGGCCTAGGCAAAACTATTGATGGGCTTTTGTTAAATCTCAGCCTTTGTATAAGGGCACTGGCTTTTAATATTTAACTTCACCACTCAGTCAGCACGGAAACAGTTGTTATGGAGGCCTACATTAGTGAGACCTGGCCTGACATACTTCTACGTGCTATAATTAGTTCTTCCTCCAAAATAACTTTTTCAGAGTTATAATTAGACTTCAGCTTTAATGAGTTAAAACCTCCCTATATGTAAGGGATTTAAAATGTGGATAATTTGCATATGTTTTAAGCAGATGTCTAAGAAGATGGATAATAACATAATATGATTATATTATCAATATTCTATACGAAATTCTGAAATAAATTAAAAGACTTTTAAATTTCTTGCAGACCCTTTTATACTTTTGTGTAATTGCTAGTTCTCCCAGACTCCACTTCCTCACCCCATGTATGTCTTTGCTCAAATACTAATTTCACATGAACTCCTTTCCTGAATACCTTACTTTCAACTAAAAATCTTAACCCACTCCACTTCTTCCCTATACCTATTTTCTGCTTTGTTTCTCTGTAACACTCACCACCAGCTGATGTATACATCTTAATGTAATCTATTTACTACAGGTAGTTATTATCTGTCTTTAGCAGTAGAATGTGAGTTTGATTAGGGCAGGGATCTCTGCATGTTTTGTTCACTCTTGAGTCTCAATGCCTGGAAGAGAACTTGGCACAGATAAGTGCTTAATAAATATTGAATGATTGACTTAGTGAATAATTTTATTGGGCTCAAAAATAGGTTACCTTAAGGCTGGGCACGGTAGCTCACACCTGCAATCCCAGAATTTTGGGAGGCCAAGAGAGGGCAGATCCCAAGGTCAGGAGTTTGAGACCAGCCTGGCCAACATGGTGAAACCCCGTCTCTACTAAAAAAATTCAAAATATTAGCTGGGCTTAGTGGCAGGTGCCTGTAATCCCAGCTACTCAGGAGGCTGAGGCAGGAGAATCGCTTGAACCTGGGAGGCACAGGTTGCAGTGAGCTGAGATCGCGCCACTGCACTCTAGCCAGGGTGACAGAGTGAGACTCCATCTCAAAAAAAAAAAGTTTACATTAAATAACAATGGCAATAGTAATAGTTACAATAGTCATTTAGTCTTAAATAGACTTAAATAGTCTATTCAAAAAACCAATTCTTAAATAGGTTTTATTATTGCAACTGTTTACATTGAGACGTGATTCAGTTTAATACAACATGCAGTTATTTCACTCAGGACTTAAACTGGGAATACATGATGGATAAGGAGAGGTTCCTGCCATTAGAAACTTCTAGCCCAGATTCACCCTCAATGAATTACCACAAAGGACGAATGTACTGTGGTGCTAACAGTCTTTGTTTGATTTTAACAGTTCAAAATTGCCCAGTAGTGAAAAACAATCACTAAGTTTTAATGATGGTTTCTAGAACTTCTCCACTTCATTGTTAATAACCATAGAGAAAATCTGGTTTACACTGGAACTAAAAGTCAAGATAACAATAAAATGACAGCATATTATGTTTATATTTGTTGCTTTTCTATGAATATTTTAAAACTTTCATGAAAACCCTGATAATCGGATGATGATGTATGAAAGCTTTTTTATCCTCTCAGATTTCAAAGCATGTGTCATTGATAACATAATAGAAAAAGTATATAATATATACACATGAATTAATACTATCAACTTAGCAAATGTTAAATAGGATGCTTAAAAAGAATTTTTTTTAGGAAAAAGATTCATTTTGTTCAGGAACTTCTCACTAGGTAGCTTGTTTTACAATGACATTAAGCATTTAACTCTTTTGTAACAGTATACCAATTGGATAAAGTCATCTAATAATATGAAAACATATACTGCATAACTTCTATACATAGATTAAAAGTATATCCATCAGAAAGAACAATAGTCAAATATCTCCTTCTTGTTTTAAAGTGATGTGGCTTAAGTGTCTGCACACTTAAAGATACAATGCCAGAGAAAAGGTCAACTGTTCAAAGAACAATAGCATCAGTATGTGCAAGGCAATCTTTATTTAATTTAATTTTATTTTAAGTTCCTGGATACATGTGCAGGATGTGTAGGTTTATTACATAGGTAAATGTGTGCCATGGTGGTTTGCAGCACCTCTCAACCCATCACCTAGGTATTAGCTATTTATCTTAATACTCTCCCTCCCTCCGCCCCCCAACAGGCCCAGTGTATGTTGTTCCCTTCCCTGTAAATCAGTTTGTTTTTATGAAATGTTTGTACCAGGAGAAAATACAGACAATGCTAAATAATATCTATTTGGATTGCGGAAAAGATGCTCCTCATTTTCTATATATTACGAGCTGAAATTACATTTGAAAATGGATTGTCTGAAAATCTAAAAAATTTTTGTTATATGGAAAATTTCATTCCAACAGAAGTAAAAGTACAATTAAATTTTAAAATAAGTATTATTTAAATTAACATAATTATGTAAAACATAAATAATGTTATTAGATGTAAACAATAAATAATTTTCTAAAGTGATTTATCTCCTCCAATTGAACTTTTCAGCATTTTCCTACAGTAGTATTTAGTATGCAGAAGAAACTCAACAATGTTGGAATGGACTTTTGGTTAGTGATTTTATAAAAGAATAAATGAGAAATTTTGTCAGTGTTCTGAATAGAATATTATGGTGGTATTGATACTTGCAGTTGTCGTATGAACTCCCCTTAATAACATTTTAAGAGGAATTTGAACACTGGTCTTCCCCTGGTAAATAGGTCTCTATAGTAAGCTGTATTCCTGACAAAAGTTCCATACCTGCGTCTTCTGTCTGCATTTGTATCATTGAAATGATTTCTTGTGCTCAATCATAAGCCATATTTTAATGGTCACTCTATCATTTGTCCTGCACAATCACCCACACGGTTATTATATCAGCTCCTTCTTTCTACATCTCCTCTTCTACTTCTTAATATTCATTACTGTCTTTCCATTCTCATTGTGCCTTTTTAGATGTACTCCTTTACCCACTTCAGTCGGCCTTCCACTCCTTCCCACTCTATAAGCTCTGTTCTATCAATGGTCACCACATACAGCTTCATCAAGTTCATATGCTTTATAAGCCCAGATAGATCCTCATTGAATGTTCTGCCATTTTTTGCTTCACTGATTATCTCTTTAAACTATCTCCTTCTCAGCCTCTGTCCTCTTCTAACTCTTCTGAATATGGCTTTTTTCAGAGCTCTCTTTTCTCAATGTGCTCTGCACATTGGCCAGGTCATCTCGTCTCAGGATTTAATTCATGGTGTTATGGGCTAAATTTCCTTCTACATTGAAAAAATTCCTACGTTGAAGTTGTAATCCCTAGTACCTCAGAATGTAACCCTGTTTGTGGATAGGATCTTTATAGAAATAATTAAATTAAGGCCATTAGGGAGGACCCTAATCCAATAGATTGGTGCCTTATAAGAAGAGAAAGTTTGGACAAAGACAGGTGCAGAGGGGAGATGATGTGAAGACACAGGAAGAAGACAGCCATCTACAAGCCAAGGAGAGAGGCCTGGAACAATAGTTCCCTCACAACCCTCAGAAGGAGCCAACACTGCCAATACCTTGATCTCAGACTTCTAGCCAAAATAAATTTCAGTGTTTAAGCCACCCAGTCTGTGGTTTTGGCAGTCCTAGCAAACAAATACAGATGGCCTCTCAACAGATGACTTACAAATCTGCTTCTGACCCCCCAATCTCTTCTGAGTTTTGGATCAGTATTCACAACCATCTATTGAATATTTCCATCTGTATGTTTTATAAGAAGTTTAAATACATATGTCAAACTTTAAATAGTTATCTGCACCAGACCTGCTGCTCTTCTTTACTTCTCAGTATATCTCTGTACCCAACAATCTAAGCTTAAAATCTCACAATTTTATTGAATATATAGTCTTAATTTTTATGTTAAAACTGAAAAGGCATGATGTAGAAATGTTAAGTGGAAATGAATGGCTTTTTTCATTATCTGTGAATCATTTATATTTATTAAACCATATGCCCTAGTTGACAGGCTGGAGAAAATCAACAACTAAAATTGAGATGAGAAATTCAGACATTTGGGAAATGTATTACCAAATGTTTTCAGGACAATTTTAGTTGATTTGGTGAAAGTAAATTAGTTTGTTTCATCTTTAAATTTAGAGACATAATGTACTAAATAAGTATATAAAACACAAAAGTATATTTTAAGAAATTATTATACAAGAAATACGCATTTACCCACCAGTTAGGTCAGCAAATAGAATATTTTCCAGCATCTCAGAATCCTCTACCTGCCTACTTCTCAATTGTAATTCTTTCCCTTCTTTATAGAAATAACCATTCTCTTAATGTTTCTATTTATCATTTTCTTACTTGCTTTATAATTTTACCACGTATTTATACATCCTTAAACAATCGAGTTCAGTTTTGATTTTTAATTTTATGTGAATGGAAGCATACTATGTAAATTCTTTGCATAGTGTTTCTCTCACCCAACATTGTTTGTGGGAGTCATCCATGCCTTTTCTTTTTATGTTCTGCATTTTCACTTTGGTGTGTCAATGTGGGGATGTCCTAATTTATCTTTATTTGGAGTCTCAGTTTCTTGTATGTATACAAATTGGTATCTTTCATCAGTTCTAGTTATATCCTAGTCATTATCTCTTCAAACATATTTCTCCTCTATATTCCCCTTCTCTGACATTCCAATCAGACGTAAGTTAGACATTATTACTCCACCTTGAAGAGTCTTGACTGTTTGGTTTACATTGTTCATCTCTGTTTCTGTCCATGTTGCATTCTAGAAAATCCCTTTTGCCTTATCTTCCAGTTAATTAATTTTTCCTTCATCTGTATCTAAAATGCTATGAGCTCCATACATGATATTTTAAATTATACATATTATATTTTTTCTTTTTAGAAGTTCTACTTGACTCTTTTTCAAATCCCCTTAATCATATTTATAGCTTCCTGCCCGCTGAAGAAATGTTCAAATGTGTCTTTACTTCAGATTCCATGTTTCACCCTCTGGTATTTGGACTCTTAGCTGGCTTTTTTCTGCTCTTAGTTGATCCTGAAGCATCTCTTTCACATCGTCATTTTTCTCTTAAGCTTCATTTATTTGAACTGTACATTGTACACTGCTTATTGTCTTTAGAAAGTATATTATTTGAGAAATATTAATAGGGTAAATATATATGTCATTAGAGAAGATTTAGATTTTCTTATCCCAGGCACCTAACTACAAATGGAACTACTTTCAGTAATAAACCTCTCAATGTTTTTGGCAACATCTGTGATATAAATTTGACCTGTAAATCTCTTGTGACTTCAGAGTTACAATGACTCAGATGCTTTTCTTACCACCTTGCTATGCTCAACACCAAGACTATTTTACTTTGTGCAGTGAGGGACTGTAAAATTGTGGCATGGGTGAAGTCTGGTCTACCATTCTAAGAGTAGCAGTTATGCATCACTTAACAACAAGGGCACTTTCTGAGAAATGTGTCATTAGGTAAATCCATCTTTGTGCAAAGATCATAGAGTGTACTTACACAAATCTAGAAGGTATAACTTACTACACACTTAGGCTATATGGAATAAGCTTTTGCTCCTAAGCTGCAAATCAATACAGCGTGTTACTGTACTGAATACTATAGGCAATTGTAACACACTGGTATTTGTGTGTCTAAGCATATCTAAACATAGAAAAGGTACAGTAAAAATATGATATCAAAGATTAAATATGGTATGCCAGTATAGGGCACTTACCATAAATGGAGCTTGCAGAACTGACAGTTGCTCTGGGTGAGTCAGTGAGTGAGTGGTGAGTGAATGTGAAGGTCTAGGAAATTATTGTGCGCTACTGTAGGCCTTATAAACATTGTATACTTAGGTTACACTAAATATATTTTAAAACAATTTTTTTTCTTTTTTCTTTCCATTTTTATTTTTGGAGACAGAGTCCTGCTCTGTCATCCAGGCTGGAGTCACAATCACAGTTCACTGCAAACTTTGCCCTTCACCTCCTGGCCATAAGAAATCCTCCCACCTCAGTCTCCCAAGTAGCCGGGACTACAGGCATGTGCCACCACACTCAGCTAATGTCTTGCATTATTGGTAGAGATGAGGTTTCACCATGTTGCCAAGGCTGGTCACGAACTCCTGGACTCAAGAAATCCTCTTTTCTAAGCCTCCCAAAGTGTTGGACTTACAAGTGTGAGCCACTGCACCCATCCTGTTTTTTCCCCTTAAATAATAAATTAAACTTAGCTTACCATAACTTTTTACTTTATAAACCTTTTAATTTTAAAACTTTTTGATTCTTTTGTAAAAACACTTAGCTTAAAACAGAAAAATATTTTACAACTGTAAAAATATTTTTTCTTGAGATTCTTATTCTATGAGCTTTTATTTTAATTTTTTTTTAACTTTTTGGTTAAAAACTAAGACAAACACAAACCATAGCCTAGAGTACTGCCTTCTGGGACAACTCCTGAAGGATCTGCCTGAGGTATATATATATTATATATATATATATATATATATATATATATATGAATACACTCTAAAAAGGCCAGGCACTAATCCCAGCACTTTGGGAGGCCGAGGCAGGCAGATCACTTGAGGTCAGGAGTTTGAGACCAGCCCAACCAACATGGTGAAACCCCATCTCTACTAAAAATACAAAAATTAGCCGGACATGGTGGCGCATGCCTGTAAACCCAGTTACTCAGGAGGCTGAGGCAGGAGAATCCCTTGAACCCGGGAGGTGGAGGTTGCAGTGAGCTGAGATCGTGCCACTGCACTCCAGCCAGGGTGACAGAGTGAAACCCTGTCTCAAAAAAAAAAGAGAGAAAGAATACACTGTAAAATAATGATTAAAAGTATACTGTAGTAAATATATAAACCTGTAATATCACATTTATTATCAAGTCTTAGGTAATGCACATAATTGTAGGTGCTAAACTTTAATACGACTGGCAGTACAGTAGGTTTGTTTATGCCAGCATCACCACAGGCACGTGAGTTACGCGTTGTGCTACAATGCTATGTCACTAGGGGACAGGAATTTTTCAACTTCATTATAATCTTATGGGACCACCATTGTATATGCAGTCCATCATTGACCAACACTTTATGCAGCACACGACTGTAGTTATTTTGAGTTTCAGCTTTACTGAAGAGTCAATCTGTAATTATTATCTCCATGTTTTATGTCTTCTATTCCACATATACCTTAAGTCCTTTGAAATCTCATCTCATTTTCACTAGAATCAACAAATGCCTTCACCAAGGCAATTATTTACACATGCATTTATTAATTTATTTATTGAGTTTTCTTTCATAAATACTGTTCGGTGCCACCCAGACCTGAACGAACTCATTTTCCCCAGCTGCTGGGAAGGTTGTCAACTTACCTTACAGCCCTCTCCTAGAAATACCTCTGCTAAAAATGTGACCATGCCCAAGCTCATTCTGCCTTCTTCAGGCATCCCCCATCTAACAACTGGTCTACGTGGGTATGAAGACACTTCTATCATTACACAACGCCCTCTTTTCCCTGATAAATTTCCTTGCTTGAGGTCTTCTCTGTCTGAAATTTTCATTTAATTAAAAGCTTGAGTAATTTTTTTTTAAAAAATAACATACATGATGTGAATTTGAGCAACTCCAGGAGGAATTGCTATGAGCCTTCTCGGGGTCTTGTCAGTGAGTAGAAGGTGGACAGTTTTGCTTCTGATTGTCACACTGACTTGTATCCCTTTGGTGCCCCAGCCTAATGGAAATACCCATATATTTGACTCCTGACCTTGAGATGTGATCCAATCCTTTCAAGGCTGGGGAAACTAAAGGTCAGATTTACTAGGTTAAGCAAATGCTCACAAGAAAACACAGATTTGGTGCTCTGCTCACATCTTTGTGTTCCCACCTTCACTTTGATTTTGGCCAGATAGTTCCATACCATCTCATCAGATCTTTGTAATTTTAGATGTTCATTTTAATGTTCTTCCTTTCCTTTTAAGCTAACTTTTTAGTTTTCAGGAGGTGGACTTCTCCAAATCATTATCTTGTTACTGGAAATGAAACCAAAGCCAATTTGTTTTCATATTATTTTTATTAACACAAAGTCAGTTTCTCCCGCGTCCCACTAAACAAATGCTAAACACAAAATATGAGTTTGATAGGATGCCAAATTACCAGCTTTCCTGGTCACTGCTCTATAATCCAGGGACCTTAATCTTTCACTCACTCAAGTAACTCAGTTCAATGAATAATCACCAGAATATTGGTTCCGCCTACCAGCTTCAAATTTGAAAACTCTCCTTTTTCTTATCAACAAATAGAAAGCACCTAAAAGTCCTTTTAGGCTTGGGGATAAGAAGAATCTGAGACAACATGCTCCTCACAACAACTGTCTGTAATAGTGTTTTTATATCTTTTTGCATATGAGGACATTGGTACAAAGAGAGATTGAGCAACAAAGTGGCATAAGTAAGAGAGGGGGCCAGGCCCAACAGCCCAGGGCCCATGTCCCTAACCTGTATGATGTCTTGATTCTGACTCACAAGATGAAAAAAAAAAAAAGGTTAATTCTTCTGCTTGTGTAGATTTGCAAGGGAGATTTTTTGCATCAGTTTTTGATACACAAGATTCCAATTAGTGATTAAAGATTTAGGTTGACTATTTCTTCTCATTTTCCATAATTTATAATTGTGCTATAAAAATCTTCAGTCAGTGTTTCAAATTATGTGTTTTCCTTCTTCCTGTTTATGTTACCTTGAAAGCATAAAAGTTATCTGAGAGAGCAATTAAATAATTTATGACTCAGTTTATACGATGACATTTAGAAAATAACACCTGGAAAACCATTTTCTTTAAAGAAAGTCAGTAACACAAAAGGAAGAAGTAAAAAGCAAAATGTCAGCAGCCCATGGATGAAGGACAGCTTATTTCTCAGTAATTGACACATACTAATTATCTTTATGGAAGACCAAAGTGTATAAAATAATTGAGAGCATTTAGAAAAGAGGTGATTGAATTTACCTAAAAGCTTAACACAATATTTAACTTACGGTATTACAACATATTGCTACCATTTATGTTTACTTTTGAAATAAGTACATATCAATGAAGACATTCTATCGTCTGTGGCAAAAACATATTTATCTTTAAAATAAAATCCTTCTTGCTAACCACGCAGTTTATTGAGAGCCAAAGATACTCCCAGGTTTACCTAAGGACAATGATACATAAAACTAAAATGATCTCATTTATTTTATAATTTTCCACTCTAAGAATAAAGAACTGCCCAAAATTATCAGAAATGTGTAGATGGTTTTTAATGTGAAATTTAATTCTCACATATAATTATGTGCTACACGCATTGTACTAGTTAGTAATGTTACTCAGAGTGGACATGAAATGGATAAATAGTAAAATTCTATATTGTAGGTGGGGAAGGGAGGAGCACAGAGGAAAATAGAGGTTGTTTGTAATGTGTGTAAGTTACATCAAAAAAATAATTCTGGCTATAGCAGAAGAGTTGTCACCCAGTGATCTTCAACCTAAGTGTTTCTCTTTTCTCCCACCCCATCCATCAAAATCAACAAAAAGAGCAAACTCACCCTCCTTCTTGTTGCACAAAACATTATCCCACTCAGAATGGATGATGTGTACTATCCAGAAATCAACAGCTTCAGGCAATTCATTGGAGTGAATTGTTTAAAGAAAAAATCATAGATGTTATCCATTGCACTGCTCTTCATACTAGCAAACGAAGCATGTCTGTAGTTAATACTGTTAATAGAGATTAACTTAATGTGTTTATTTCAGTAACTGCAGACTGAAAACCTCTGATAAATCTTTGCAACTATCACTTTGGTTTCCCACTATAAAATCCTCTTGATGTTACAGGCTGAGACAAAATTTAGACCCATGTAGTATAGAAATGTAGATCAGTAAGTGACAATGGAAACAGATGAGAAGGCAATCATAAGGACATCATGAGGGCAGAGATCATTTTTCTAGCTGTATCTGGCCATGGCTTTCACTAAAAGCATAAAAACATAATGTAATGAGTCAATATCTTGATAGTAGTTTCTTTTCACACTTTAAATTAATTGTTTGGCAAATTAGATTAAAACCCTTGGCACCTTGAACTTATTATTAGTGGTTTCCAGGAGCAACTTCCGAAGATCCAAAATGTATAGTAATTTGTGCTTTATTAGAGAAATGCAATTTTAGTGACACTGATTTCTAATATGAATTCCCTCATAAGGTGGTGCTTGTGTGTGACTTGCCTGGGAATTAATTGCACAATTCCTTAATTTACACTTATCCTTGTAGAAGGTGGGTATACTACTCTTGCCATTTTACAGAAAAAAAAAAAAGATGATTCTCTGGCCATTTGTGCAACTTGCTCCAGTTCAGATTACTAAGTAAATGCCAAATCTAGAATTTAGACCAAGGTCTTTTTCAATTCTAAATGTATGTTCTTTCTGGCTGCTTTCTTTTGCCACTGTTTTTCTTTTTTTCTGTTTTTTAAAGTGAATGCAGGTAATTAAGAAAAACTGAACAATAATGGCAGCATTTATGGAATAAATGCAGAGCCCTTAAAAATGGCATTATTAAAGAATATGTTCCATTTGAATGTACAAGTTTATTTTAGATTTCTTTTTAGGCATACTTTGTCTGCCCTGAATTGTATAGTCTCTTCAAAGAGGTCCACATCCCAAGCTATATTAATAAGCGTATACTCTTTCTTTTCCTAAAAGCAGTTATTTTGGCCAAAGCAGAAAGTTTCTATTTATCTGCTTGTGGCAGAGATTTCCTTATCCAATACTAGCCCAGATTTATGAATTTAGTGATTGCAGCAAGGATCCATCTAAACTAAGCTTATGGTCAGAGAATACTCTTTTGCCTGCATGCAGCTTCTATCAGTGGTTGCCTTCTTACTCTGATGCACAATCTCATCTGTGTTACATAATGTAGTAGGAAATCAAAACATTGCCAACATGAGAGAATCAGCTTGCAAATATTTTATCCCCTGGACCCTTGTTATAGTAAATCACATTTCTGCTACGTACTAACCTTTTAAACTTTTATCATAATAGCAAAAGCTTGGATTTAGTTACTTTGTGCTCATTTTGTAATAAGATGGGGAAATCTCTTGTCATGTATTGTATATATACATGAAGTCATGGATTCCTTCTAGGATTTCTTAACCTGTAAGATAAACTTGATGTTTGAGACATCTCTCCCCGTTTCATCCTAACAAATACTCCGTCTGCAAAGAAAAGCTCATTAGCTTTATAATCTCTCAATTAATGATAAAATGCTATATCCATACACAAATATATACTTCTCTTGCATCTTCAGTCACTTGTGTATCCCATAAGTACTCTAGGAATGGGAACTTGTCACAAATTTTAGCATGTATTTGATAGGGATGCTTTCAAAATAAGCTCACATTCCTAAGACAGCACGTGTGATTTATCTGCCTAGAATGTTTATTTCACTCTGGAAATTGTTGAATGCCCATTTGTCCTAAGTTGTTGAATGACCATTTGTTCTAAGTATCTGCTTAAATATTTGTACTTTTTTTGTGATCCAGATCCTCTATTCTCTGGCCAGGTAGACATATTGTCTACTTTTCCATAATACTTCTAATAGAGTGTGTATCACATAGTTTGGTATTTGCATAAATACATGGTAACAACCTTCTCTTGGGAGTGTTCAGTGGGTAAATGTGGTGAAGCCCAGGTCAGAATGATACCTACTGTTTACTCCATAAAGTCTAGTTTTCTAGGCCCTGATTGCTGTGAAATAGTGGATTCTCACAGAGGCCAAGAAGCAGCCCCACGATCCAGATGCTAATACTCATTCCCTTTCTCTTCTCTTTTTCTTAGCCTAAGACAGACATCAAGTAGAGACTTCTCAGGTAAGGGTAGAAACCAAGAGCAGTGTGAGGGCAGCACATAGAGAGAGCCACCTTAGGTTCTATCTGAAAGCACATCTCTGCTCACCCATTCAGAGTGTGTTCAGACAGCAGGCCTTTGGGTCAGGTGCCTCCCTGTGTCTTGCTTGAAATCAGGGTGATAGGATCACTCCAAATGCCTTGACAAATTAGAAAGAACCAAGTACCTAGGTGCCTTTAAGCAGCCAGATTCTGAATTGTTATACCATTTGACCCAGCCATCCCATTACTAGGTTTATACCCAAAGGACTATAAATCATGCTGCTATAAAGACACATGCACACGTATGTTTATTGTGGCACTATTCACAATAGCAAAGCGTTGGAACCAACTCAAATGTCCAACAACGATAGACTGGATTAAGAAAATGTGGCACATATACACCATGGAATACTATGCAGCCATAAAAAATGATGAGTTCATGTCCTTTGTAGGGACATGGATGAAACTGGAAAACATCATTCTCAGTAAACTATCGCAAGGACAAAAAACCAAACACCGCATGTTCTCACTCATAGGTGGGAATTGAACAATGAGAACTCATGGACACAGGAAGGGGAACATCACACTCCGGGGACTGTTGTGGGGTGGGGGAGGGGGGAGGGACAGCATTAGGAGATATACCTAATGCTAAATGACGAGTTAATGGGTGCAGCAAAACAACATGGCACATGGACACATATGTAACAAACCTGCACATTGTGCACATGTACCCTAAAACCTAAAGTATAATTAAAAAAAAAAAAAAAGAAACAATGACAGCCTGGATGAGAAATTGGCTAGCATGGAGAATGAGGATGTCAGTTTCTCCTGAGTTGACATAGTTTACTATTTTACTGAATTGCTGATAAGCCTCCATGAAAAACATTCAATTTACCAGGTTAGGTGTTCAGCGACCCAAAGTGATGGATAAAGAAGCAAAGTCCCAACGGTTTTGAATTTTATCTCCCCTCAATATTAGAACATTTGCATCCTTACATTTAACTTAGGAAAGTTGACAATCTTTTTTTTGGTAATTCTGCTATGTTTCATCAATATATTTCACTACCTTGATGAAAAATAAGTTGCATTTTAGTTAAAATAGTTCACACATGATCAATAGAGTACCTACCAGAATTAAGAGTCAAAGAGGCGCCCTTTTTTTAATTCAAAATTTTCCCAAAAGAATATTTTGTTACTATAATATGCTTGTATTTTGATCATAATTAGCAAGTTATTTTAGGCTTCTAATCAGAAAACACTTGAAGTGACTGTGCCTATTTGTTGTATATGTCATTTGCTCTAAAGTCTTACATTTTGTTTCAGTACTCCAGAGCAAACAAGTTTACTTACAAAAACTTTTTAAGAGAACTTGAAAATAGAATGTATCATGCCCATCAGATTTTGTCTTGGGATCCTGGCAACTATATGTATTATAGAAAATTAAATGTAAATATTCCATAAGTTATCAAGGAAAAAATTTTAGTTGCACTTTCTTATTGTGGAATGTCCCATATACAAATTAATACAAAGTTTCCTATGAGATGGCTAACAGACCTATATGTGAAAAGCAAAACACTATCACAAAGTTTAAAAATTCATAAACATGCTTTTAAAAACTTTATTATTCCATTTAAATACAGTATTCATTTTTTTAATTTGCCTTTGGTAAAAAAATTGCAAATATAAAGTAACAATGAAAGAGAGAACACCGGAACAAAGAGCTCTATTATATATGATTTTTGTGTTAATTACATAACAAGTTAAAGCATAGCTTCCTTTAAAATACAGAAAATCTTTCATCTTTAAGAATTTGATTACCCTTAATATAAATAAATTTAAAGTTTTCACATAGTAAAATGCCATAAGTTCTGAGAATATTAAATGTATAGTTGTCCTATCACAGGGAATTGTCTGAAATAATGAATACTGGTCAGGGCCAAAGAATTTACCAAAAGTACTTTTCCTAAAGCAGAAATGACCTCAAATAATTACATAGGTATTTGGCCCTGATACTCTTATTATGGTAGGCTATGTAAACAATTTAAGTATAATTTGGAAGCCTAGGGTGGCAGATATTTTTATCCATGATAACTAAAGTTCCTTTCTCCTTCAGCAACTGAAAAGTGTTAGATATTTGTCCTCATGGTCTTGTTAGGAGCTGTGGAATTCTATAATTCTGAAAATAAAAAGGTTTCTATCTGAATGATGTAGGATCTGCAGCATCACAAATTTAGGGAAAAGATGAATATAAGCATTAGAATGAAGCAGATTAGAAAACAAGTAGCTAGTGGTATGAATAAAAAAATTAAAATATCACTTGAAGGACTGAACACTGTATTTACACTAATTATACAAAATTCAGGGTATCCATATTCAAAGATAGAGTTGCAAAACAACTCTATTATGTCTAGGAAAGACACAGAGAGTTTCTGTGACAAACAGAGTGTCTGTGTCTTTCCTAGATATGAGGACTTTGACAGTATGTCATGCTTTTTCATTAGTACTTTTAATGGAGTTTTCTTTTGGATTGAGTGAAGTTGTGTAAGATGCACTGTTTGCAACAGCAACAAAAAGAATTCACACACCAACAAAGGACTTTATTAGTGCAAATTCATTTGAATATTTACAAGCATACATGATAGTGCATTTCGATGCAATCTAAGAGGGAATATATTACATGGGAAACTGTCTTAATATTTTCATTCTACCTTGCAGATTTCTAGAAAAATCAACAAGCAATAGTCCTGTCTTAAGCACAGAATTTAAAATAAAGTTTACCTCCCTTACAGATAAGAAAACAAAAAATTATCGGCTTTATAAATTTTAGTATGAGTACTTAAATTAGGTACTTCACAGATTTATTTTCATTAATTAACGAACAAAAGCAACCGGTATTTATAAGAAATATAATATTGTGTTTTAAATAGTTCTTTAAAATACACATTTACTGGTAAGTATTTTTACATATATTTAAATTAAAAATAATAACATTCCTTCATATACATGAGCTATTTCAAAAAAATGTGAGTACTTTTTCCATGTGAACATTTTTAAACTAAATATTTACAAGAGAAGAGAATAATTTTCCTATGCAAAGACAATTCCTATTTCTCTCTTATTCAACAGATGTTCCTCTCATTTTTTCAGCTAATTCTTTTCTCACTTCAATGTGTTTTTCTAAATTTTGCACTTCATGTGGAAGATTGATGTCCCAAACAGTCAAGCAAGATTGTATCTCTAGAAAAAGAAAAAAATGAAATCATGTGTCAAAGATCCATCATAAAACATTATTATTTTATTTCAGTTTGGCTCATGTATTTTTAGCTGACTTAGATAAATATAAATATAAACACAGCTATAACTAATGTACTAAATTATTATTTATAAAAAACTATACTTGGAAAAGTTTTATAATACATTATAGAAACTACCGAATTTCAAGAAGAGTATGGACATTTAATAAATTAACATTTCATATTCTAAAAGAAATAAAAGCTTTTCAAACACTGTTCAAAATTAGACGTTGTGTAGATATAGATAAGTCGTAAAAAATGTTCACATTTCATTTAAGGTTGAGCTAGTGATTGACACCTCAACTTCATCTGAAAACATAAATATTTAACACTTCATATCACTTGTAATTTTGAAAATTTATGTCTAAGTTCTTTACACTATAAGCTACCAATTAAAATTCCTGATTATACCATATGTAATATTTTCTACAAATTTATGAAACACATAACATGTTACCATCATTCACGTCATTGCCCTGTTTGGAATACAGTATCCTTCTAAATGTTACCTTTCTGCTGTTGTGTACCTTCAGTACTTTTCCAGTTGTAGCCCAATACCAGCATGACATTTTTAAGGCTTCCTTTACAAAAACAAAATATGTAAGTTTTCTGTTAAAACTATATATTAAACTGGCCTGAAAAAGTAAAGTTATTCATAGTTTAAGACACAAATACCTTGGAACTGAATTCACAATTCTATTTTCTAGGTGACCCTTCAATTATATTGACTAAAGACCAGCATTTTTTTAAAAAATAACAAAATCTGTGATCCATTCCTTGCTGCAATTCTTAATTATGTGAGTCTGGGAAAACAGCTTAACCTTTCTATAAAATAGGCTTAGTATTTATACATTACTCTTCCCAAAGTTACAATGCTAAACGAGGTAATGTGTGTGAAAAGTTCTTTGGATATGGTAAGGTACAAATGTGAGTATTTAGATGGACACTTAGATGGATAGATATACTGACATTATGTCAAAATGTCATATTTTCTTTTCAAATCATTCACTAATTTATTCAACAAATTTGCATCAAAAGTCTTCTATGTAGGCCCTAGGCTAGATCCTGGGAATAAAGGGGTAAACAGAAACACACTAACCCAACCGTCTTGGAGTTTATATTCTAGTGAAGTGACTAGCATTGATGAAAAAAAAATATGACTACGATCCAGAAAGCTGTTATGGGAACCCAAGGCGAGAACTTTGACCTAATCAGTGTTGGCTTCTCAGAGGTTTTGACACAGGAGCTAACATTTCAAAGCGTATGAGTTAACTAAGCATAAAAAGAAGCTACATTAACTAAGCAAAGAAATAAACAGCATGTGCAAATCCCTGAGGCAAAATGTAGATTAGTAATTGAGAAGAACTGGATGTTCATCTAGACAAGAAAGATCTGGTAGGAATGTGGTAGATGATGGAGGCAGGAGAGGTACAGTGAAGCCAGCTCATGCAGCACCTTGTAGGCTAAGTCTTAAAATCAAGCTATAACCCATTGAAATTCCACTATAACTTCAGTTATAAGCAAGCTATTTGGGTCCCAAAGTACATACAATTCAACTAGAGAATGCAGCAACTTTGGCAGAATAAGACTACAGAGACAACCTACTGAGAGACCTACTGCTCTGCTTGTGTGGACATGTATCTTAATAGTTCACAGTAATTAAGAGCATCTAATTCTAACTCCTTCTGTGCAACTCTAAAGTCTATAAATGAAAAATAGGTGAAGGTGCTAGAGAAACACATGTTCCTCTGTCACACATACTTGCAATGAATCTATTTTCTTCACCATGTTCAAACATTCATTATTTGCTAAAGTTACATAAATTCTAGTTTTTTTCAGAATTAAACCCCATAGTGTTGTTTTTGTAAACTTTTGTATTTATGCTATTATTGTTATTTTCTAAATCAATTATCAAAGGAAGACACAAATGTATTTATGCAGAAAATATATTTTATGTGCTATCATGATTTCATCATATTTAAATAGAAAAATAGAAGCAAAAAAAGACAAAGTTTGAGTAAAATATGATTTGTCAATATTTGTAGATTCTGCGGTTCAGCATGTATTGCTGCAAGAATAAAGATCTGTTATAGAATGAAAACCCAAATGAGATTCTTTAACAAGCTGGGAGGCTAGACTATGATTAAAATAAACATTTTCTTTATTTTCTTTGCTCAAAAAGTGAAATATATTCGACACCATGTATTTCCCATTTTTGCCTTACATAAAAAGGAAAAAAGCAAGTAAGACCCAAACTGAGTGTTTAGCTGCAGTAATCTGCTTCTCTTGTGGGACTGAGGGCATTTACTCCCTCCATTTCTGTAATGACCCTATTCACAATTTACACCAGTCTTACGTTTCACCGTGTGACCCTCCAAGACCATCCCAATGACACTGGGAAGTTCAGAGAAAATGTAAACGTAAAATAAAGCCATATTTTATAAGACTTAGAGAATATGAAAAATATCTAAAGGAAAGAAACTTGCCTAGCTGTGCTGTCATCATGACTCTGACCGAATCACAAAAGTTGTAAATTATACGTATAACTCGACGAGTTGAAAGATCCAGGAGTAAAATATGGCCTCCTCCAGTTCCTATCCAAAGAGCAGTGTTCTTCTGAAGGCAGAGAGTTTTCACTCTCCCAGAATAAGACATTTTGTGTTTAGATTCCTTGTTTTCTTTTACTGTTACCTCCCTAGAACCATAAAGTCTACATTAATAATTTTACCGCCAATTAAGAGAGAAATGCTATTTACATATGATAACATAAATAACATTTTAAATTATTAAAACATGACACCACCACCATTATGCATCACTAAAATTATACAAAGCAAATTTTGCTAAACACAGAATGCCAAAGAGCCACATTTCTTTACTTGAGGCATAAATTATCAAAGATAACAATAGCCCTTCATTTTCAGGAAATTATGAATAAGAGAGATACAATTTTTATAAATACCAAAGCTATCTAATTCAGTAAAAATAGCATACATGTGCCCAGGATAAAGAAAAAAAAAGTTAGATTCAAAAGTTTTACATGAAGTCTCAATGTTACAAAGGAACATAAAATTATAGTCATTCACATGTAAAAGATATCGATACAAGCCACTGAAATTTTTCCCAGAACCAGTGAATAGTCTAATTCACAACAAAAATGAAGTGCCCAGAAATAAAAGAATCCTAATCGTTTTGGTACTTCAGGAAGTAAGGAACCCTTTATCAAGGAGACCTGTTGGCCCTTCTGAACATAAACTGTGAGCCCTTCTCACAATCCATAGAAAAACTGTCAGATGAATCTAAGAAAGGAAACTTTGAAGTCTCCTTTTACAGATACAGTGTGTAATCTAAAATGTTCTCAAGAGTATCATAGATCTATATGGTAAAATCAAAACAAAATAAAAATATAAAGTGGCTAGCAAATAAGCTTGAAAATGGTCCTGTTTCTCAGCACCAGCACAGAAAGAATGTGCTTGCTAGGGATTTGTCACTCACAGGCTGCATCAGACTAAGCACTATGCTCTCATTCTGGGGTCTTGATCCCCACTCCTTAGTTAGCGCCTTGGTCAGTCCATTGCATTCCCCCCATATTCGTCTATTATTTTGTGACTCTTTTTCTTTAGAGCAGATAATCCTGAGGCCCATAAGTTAATTATAAATAGTATATTTGACACTGTGACAGAACTACATCAAAGCTAGCAGAGACTCCAGTATGCTCATTTTCAATAATGTACTATTTTCATTCGAGAACATTCTTTTTAATACTGTGAGAAAACTATGCATGTTATGTGCCGATTCTTTTATTTTCCCAAGACAAAATTTTCCTTATCTGAAAAGATGGTGCTGGGAAGCATTACAAATTTTTTTTCTGCATTTTAAAAAAATTCTCTATTCAGAGGCAGAAAGGAAGAAAAATCCTTCCTCTGTGACACATGAAGTGCAAAGATAATTCTTTTGGGAATAAAATTAAAAACCAAAGAATTTACCTTAAAAAGTGCACGCAGTCTATTAGTTCGCAGAGTTTTTCAGTTTTCTTATCCCACACTTCCACAACAGGGCTATTTTGCTTAGCAATATAGAGAGCGGTGTCTACCACCACTGTTATGATGTTGGAATCACTGAAAGCTGCATAAGAAAATCTACAGAGAAAAAAAAATAGAAAGTCATCACTACTTAAAAGTCAAAACTTTTAAGAAGTTTTCTTCTTAAAATTTCTACGTGTAATACAACCTTATATTAGTTCTTAATGCATGTAAAAACACTATTTTGAAAACTAAACAAGCTAGACTATTGCAATTATTTCATATTCTTCCCTAACCATTCTGAATTGAATATATAAAATGCCTTGGTACTTTACTTACTTTTGGTTACTTTATATTAATTTCTTGTGATAATAAAATAAAGATTATGTCCAATGTTTACTTTGGTCTTTTAGTTTCAATTCTATGTGGCTCTTTGTAGAATTTTATACTATGCCTAAATTTCTGAAGGAAATATTATAATTATCTGTAACTTTTGAATGTTCTTGCAAAACTTTGTTTCATGAATGCTCAGAAAACTAAGTGTTAGCCTTTTATACCTAGAGTTATAAAACATAAAATGTTGAAATAAAATTTAGTTGCAGTGCCTTCAAATTTTAAAGCAAGGGATATCTTTGCAGTTAAGCCAGTCAAATTATAGGAAACAAAAATCCACATCATCCGAACATAAACAGAAAGTAAAATAGTTGCCATTTCCCCCTTTTAAACATAAAGAAAAATTACAAACACCTTAAAATATTTCCCTTTCAACCTAAGACATCTGGAATTGCACATATTTCACAAACAGATTGGCTACCATGGGCCACATCAGCATGGCAAACTCCTACTTGGCCTTTGAGGATTAACTTAAATGTCGGCTTCTCTGGACTTCTTCCCTGACCTATCAAAATAGACCAACGAGTCCCTTTTCCCCACTGGTGTCACTGTCATATTATAGACCTTATTAAATATAAAATTGTCTTTATTAGTGCATCCCTCACACTAGATTATGAGTGTAATTTCATAAGGATGAGGATGATGTATTTTCTACGTACCCCTCGTCCAGTAAACAGTTGCACAGATAAGCACCTCTGATATAATCAAGCAGTCTGTTAAGTGGGGGAATAGAAAAAGGCACTACAGTACGAATGAACAACGAGGAATATGTAAAAATAGTCAAAATTGCATTTAAATCAGATAGATAACATGAAAATACCATAAAGATTTAACAATCATTAGTATATCCTAGAGTAGGAAGATTTTTTTTTCCTCTCCCTTTTCTTTCTATTCTGGAAAAGGAGATAAAAATATGATGTGTTGTCAGAGAGCCACTACGCTTTAGGGAATTCCTTCCTGGATGTTTGCTGTATTTAATAGAAAATAGTTCCAATTAGGACAAAGTTTTGCATGGAATTTCCATATTTTATAAAACACTTTTGTGTGTTATCTTGCTTTATCCTTAATAAAAAAACATAAAATATGATAAATCTCAATGTTTTTAAGTGTAGAAAGAAACATGTACAAATGCTAAATAATTTGCTCAAGGTCCTATGACTAACATCATGCTTGCCGACCTAGGACTAAAAACATGTTGCAGACCTAGAACTCCAAAAGTCCTGTGGGGTCTTCCGGCTTCAAAGGCAGTCATCTTTCATTACCCAATATGCCTCTCAGTCGGTGTGTATTGATGATGATGAGGGTACTGATGATGAGGCAACCCCTGATTAGTGATGTGATGTCTGTTTCGTGGGGTAGAGACCAAGGCCACAGGAGATACTTGTTCAGAAGAGAGCAAATATTTATATCTAAGTGTTTATGTATCTAGGTCCCAATCTCTTTTGGGAGATGAGCATCTTTGAGAGCTTGATCTTTATGGATGCTCTCTAGTAAAGCATCTATGCTCCAAATCTTATATGGAACTTTAAAGAGTTAATTGATATTCACGATCCCATAAAATGTGCTATGAAATGAAAAAATAACTGGAGGCCCTTTCTTTTTAAAGGTTTTCAGGCTTGCGTAATTGGGTTAAAAGTGGAAATCACAGGAAGGGGAGCGAGGATGAAAAACTACCCATCGAGTACTATGCTCATTTCCTGGGTTGTGAGTTCAGTTGTATTCCAAACCTCAGCATCATGCACTACACCTCTGTAACAAACCTGCACATGTATCCCTGGAATCTAAAATAAAATTTGGAAAATAATAATAAAATACATTTTTACATTCATTTTTTAAAATGTGGGTATTACAGAATGGGAATGAGTTGATCCAAATGTTAACCACATACTAGTAAACAGACATGTAAACACAGAAATAAAAATCCTCATTCATGGGAACTTATAATACACTGCAGTCCTCAGTATATCTTACCCTCAAATATACTTTAGACTCACTGGAGAACCTGAAGAAAAAAAAAACAAGTCTGATTCCCATCTCAGGCTTAACTGATCTGATTTAATTGGTCTGAGGTAGGACCCAGGTATCATATTATTTTCAGCTACCTAGTGGTTTCTAAATGCACAGCCAATGTTGAAAACCAGTAGATTTAGTGGTATTAAGAAACTGCTTTAACAAATACAATTATAGCTATTGTGAAAGAAAACATTAGATGCAATGGAAGCACAAAGTCACCTAACCTGCCACTCAGAGCAAGTGGTGTTTGGACTGAAATAGGCAGGGGGCATAACAGTCATCCAGGTAAAGAGAAGACCACATTCAAAGGGTGGGGGTGAAAGGTAACAGGTTGTCTTAGAGATCTGAGTCAATTTCGGTTTGGGTAAAGCACAGATGGCAAAAAGATTGCAAAATATGAATCTAGACAGATAAGCAAGCGCTGAATATGAAGGGCCCAGTAGGCTATCTTAAGGAATTTGGACTTCATATAAAGGACAATGGGATGCCACTGAAGGGTTTTAAGCAGAAGAATTGCATCAGATTGATGTACGTTTTAGAAAGGTCCCTCTGTCTGCAATGCTGAAAATAGGTTGAAGAGAGTATAATCAGAGGGTGAGAACTGGATGCTCTTGTTAATGTGGCCACAGATGATGGATGGCAGTCTGGCCCATGGTAGCAACACTGAGAACAGTGAGAAGTACAAAGATTCAAATGACAATTAGGAGGGTCAAGTGGAGTCAAAGATTACTCCCAAGTGCCAATCTTGGGCAATTTGATGGATAATGGGAAACTAGGATATTCCCTGAGGTAGGGATTTGTGACTCAAAGCTAACAATAATAAGAACAATAGCTAATGTTTATTGACAGCTTACCAGGTGCTGGTCAGTATGTTAAGTAAGCTCCATATATTAACTTTCTTATTTAGTCCTCCAAATATCTCTTTGAGATAGAGAATATTACAATCCTCAGGTAAGAGATGACTGAAGATGTGAACGGTTATTGCCCAAGTTCACAAAACCAATAGATGGCAAAGCAGTATCTGAACTATGATTTATGCTCTTATCCACAATCCTATACTGCTTATCACTGAGGAATGTGATAAATAAGAACCAACTGCAAAGATCTGATTAAAATACAACTGAAAAAAACACACTTGAAAGAGGTTTATATTAATATTTCATTTTATTCTTGTTTGAAACTGGTATCACTAACTTGGTTGTGAGTAGACATCTGTATAATTAACAAATCTAGAAACAATTCTAGAGACAAGCAAGAATAGTTGCTGTCTATCTTTCCTACAATCAATACTTAATGGAAGTTACCCAAATTGCATATGTAAAGTCCATGTATTTGGTAAAATACGAAGTTGATTGTCTTCTAATTTCATGTCTAATTTGAAACACAGATAATAAAAATTGTTAAAAAATTTAGATTGATAAATACTACTAAGATTACAATGGGTTTACATATTTTATCCCTAAAGGTGATTAGGCTGAGTGACTTTTTAAAAATACCCTTCTGCTTTCTGGAATTTTCAAAATTTTTTATAATGAATGTTTAATTTTATGATAGAAAATAAATTATGTATTTTAAAAGATCTTCCTTATGAATTATCAACAGTATTATTAATGATTATAAAGAATAAACATAAGTATAATGATAAATTACTTGTACAGATAAAAAATAACTTACAGTTGGCTTGTTCTTGTCTCAATGAGTTTCTGAATGGTGAAATCATTAGAAAAGGAGAAAATCTTTGTGCCACATCCTCCCCACGTTACATTTCTTTCCGTTGAATTTGTGGATTCACTCAAACACATCAATGGAGTACTGACATTTCCTATATTTAGTATCTTCAAAGGAGCAGCTCCTTTAAGCTTTGACAAAAAAAAAAGAAAACACACTCAGCAAATTGAGTATCCACAGAACAAAACACTATAAAATCTGTGCTTTCAAAAAACTACTTTCCATCTTAAATGATTAGAGATATTAAAATTAAAACCCAAAAACCTAAAGATTCCATAAAAAAAACTCTTAGTTCTGATAAATGAGTACAGTAAAGGATTCAAAATCAACATACAGAAATCAGTAGCATATCTATACAACAACAACAAAGTAGCTGAAAATTCAAGAAAGCAATCCCATTTAAAGTAGCTACAAAAAATTCATAAAATACCTAGGAGTAAATTTAACAAAGATGATGAACAATCTCTACAAGGAAACCTGAAAAACATGAAAGAAATTGAAGAGGACACAAACAAATGGGATGATATTCATGCTCACAGACTGGAAGAATTAATATCGTTAAAATGACCATACTACCCAAAGCAATCTACAGATTCAATGAAATTCTCATGAAAGCTCCAATGATATTTCTCACAGAAATAGAAAAAAAAAAATTATAAAACTTGAATGGAACCGAAAAAGAGCCAAAATAGCCAAAACAATCCTGAGCAAAAAGAACAAAGCTGGAGGCATCACACTACCTGACTTGAAAATATATCACAAGGCTAGAGTAACCAAAACAGCACAGTATTGGCAAAAACACAGATACGTAGACCAACGTAGAGGACCCAGAAATAAACCCCACATATTTAGAGCCAACTGATTTTCAACAAAGGCACCAAAAGCATACATGGGAGAAAAAATACCACCTTCAATAAATTGTGCTGGAAAAGCTGGATATCAGTATGCAGAAGGATGACACTAGGCCCCACTCTCTCACCACTGACAAAAATTAACTCCAGATGGATTAAAGACTTAAATGTAAGACCAGAAGCTATGAACTATTAAAAGGAAACAGGAGAAACATTTCAGAACGTGAGTCTAGACAAAGAGTTTATGGTTAAGATCCCAAAAGCACAGGCAACAAAAACAAAATTAGACAAATGGGACTATAATAAACTAAAAAGCTTCTGCACAGCAAAGGAAACTACCAACAATATAGAGAGGATCCGTTAAATGGGAGGAAATATTTGCAAACTATTCATCCAGAATACACAAGAAACTCGAAAAAGCAATTCAACAGGAAAAAAAAAAAAAAAGAACTCCATTGAAAAGTAGGCAAAGGGCTGGGTGTGGTGGCTCACGCCTGTAATCCCAGCACTTTGAGAAGATGAGGCAGGAGGATTGCTTGAGCCCAGGAGTTCGAGATCAGTCTGGACAACATAGTGGGGCCGCATCTCTACAAAAAAAAAAATAGCCAGGTATGGTGGCACACGCCTGTAGTCCCAGCTACTCGTGAAGCTGATGTTGGAGGATCACTTGAGTGCAAAAGGTCAAGGCTGCAATGAGCTATGATCATGCCACCGTGAGCCAGCCTGGGTGAGAGAGCAAGACCCTGTCTTAAAACAAAACAAAAAGTTGGCAAAGGATCTAAATAGACATTTGCAAAAGAAAACATAGTAATGGCCAATGGATATATGAAAAAAAATGCTCAACATTAACTAATCATCAGTAAAAATGCAAATGAAAACCACAATGAAATCTTCTTCACCCAATTAGAATGGCTATTATAAAAAAGACAAAAAATAACATACTGGTAAGGATGCAGAAGAAAAGGAACGCCCATATGCTGTTGGTGGGTATGTAAATTGCTATTGCCACTACGGAAAACAGAATGGTGATTTCTCAAAAAAACTAAAAATAGAACTACCATACAATCCAACAATGTCACTACTGATACTAATTTAAGGAAAGCAAATAAGTATATCAAAGGGATTCCTATATCCCCATGTTTATTGTAGCACTATTCACAGTAGCTAAAAAATGGAATCAACCTAAGCATCCATGAATGAACGAATGCGTAAAGAAAATGTGTGTATTTACATAATGGAATACTATTTGACCATAAAAAGGAATGAAATCATGTCATATACAGCAACATAGATGGAACTGGAGGTCATTATGTTAAGTGAAATAAGCCAAGCACAGAAAGACAAATATCACGTGTACTCACTCATATGTGGGAGCTAAAAAAGTTGATCTCATGGAGGTAGAGAGTAGAATGATAGTTACCAGAGGCTTGGGAGGATATGGGTGTGTGGGAGAAAGGGAGGATGAAGAGAGGCTGGTTAATGGGTACAATCATACAGTTAGATAGGAGGAATAAGTTCCAATGTTCAATAGTACAATAAACTGACTACAGTTAAAAACATTTCAAAATAACTAGAAGAGGAGACTTGAAATGTTCTCAACACATAGAAATAAATGCTCATGGTGATGGATATCCTAAATACCCTGACTTGATCATTACACATTCTATGCATGTAACAACATATCACATGTACCCCATAAATATGTACAAATATACATAAAAAAATTTAAGTCATATTCAAAATATTATTGTTACATTCAATCTATTCTTTTTCCCATATAAAAATTACATAAGAAATAACCTAAGGGTTATACTTTACTTCTCTGTCTCTCATCAGAGAATAAGCTTTTTGGTAATAGGAGAATGAACGAGTAGGGAGTTGAGTGAATAGATGGAACCAAAGATGAATAGATGGATAGAGGAATGAATGCTTTAATGACTAAATAGAAATCTGGAGAACAGAAAATTAAATGATTTCTTCAATGCTTAAGAAAAAGTTAATGGCAAGCCATATTTAAAACTTAAGTATCTTTCTGGGTTTTTTTCCACGATATATTTATAAGGAATTATCTGCCTCAGTTATGTACAAATTGAATTATTTCCATTCCTAACATTATCAATCAGATGTCATTTATCATTTTATTCTTAGTTCATTCATATAAAATATACAATCAATCAGCAAGTATTTTCAGAGGATCTACTGTGTGCAAGACTTTATGAAGCAATACAAATATAGAATAATTTATGATTCTTGCTCTCAGGGAGTTTATAATCCCATAAGGGGGGGGTGAGATATATATAAAACAAAAGACTTAAAATAAATTTAGATGTAGAATGCATTCAACATTTACCTTAACAGTCTTATCTTCAAAAATTGCTAAATTGCCATCAGCGGTTCCAACCAAAAGAAAATTTTTTTGTTTGCTAAAAGGAAAAATGTTGAAATTGTTACAAAAAGAAGACGTATGTTGACTAAAATGGCCTTAATGTTCTCCTCCACTTTATTAACCTTTAGATAGACTTCTCAACGATAAACTCCTAACCTCCCTTTTCTTAGAGTATTTACTTTAGAAGACTTCCAATTATAAATTCTTTCTCTGCCCCTTTTCCCAGACCCTTTCCAGTTTTATACCCCAAGAATGTCTTTTCCAAGGACCTGGGAGCCATTCCTTTGAAACGTAATTATCAAGAAAGAGGCCTGGCATGGTGGCTCACACTTGTAATCCCAGCACTTTGGGAGGCCACGGTGGGCAGATGACCTGAGGTCGGGAGCTCGAGATCAGTCTGGCTAACATGATGAAATCAAAATGTTTCTACTAAAAATATAAAAAATTAGCCAGGTTTGGTGGTGCACATCTGTAATCCCAGCTACTCAGGAGGCTGAGGCTAGAGAATCACTTGAACTTTGGAGGTGGAAGTTGCAGTGAGCCAAGATCATGCATTGCACTCCAGCTTGGGCAATGAGAGTGAAACTCCTTCAAAAAAAAAAAAAAAAAAAAAGAAAAGGAAGGAAGGAAGGAAGGAATTCCCCAGTGTCTGTGGGAGAATAGGAGCCTACCTTCAAGAAGGGACAATTAGCAAACACAGATGTCCTAATCACATTGCCAACTGCTCCCACTTCCCCCCAACACGGTCCTCCAGTACCTTTCCATTAGCTCACCCCTGCGCTTAAAACTCTCCCACCTTTTGTTTCAGTGGAGTTTAGTTCAGTCTGACTTCTCTCCCTTGTTGTGATAGGCTTGAGTAGTCTTCCTTGCCCAATTCCATCCATTGAAATTTTTCTTTGACCATATTCAAATAATTTCAACTCCGAAACTGCCAGTGGAGTTGATATTTCAGGTACCAAAAACAGGCTTCACATTTTTTTAGTACTTTTTTTCCAATACTAACTTAAACCAGAGAAATATATGGGGTATAATCTTAATGCCTCCTGGAAATCATCCTGCCCCAAATATTACAGACACCAACCTACAACTCACACCTGAAATCTTGCTATGTAGATATATTTCTTTGGGACAAGAACCCTGAAACTGATAAGAGCTAAGTCATTTTCACCTATTAAGAACGTATTAATTCATTTATTTGTTTTCTTAATTTGGTAGTTAGATAACTGGTATGTTTAAGCCTGACACACAATGGGCTTTATATATATATACATATAATATATATATATATATATATTCAAAGAATGAATGAATGAGAATTTATCCTTGAAGAGGCCCTACAAAGATGCATTGATCTGAGGAGAAGTAAAGAGACAGAGCCACAGTTGAGGTAATACCACGAGCAGGGCTGGTAGGCCTGAAGACAGTTATTTTATAACTGTCTCAGCTAGATCTGTATTCAGAAAAACAACAAATATCTCTGTGACCTTCCACAATTCCCTTTAATATATGCAAACCAATGAAAATATATTAGAAATGAACAATCTTTGCTGATGCAATAACAATTCTGCACACAATTCAGTTGTTTAAAAGGTCTGTAATTTCCCCCATTGATCAAATTCACTACCATACCTTTGCTTGGAAAAGGAATTGCAATACAAACAAGTGACAGAATCAGTCATCTTTTCTAGGGTATGTCTCTTTTTCCCATCTTTGGTATTGATGACCAGGAGAGTACCAGACTGTGTCCCAGACACAATCCAGCTTTCCTTTTCAACAGGAAGATGCACCAAGGCTAAGCACAATATTCTACTATCGGCAACTTCCTGTTAAGAAAAGAAAATATACTTACAAGGATTTGATTTAAGCTTAAGCGAATAGAACTTGTACAGAATAAAGGATTCTGTTATCAACATAACTCTTTCTGCTTTCTTGCATTTCCTTTTAAAAACAATGCCAATTTTATTTAATTTTCAACAATAAATGAGTTAATAGGCAAACAAGTTTTGCCTATCAAGATGAAATCTGAAACTAAAATTAAAAATTATTGTTCACTGTGAATTCTCATTCCTTCAAACCATATAAGAAGATTGTTTAACCTCAGAACTAATGCTGAGGCACAATATTTATCTTCAGGCAGCAGTCAAAATATTAGGTTGTCTTTGAGGTCTAGAAATGTATCTTATATTTGCCAATACAATGTATTGATCCACTTGTAGGAGCCATGCCCAGATCTCCTTTATCCATCAGGTACGCCATCCCCAGCTACCCTGAGTGTTGGCTACTATAGTTCAGAGATGTGCTATTTATCACAGAATACCCTCAGATGACAGGAGGCAGCTTGCCCAGAAATGCCTTGAAAGTTACACTACCCCCACCTCCCAGCAGATTGCAGCCAATGACTGAACAATATGTGAGAATGAAAGACTGGCCCCCTTGCCTGGTAGTGGGAAAATTCTGTGCTACTATTCATATTCCAGAGCTCCTTGTGGGCAGAGACTGAGGCTAGACCTCCTCAGAAACCACATTTCTGCTGAGCTTCTTCCTCTGCCCTTTCTGGCTTCCTTTACTTCCCTCTAAGATTCTCTTTCCTTAAATCACTTATGCAAGATAACCCATCTCAGGCTCTGTTTCTGGGGACTCTGAGCTAAGACATATGCTGTGATTCTAAAGCAAAACACACTTGCTCTTGAATACTCTTGTTCTAACAGAAGGTTAATTGAATAATAATCCTACATTGGCTCTAATTTAATTTATTCCTAAGTAACTTTCTAACTGGTATGTGCTTTAAATTATGAAAGATTTAAAGAGCATTTGGATTTACCTCAGAAGTGTATCCTTCAGTATTTAAGTCAAGAAATGAGAGCTGTCCCCTGTCGTTGTGCCCACAGCCCAGCCAAATGCTTGCATTCCTGCTGTTGTGACGTGTAGCAACCATGCATTCAACAATTACGTTTTTAGGTAATAAAATGTGTCTCATCAGACAGACTAATTCAGCTGAATTCAAAGTGTCAAAGACCTGAGAAAGTTTAAAGATAACAAAACAGTACTTATCAAGTTAACTCATTTCCCTTGAAAAATCAAATATAGACTTAAATGTTAAGCTCTGTCAAGCAAAACCTAAAACTGTTAAACTGGATCCCAACTAGATCATGATTAGTAATCTAAACTACAGATAAAATTACATGAAAAGACAAATACGTATTTTTAAACTGTGCTTGATACTCTTTAGTATGTGTAGTATTTTTTTTAACTTGAAAAGAAAATCTCAAGGGTCAATTAAACAGCATTTTAGCAGAGTCAGGAGGTACTCTACATGCCATTCCATATTGCAGAGCCACCGCAAGTGAGAGAAAAACCCTTGGATCAACAATTTAGTTGAGCTTCTAGTAGTTGAAAGGAACAGGAATTTCAGTTTTTGGTAACAAAATTTAGAAGTCATCTCTAGATTCTGTTTTTATGTTTGTCTTTCAAACACTAATGATCTGGAGAGACAGTGTGAAGGCACCGTTAGAAAACAGAACCAGAAGTCAGGAAACTGGGATTAGAGCTGTGACATGGCCACCTGCCCGCCACTCAGGAGACACCAAGAAAGCCCATTATTCTCTCTGTGCCTCATTTCATAAAAGTGATGAGTTTTCCTGTCTTGCTTAGTATATGTCATATTTTAAAGATAAAATAAGTGTCTAAGCTTTTTAATATTGTCATATATATATATCTGTTATGTATTCTGTTAAGTACAGGTGAAATATAATTGAAAATGAAAAAACAAGAAAGTAAAACAACAAGCTATGAAAAATTTTTACTGTGGACATAAATATAAAAGTTCATGTGACTAACATTGATGGTAACCTAAATTTAAAAACAAGTAAGCCAAGTAGAAAAAAAATTATGTAATGTTTGATAAAGTCATAATAGTTGTACTTGACTATTTCGATCCGAACATTTAAAGTTAAAACTTTTCCAATTAATTATAATACAAAATCAAGAGCTCACAATATAAAGATAACCCACATTTATTAAAATGTGTATCAGTGTAAAACATCACAAGAGTTCTCTTTCAGATAATATGGTGGACAAGGTTACTTGGACAAATCTTCCAACTAAAAACAATTTAAAATGATAAATGATTTTTTTAAAAACAATGTATTAAAAACATTGAAGATCTGACACCATAAGGAATTATCAGGCCGAAATCACAGTGAGAGATAGAAACCAGAGAGGTCAGTTGACCCCTAAATCCAGGCTCGCCCTGAAGACATTTGTCTGCCAAGACAAAGTGAGACAAAATAAATGTATACTCTTGGATGCTTTGTGGGGCCCATGGGAGAGAAGTTGGAGTCTAGGGCCTTCCCAAGACAGACAGTCTTAGTAAACGAACTGAACCCATAAAGCTGGGACCCCAAAGGACTGCATATTCAGCATAAACAAGAAGGAGAAATCAACCTGTCCACATTTCCACCTTCATTGGTATATAAGGAAAGTTGTTCTGGGACTGTGCAGGGAGAGGGGGAGAGGGAGCAAAAGGTTGCTGAAAAATTGCTATTCACAAGCTTGTTGTCAATACAATTCATAGACCAGATTTACATTAACTGGGCAGTTAAAAAACAAATCTCAAGCCATGAATTGCATTTAAAGCAATTTGCAGCAAGAAAATCCAGCAAAAGATATGCAAGACCTGTATGTAGCATTACAAAACATTGAAAGACGCTTGAGAAGACCTAAGTAAACAGACAGAATTTATGCCATTCCAGAATAGGAAGACTTGGCCAGGTGCAGTGGCTCATGCCTATAATCTCAGCACTTTGGGAGGCCTAGGCGGGAGGATTGCTTGAGGCCAGGAGTTCAAGACCAGTCTGGGCAACAGAGATCCTTTCCCAACAAAAAAATTAAAGGAAAAGTTAACCAGGCCTGGTGGCACAAAATTGGCTGATGGAGGCTGAGGCGACAGGATCACTTGAGGCCAGGAGGTCAAAGCTGCATTGGGCTGTGATCCTGCCACTGCACTCCAGCCTAAGTGACAGAGTGAGACCCTGTCTCAAAAATAAATAAGTAAATAAATAAATAAATAAATAAATAAACAAACAAATAAATAAATAAATAAGAAAAAGAATACAAAGACTTAATATCATAAGGATATCCTCTCCAGATTGTCAACATATTCAATCCAAGACCAATCCAAAGGACAATGTGGTTTTTCATAAGATTCGACAGCATGAGTCTAAATTTTACATAGAAAAGCTAAGCCTAAGACTGGTTAAAATATTCCTGGATGAGAAAAATAAATAGGGAGAGGAAACCATTATAAAGCTACAGGAATTAAGACAGGGTAATACTGGAGGAAAAATAAATGAGTTGATCAGTGGAAGACAGTGTACATGTGGATATGCACATTATCTTTAATAAATTACCAAATGGACACATCAGATCAATGGGACAAAAGGGGAGAAGCCATTTAGTAAATCAAGCTGAAAAAACTAGTTTTCCACATTAAAAAAAGGAATGGGATACAGATAAAAATGTCAATTCCGATGGATTAAAAACTTGTCAAAAGCAAACTTTTAAAATGTTTGAAGAAATCGCAGGTGAATATTTTTGTAGCTCTAAAAGAAAGATGGACTCTACAACAGGACCAAATAGGAATAACCAGGAAAAGAAGGAAAAAGGATTGTTAAATTTATATACATTAAAATTAAGAAATTCCATTCATTAACAGGCACCCTACAGGAAATTTAAAAAGCAAGCCACCAGCTCGAAAAAGAAACTGCAACATATAAAACCAACAGAGGATTAGTATGTTATATATAAAAATTTTTTCTCATTTGATTTGTAGGCAAAAGAGCCAACAGAAAAATGGGCAAAATAATGGGCAGGCATTTCAAAGAAGAGAAGAGGAGACAGGCATATGGGAGCATGTGAGGTTTTGGCAATGTCCTTTTTTTGTGCCTGGGATGGTGAAAATTTTAGGAGGTTGCCTTATAACTATTTTTAATTCTGTCTCTGTGTGTTTAAGTATATATATTTGAAGATTATATATATATGCATACATGTAAATGATGTTCTGTACAAAATATTAACAAAACTTTACTATAAGAATACCTGGGCAGAAGTAGGCCTCTCTTGAGGATTTTCTTTCAAACACTTTTTAATTAATTTCTCAACCACAGGCCATGGGGCACAACCATATTCTTTAACTGGATCTAAAACATTAAAAAACATCATGCTAGCATACTAAATAAGTAAGAATGGTTATATTTCCTCTCAATGTTTATAAAAGGTCCAGACATTGCAAAGAAAAATATTATCTCCATAATCCTATATTTATGTAAATTTACTTATCACAAAATTAAAGCTAATTTTGTTAACTTGATCTCCACTAAGAGATGTGGAAAAAGATTTTTTTTTATGGAATAAAAAAGAGACCCAAATAACAATTTAATAAAATAATGGATTTTCATTCCATACCTGCATTTCAAATAGACTTTGAAAACACTTTTACTCATATAATAATTAAGCTTCTACTTTTTATTTTAATACTCAAAGTAGGAAAGCATTTAATCCTTATGTCCTCACAGATGGTTTGTGCACATTTGTTTTTTATAAGAGGCGTAAATTATGCTGGTTGATGCAGAACACAGAATTGATTTTTTTTTTTTTTTTTAAGATGGAGTCTCATTTTGTTGCTTAGGCTGGAGTGCAGTGGCGCGATCTCGGCTCACTGCAACCTCCCAGGTTCAAGCTATTCTCGTGCCTCAGCCTCCTTAGTAGTTGGGACTACAGGCACGTGCCACCATGCCCAGCTAATTTTTGTATTTTTAGTAGAGACAGGGTTTCACCATGTTGGCCAGGCTGGTCTCCAGCTCCTGGCCTCAAGTGATCTGCCTTGCCTTGGCCTCCCAAAGTGCTGGGATTACAGGCGTGAGCCACTGTACTCAGCAGAGACCTGAATATTTTCACTGGAAAACTAGTAAAATAAGGGAAATAACCTAGATTATATCTAAGGTTTATCCAATTAATAATAAGTTTTCTTTTGCCATGATCTTGAAGTTATACCCAAAAAAGATAAAGCTCTATTTCCTGTACGTGGCACATTGTGTACACTCAAAAGTGTTTTTTAAATGAAAGGGAAAGCAGAAAATATGAGAAAGAGCTAAATAAATTTAAAATGTTATTTTGTGGTGAGAACTAAAGTAATGATTAAGGAATGAATTACAATGTCCTCTAATTTCTTGAAAGCATGAGACAACCACTCCAAATGAGCTTTGATAACATTAAATACACATTTACCGATTCTTACTACAAATTATTATTATAGATCATTCAGTCTTCCATTCCTGCATGTAAATTATTTCACTCCAAGAAAATGAAAACATTCCAGGATAATGAGTACACAGTAATTCTTTATGAAAATTAAAAATCACCAAATGTGGAGTTCTAACAGCAATTTCCTTCTCTGAGTATGTTTCTAAATATAATACTAAATACACCAATATTAATTTCGGATTTTTAAAAAAGCCTAAAACTGCTACCTTTTTCAGGTGACTTTTATTAATATATCACAGGATTTAAGAATATTTACACACTAAACAAAAAATGATCACCTGTTTAAGGAATTAAGCATACAACTACAATTAAATAAAAATGAAGCTGCTGATAAATTAAGAAAAAAAATCTTCATTTTAGAGAAAACAGAACTTACCAGGTAATTTTCCTTGTATTGCTAATTCATCAAACTCATTTGGAAACTTCAAGCCCTCTACTATTCTACCTCCAGTTGTCAAAATGTCATAGAGTAGTAAACCAAATGAATAAACATCAGCCTGTTGGTTATAAATGACATTTCCTCTGGCAACTTCAGGTGCACGAAACCCTGAAAGTAAGCAGATAAAATAATAAATATGCCCAACATCAGGGCTCATACATCCAAGGAGGCATACACTTAGGCTATATGCCAAACAAGAGAGTCAGGAAGAGACGTTCTAAACCAGGCTGTGTTATTTTTATAACCAGGTACCTTGATCAAGTCAATTAATTGTCCTGTCTCATAACATCTCACCCCTCAAGGTTGACCTCAAAGGACAATAAAATCCTTCAATGTTCATTATAAATATCTTCAATCTTCAATAAAACTACCTTGAAGGATAATAAGGATAAACATTCAATGGTAAGTTATTAAGTAGTATTTCATAATTAAGAAATAAAGAGTACTAGGAAAACCTATATCATTTTTCTCATTCCTAATATTAACTATTTCCAGGACAGTGTTTTAAAAACAGGAGAGATGAATAGAAACGAGATTTCTAAACATCACTCCAACTCACTTTAACCTGACCAAAATTCTAACACTGTCATTATTTCCTGAACTTGTCTCTCTGCTCCTTCTACCCAAAAAATAAAAAATAAAAATAAAAACAATAACTAAAACAAAAAAAAAGCCTTCTCTCTCAGGTTCATGCCTGAAATTCTTTTAAGGGGAAATAAATCTTTTATTCCACAAGAGAGATAAATTACTTTTAAATTCTTCAGAAAAAAAGAGTGATTTCAACATTTGTGACAATAATAAAAATATAAACAACCTAAAGAAATCCAATCACAAAGGGAAATGTTTAAACAATGTATATACCATGCAGTAACTAAGGGATCACTGTCTAAGATGATATGCTATGACGTAAGTTAAAAGAATATGTAAGACATAATCCTGGATAGACAGAAAGTTATCAAATATGTAGAAAAAATCAACTGAATTAATTTTCTTAGCTGTGATAACGGTATTATGATTATGTAAGTAAACATCCTTATTCTAAAGAAATATACACACTATTCAGAGATGATGTGGCATGATGTCTACAACTTAATTTCAATGATTCATTCATATGCAAAGAGAGCAAGAAAGAACAAGTAGGGCAAAAAGTAAATAATCAATGAATTTATGCATAGGGTATATGAGTATGAGTAGTGTATATTGTACTACTCTTTCTTTCTTTCTTTCTTTTTTTTTTTTGAGATGGAGTCTCACTCTCTTGCCCAGGCTGGAGTGCAGGGGTGTGATCTTGGCTCACTGCAACCTCCGCCTCCTGGGTTCAAGCAATTCCCCTGCCTCAGCCTCCTGAGTAGCTGGGATTACAGGTGCCCACCACCATGCCCAGCTAATTTTTGTATTTTTAGTAGAGATGGGGTTTCACCATGTTGGCCAGGCTGGTCTTGAACTCCTGACCTCAAGTGATCCACCCACCTCGGCCTCCCAAAACGTTGGGATTACAGGCAGGAGCCACTGCACCCAGCCTGTACTACTCTTTCAACTGTTCTGTAGGCTTAAACATTTTCAAAATAAAAAGTTGATGGGAATGTACATAATTAAAATCTAGGAAGAAATACATCCCGATATAATCATTATTTCATTTGCTAAAATTATCTGTGCATTTTATCTTCCTTTTTATTTCCAAAATTTTTACAATGAACTTATATGGTTGTTAGAGTAATTTAAATATGCAGCCAGAAAAATATAACGAAGTATGAAATCATAGCCTTCAAGGAGTAAATGACTGAATTTGGAAACAGTTCTATCTGACAGAGAGACTACCAGCAAAAGATGGATCTCAGCAGTCCTCACCATGCCGGAAAAGCATGAAGAGTTGGAAGGATGGAGACGTCGAATTTGAGCATGATAACCCCTACTACACTAACTGATAACATTCCCCCACATATATGCATGTAAATATATTGTATACATTGTAATATATTAATATAATCACATATAATTAATTATGCAAATTAGCATAATTTACATTCCATATTAAGTTACAGATACAATGTTTCAGACCTAAATATATTATACATTTCCTTCGAATAAGGGCATTTTCCTATATAACCATAATATAATTCTCACAATCTAAGTTAAAGAATTGTGTAATTAAGATAAAACATATCCCTAATAAAGTGCACCTGCGACATAACGTAAACAAATCACAATAGCTCCTAATTCATCTCTCTCTACTATTTTACAGACACCTTATTGAACATTTCATTTGATATGCACAAGAATCATCTGTGGTAGACAGATAAGGACTTTCTATTTTACAAATGACATAATCCTTTCAGAATGTATGTATTTTCCTAGGGCCACACAGATAATGAAAGCAAAGTCAAGAGTACTTAATAATAATGAGCTACCCACACAGTCACTAGTTCATTAACAACCTTTATGCTTCCCTTCTTAGAATGTGAAAGAGATTTCGGAGGCTTATTTAAATCTTAACCAGTTATTTACTATTCATTGAGCACATTTATTAGGTATCTATTATATCCAGGTACTATTCAAAAACTATTAAAATGTTCAGCGTATTTTTTTCTTGATAAATGTACTGTTAGAATTTGGAATCACAGGCTCTTAAAGCAGGAAAAGGCTCTGGGGTCATTTCATCTAATTCTAAATTCTCATCCAGTGCACACATCCTTTTACAATAGTTTTTACCCCTCTAGGCAACAATCCGAAGATCGTAGAGCTGTGAAGAAGGTTGGAATTTTTTTTCACAATGAGTCAGAGAACTCAGAGAAAGATAACTGTGAAGATATGGAAATGAATATTTACTTCAATATGGAAATGCTTTTAAACTTCTAATCTTCCCCTTTTCAAAGTAAATATCTTCATTGGCATGATCTCTAGCATGAAAACATAATATTATTTATATATTCATAAAGTGCCTCAATTATAATATAATACCCTTCTAAAAGCTTCTTTAAATTCATCCAATGAATTTCTAGTGTTCTTGATTGCACTAACAATTTCTTGATGAACATCATGCCACTAGTAAGTGGTAGAGCCAGTTTGGTGCTTAGTGAATGTTCAATGTGTTGTTGCCAAATGAATGAATAAATGAATAAAAAATAAGTATAATTTCCCCGTGGAGAATTATCATAATGATTACAATGTTAAAATACTTGAGAAAATATGATTCATTGTCTAAAAACTATTTTTAAAAATAATTTTTCAGAGAAGCCTGCATTTTAACAAACGCAATAAGTAAATAAAGAAAAGATCCACAGATGAAGAATAAGAGAAATTTATGAATTAAGTCTGAGTATATATCACACTGTGTACTGAAACATATATTTTATTTTTTACTTTCAGAGAAGTATGAATAGAGTATGTTCCATAATCTCCATCAGATATTCATGTATGTCCAGCCAGTAACATTTTATTTACCCGAAGACTATAGTATTTATATGGGTGTGTTAAATACTATCACAATTAGTTAAATGTTAAAGCCATCAGTCAGCATTCATCTCAGTCAAAAGTGCAATTGCCACAGGACCCAGAATTAACTGTCACTCCCAGCAGGATATGATATAAATATATCCATTTGACTGAGTTAATGTTGAAACTCTACAAGTTATTTAAAGGTGAAAATGTCCAAACCGTAATTATTTTCAAAATGTGGACAGACACAGCACCATGGTCCCTGTCAATAATCGCGTTGTTTCTGTCTCTGCATCCCCCGCTATCACAGTGCTGGACCAGGAGCTCTGCTCTCAGGTTGCTTGGGTTTGCATTTTGTCCTACAGTTTTTGTCCCGTAGGACCTTGTAAATGTTTTTTTATATTCTCTAAACTTTAGTCTCTGTATCTATAGACTAGAAATAATAGTAGCACATAAGTCAGAGGGTCCTAAGGATTGAGATACTCAACTCATGGATAGAGCTAAGCACAAGCCCAGCACATCGCTCATGCTCTGGAAGGTTGTGCTCCTATTACAGCCGTAATGGACCCACACTCATAATGCACACACTGCAGTAAGAGTTAGTATAAAAATGCACCTAAAAAGTTTAACAAATCCATCGTTTTTTGTTTCTCTAGAAGTTTTCATGTTAAAAGATGTAACATTAACAGGAAGGCTCATTAAACGGAAAAGACAAGAAGATAACTGAAATTGTGTGAAAGGGAACTATTTTCTTCCCAAACAGAACTGCTTTGGGGAAGAAAAAGTTTGGTGATGGTAGTAGTAGTAGCAGTATTAGTAGGAGTGAGAGTTATTGCTATTTAAAATTGGAGGCAGAGTTTAGGGCTGAACAAAAGTTGAGTGGGCAGGAAACGAACTAGAACCTTTTCCCTAGTGAGATATCCTCTAGCATATTTTCTTCTGTGCCAGGCATGGTGATTTAATTGAGTTGCAATCATCAAGATGATGTATAGCCACCTGTAATTTTACTTATAAATAACTAACTATATAAAGTTTCCCTAAAGACAGAGTGTTCCCCACACTCCAAACAAATGCCAATCCCTAAATGATTTATTTCCTGCTCAAACTGATGTCTGAGACAACACATCTGTACAGATCACTGGCCCCATCACTGCTTTTCAGGATTCTGAGCTTGACATTCTGATGAATTTGAGTAGAAGAAGTGGAGTGGGAACTGAGAAAGGGAGGTAAGATTCCATGGGGTAGACAGTGATGTGTACAGAAACTCTCAGTAGGGTCACGGCCAGCCCCCTATACTCAAACATGTATATATTTCTGCAGCAAAATGTATGCATATTCACACTGAGCATAAGAAATAAAGATCGTAATAAGCATCAAGTCAGTTTGCTTAGGTTTTGACATCAAATTAGTCATTTTTTAAAAAAACTTGGGGTTTTCAGTTCTTTGGGTTTCAGAATTATGAAAAAGAATTTGTGGACCTGAATTTGATTTGCCTCACAAGTTCCAACAGTACCTAAAGTGAAGTTTTTGCTGTTACTTTTTATGACCTCTAGAGTATCTAAAGAATCTACAAATCTAACTTTCAAACATATAACTTGATATCAAACATTCTCTTCTTTTTATTCAGTTTCTGCCCTGAAAAATTATATCAATTTTTTTCCTACAAAATACAATGATAAAAATCACAATGTAATGCTTGCATTTTTTCACAAAATAAACCTCTGTTCACTATGTGATAGACTCTGTTTTCCTTTTGACTCTTCTGAACTCACATCTGAGGTCAGTGGTTATCCATCCTGAAGATAGAATTATGAGACAGACCTGATCACCTACCTGGTGTGCCCTCTGATGTTTTTATCCCCATTCTACAGCAGTACTGAGCAATGCCGTAGTCAGCAATCTTTGCAATGATGGCAGCATTGGGATACAGGGTGAAAAGCAGCACATTGTGGGGTTTCAAGTCTCTGTATATAATCATGGCTGAGTGGAGGTATCTGCCAGAAAATGCACAGGAAATCTTATTCAAATGTGATTACATTATAATAGTTTTTGTCCTAATTTCCTTAAATATAAATGTCCACTATGTCAAGCATCAAAAATTCTGTGCTCACTTTGACCGTTAAAGTTAAGAGATATTGTAGAAGAAAATCAAAACATATAAGTCTAGTATTACAAAGTAAAGTTATGCTTTAAAAAAGGGTCAAATCTGATAAGCGAATGATTTCAATTTTAAGACAAATCTATCTCAGGCAAAGACCCAATTTTTGGAGACTTTTCTTTTGTATATGTGAACAATTACTTAAAGGCAATTCTGAATTCCCTCAATGATCATATGAATATTTTAACTATTTCAAAATGTAAATATGTTAAATAAGAATTGATGGGATTTTGTTGTACTTGCCATTTATTTAATAGTTTTGATTTTCCTAAAACCATATAGAGGTTTAGCTCAGCTTTAAAATTTTTCTCTATTCTATCTGTCATTGATATTTATTTTTCTAACCAAAATGTTTCCCAATGTTTGGAAAATATTTTCTACTTTTTGGATGAAAACAAATGAAAATATAAGACTTTTGCTTACTATTAGTCTCTTCTTCTGTTTGAGTATATAATTTACCATAGACCGAATCATGTTGGATATTAAGGTTAAAAAAGAAAATTTGGGGCTAAGAGTTAGAATGAATACAGCACTGTCCTGGAAAAGATGACGAGTAATATTAAAGTCCATCCTTCTGGAGACTGACCCACCAATCATGAGCAACTAGAGTTGCACATTTCAGGCAAAGAGTAAAAGATAGTTAACATAAAAAAACAGCATAAAGTTTTCATCTCAACCAGGTCTTATCCATTCTGGAAACATGGTCAAAGAGCTTACGGCATCTCAGCTACTAATGTTATTATCACATTAGATGTCTATAAAATTCTGATTTCCAACTCTGTCTTCTCTGCCCCATGATGTCAAATTGATTATAGCATTTCATGTGATGTCACAGGTATGTTATAATCTATGTTGAAAATAATTTTTCACAAGACTTAATGGAGTTAAATTTAAATCCTTTGCTTATTTGTGACTGTTGGTTTTGGCTCACATTATATCAATTAATAGTTACTCCATCACCTAGCACCAATCACTTCTGGAAGGATTAGAAGCAGAGCGGCAATGATACCCTGAACTTTCAATTGTATGATGGCTTGGAGAGTACATATTATTTAACTGCATCAACTAATACAGCTGAAGATTCTCTCTCTTCCAGGATGTAGTTGGGACATTTGACATTAGGCCCATTCATTTCAATATACCTATTTTGGGCTGAAAAAAATAAGATAAATACACTAATGAAGTTGACCTTCACAGTAAGTAATGGGCTTGAAAGAAAAATTTACCAAGGGCTTACTGAAAGGCCATTAGGTACTCTTGCCCTGCTGAAGAGAAAAGCTGAGAGATTAAGAATAAAAAAGCTAAAGCCAAGTCATACATCATTGAACAGTATCCAAATCCTTTATAAGACATGCCTCTTTAAGTATATTTATAGAACACAGACTCTTTCAGAATACTTTCCAAAGGCTAAAAAGAAATAGTTAAGCTTAATTTGAAATAATGTCAGTGGGAAAGAGATAATATCTTGGTTAGTTAAAATGTTCAATTATAGAATTTAATCTTAAGAAGTGCAGTTTTAATAGCTTTTAATAGACTAGCAAAATAGCTTTTGAAATAATAAGTAAAGATATTTCCTTCCTGACAATAATTTAGCCATAATTTATGCATTGTGTAACCATGACTATTGTCAAATATTTTATTAGAACAAACTGGTTTATATTAAGTTAAACAGTCATTCTTTGATTGTGATTATTGTAAGAGTTGCTAAGAGACTTCTTTCTTCATAGCTTAAAGTAAACTTTATCTGATTCTGAATAGAATTATTCCAAAAATAGAATGCATTCATTCATTTGACAAATATGTACTAGGTATCTAAGAGGGTCAGTCATTTAGTATACAAAGCCACCTTTGTATCTCTGCTCCCTTGAGGGTGTCACAATCCAGAAGGATTGTGCTCAAACAGGTGTTTAAACAAGATTCCAGAAATATGTAAGTACCATGTGCTAGGGAAGCACAGAGGGAGAAAAACACTGAGGTAAAGACAGCAAAGTTGACTCTCCTACTAGACTGCAAGGTTTCAACCGCGAGAACAATATAATATCTAGCTTTTCCTCTTTAGCACCTAAGTCAATGTCTTGCACAGAGCGTGTGCAAGAAACACAAGTTGGAGAAGCTAACACTTCATGACACACTTGAGCTTCATAGTAGAGATGGTATGTGAGGAAATTCTTAAGGAAAATGAGCTCTCTATGCAGACAACTTGGTGGAAAGAGAGGAATAACAAATTCAATGACGGGCAGACATGAGCATAACTGAAAATTCAAGCCTGTCATCAAGGCCAGAATGCAGTGTGGGCAGTGGGGTGGCAGGGGCTGCAAAGGGAAGCAAGAGGCATACAGAAAGAGCTTTGATGCTATGCCAGGAAGTCTGGATGCACTTTGTAGATAATTGAGAACTGCCAAGGAATTGCAAGCATAAACCGATTTTTATTTTAGAAAAGAAATTCTGATAATTGCCTGGACATACTGAACCAAGACAGCAGGAGCGGCATAAAAATACATGAATCTACTAAAAAGATGATGTAAAATAGAGTCAAGGACCTGGTAGACAAATGCATACTTACTTTTGGGGGAAGGTGTTTGGCCTGGATGGGATAACAAGTATCCCGGCCTGGCAAGTGTGGGATATAACAGAAATAACAGATTCATAGTGGGTGATGTACCAAGGCAGTATACTCCATTTTGAAGATATTGAAACATAGAAACATATAGAAAATGCAGTTGACTGTATTTTCATAAGTTTTACAGAATTATGATAAAGAGTTCAAACGAAGTGGATTGAATTGGAGAAGTAAGCTAACAGTTAAAAGCAAGATGGAGGAAGAGAAAGCATGTAACATGAAGAAAGTTCTTGTATGCTACTCTAAACAGCTCCAGCATTTAAGGGACTCAAAGGAGCATGATTTTATTTCCTGTGCTGAAACATACTTGGGAAAATAAACCTGAATGCTGAGTTTTTAAAATATACTTAGTGCTGGTAGAAAATTGATAGCTACTGAAATCTACTAGCCTTTTGTGATACAAAATCCAGAAAGCTTTTCTGGCATTATGCTAAGAACAAATTAGGCAAATTATTTTAAAATATGCTGACATTAAATTTACTTCATCAGAAACTGCTGGATTTGTTATTTAAAGTAAAGTTTCGGAGAACTAGAATAAGTCATTTTAGAGATAAGGTGTTTCGAACAGTGTTAAAAAAATAGCAATTCTTCACTTTATAAATAAACACTTTGGGGATTTGTGGAAGAATTAAGGAAAAACTAGAACCTAGAGTTAGTTAAATGAAGGAAAGAGGGCACTGAAATACAAGAGACTAATCTGCACTTTACCTAGATTAATTTAACCCAAGGTTCCCCCTGGTGTTCAAAAGCAGAAACATCAACTCAAATCCAAATCCCTGCACCCTGTTTCATTTCATAATCTGTACAGTTTTCAGTAGTTTCTGGACACTTTCAGGAAGGGACATTTCTGGATACTACCTAAAAGGCATATTCATAGCATTTCAGAAGAGAAAGAAGAGAAGGAAAGCTGCATACACTGCTTGGCTTCTATGTGCCAGGCACTGTTTTCCCTCTTTCCTCCTTTCTCCCTCTTCCCCTACTGTCAACACAGTAATTCTGAAGGCTTACTATTTTAGGAGCTAGAGATACAATGGCGAACAAGACGAAAAGTCCCTCCTTTCGTGGTACTTAAATTCTGATGGCAAGACAGACAATAAATAAATTTTTAAAAAATGAAACATAAAGAATCCTAGGCAGCAATAGTCCTATAGGGGCTGGAGAGACAAAGGGTTGTTGGGGACATCCTCTCTGCTGAGAGTCCTGAATGAACGGATTCAGATAGATTCAGATAATCCTTTATAACAAGTAGAGAGCACATGTGGGAGTCAGACATTCCTGAGTGAAATCAACAGCAGATATAAAGCCTCTGGTATCTGCAAGGAACCTCAGGGATGGGAGTGGCTGAGCACTGTACCCAAGAAATAAGGCAGGGGAGGGGTGATAACAGGAACAAGTTCTGATCCAACTTTCATGTTAGAAAAATCACTTCAGAGGCTGGGTGAAGAATGGGACGTATCATGAGACAGAGGTAGAAGCAGGGTACCAGTAGGCAATGAGAGATGATACTGGCTCAGATTTAGACGTTAGTGAGAGAAATTGTTAGAAGCATTAAGATATATTTTGGTGGCAGAGCTGAAAAGATTTGCTGAAGGATTAGCTGTGAGATGAGAGAGGAAGAAAGGAATGTAAGGTGACCCTCAGGTGTAACAGGGTGACTGGGGTTGGGGAGCAATGGCAGAGGGGACATCAAGAGTTTCATCTGGAATGCCTTCAATTATTACAGAAGTCTTCACAATTTTATGCATTAAATATTAGTCATGGTTCACAGACTATTTAAAAAATGGGAATCAGAGATATAAAATCACAATTACTAAATGTGTGGAATAGTGATTAATCCCAGGCCTTTTGTCTTCAAAGACCACAGCCTTTCCACTCCAGTGTGCTCCCTCTCCAAAGCTTGCTCTGGCTGCAGAGATAGGTGTGCCTCTGAGACACGTGAGATGGTCATGCCGAAGAATCCAACATGAATCACTCTAGTCCCCTTGAGAAGTATGGACTCATCTTTCCTCATTGGAATCATGTAATTGACACTTAACTTTGATACTGTGAAGCCTAACTTATACATTTTTATAGAAGGCAGATCAGTACAGGGTTAAGGTGATGGGTTCTAGAGCAGAACTTGTGGGTTCAAAGTCTATTACTACTTGCTATGAGGTTCTGCATGGTTTCCATACTCTTATTTTCTGAAATTACAAAATTTGATCAGGGAAATGGTAGTTTTCATCCAAATTGTTTATAAATTGTTACTGGGGCACAGTGTTACTGGGAAGTGTTCTCAGAACCTGAGAGTAAGTCTGGGGTCACGCTTGTCATGCACTGAATAGAAAACAACACGACCTACTTACCTCAAACCATCAGCTACATGGAGTGCAATCCTGTGCTGTAGAGTTCTAGTGAGGCTGGCTTTGTCCTGCTGAAGCAGGCGATCCAAGGAACCCTTGGAGGCTAACTCCATCACCAACATCCGGGGACGAATCCCAGCTGCCAGCAGAGATATCAAACTGGGGTGGTGGAGGTGGCAAAGCACCACAAGCTCCTGCAAAAGTCCAAAATCATATAAGAGTAATTCAACATCAGGTCTTACCCACATATCTCCTTCTTTAAAGTGCATCAACAGGCTGACCATGGATTTCTCTGCATGACTGGATCATAGCAAAGTTTCCATTTCTTCTCTGAGTTTTTTTCCCATATTTTCAGTAATAAAAAGCTGGTTTTGAAACTATAGTTGACCCATGGACAACATGGGTTTGAAGTGCATGAGTCCACACATACATAAATTTTCTTCCACCTCTGCCACTCTTGAGGCAGCAAGACCAACCTTTCCTCTATCTCCCCCTCCTCAGCCCACTCAATGTGAAGACGATGAGGGTGAAGACCTTTATAATGATCCACTTCTACTTAATGAAGATTAAATACATTTCTCTTCCTTATGATTTTTTAAATAAAATACTCTTTTCTCTAGCTTGCTTTATGGTAAGAATGGAGTATATAATACAGATAACATACAAAACATGTGTTAATCAAGTGTTCATGTTATCAGTAAAGCTTTCAGTCAACAGTGGGCTATCAGTGGTTCAGTTTTTTGGGGAGGTCAAAAGTTATATGCAAATTTTTGACTGCACAAGGGGTCAGCATCCCAACCTTTATGTTTTTCAAGGGTCAACTGTATTGTCAGAATTAAATTTTTAAGTTCTATTTTTCCTTTGGCTCTGCTTTTATCAGACATTTAATGCAGAAACAGTGCACACAGTGTAGTCATACTAACAGGCCATGTCAAACTCATCTACTGAATTCTGGTTAGCCACAGAATCCTTCTCAGCCCAGGATTCTCTATAGCCACTACTAATCAGCTGCAACTGGCATATGAGGTAAAACCTGCCTATAATCTCTGGTTTAACGACTACAAAAGTTTACCGAGGATAATGCTCAACTTCAAAGAAATACATATCATCCCCTCCTGAAAACTCTCTAATGACTTCCCATTTCTCTTAGATGAAAATCCCATCTACTTCCATGGCCTCACCGCCTGATGTGATCATGCCCCAGGCCTCCCAGACCTTCTCCTTTCCCCCTCCTCTTCAATTACCACCCTTCAGCCACATTGGCATTCATTCAATCCCAAGCTGTGCCCAGCTTCTTCCCATCATAGGGTCTTTGCCTGTGCTGACCCCTTTCCCTAGAAATCCCTCCACCCTTCACATGGCTGAAGTTTTGCCATTCAGATCTTACCTCAAATATTACCACATCCTCAGAGTGGCCCGCCATGGGCCACCCTTACTAAGGCAATCCCTGGCTGCAACAATCTCTCTGCAATTCAAAAAAAGTCCAAGATATCATTTTGGCTTGAACAGAGGGATTGCCTTAGTAAGGGTGGCCCATGGTAGGCCACTCCGAGGATGTGGTAGTATTTGAGCTAAGATCTGAATGGCAACAATCCTCTCCGTGGCCCACATCATGTGAGACTTCACAGCCTCTTTTATGACATTGTTGGGCTTGAATTCCAGATTTGCTTTATACTGTATATTGCACTTTACTCTGAAACTGTAACTCCATTGAAATGTATAGCCTATGTGATGTTAAATTGATTCATGCTTTAAACTGTGATTGCTGCAGAAGTGCTGCTTCTTAACGACCAGCTTCAAAGATGTGGAGTAGCAGCGCCCACTGATTTATCAGGAAACTGAAACATGGAGAATTCTGCAAGCTGAAGAAGAAAGGCTGAACACCCTGAGAGGGGATTTTCCAAGAACAAAGCTTCAGACTGTGATCACATTTGCTTAGTAGATAAAATCTTTTTGTAATGCCCATGTCAGTTGGTTAGAACTGATGAGAATGAGTTAAGTTAGCTCTGCTTGTTTTCATAGGCACAGACAGAGATCTAATCCAAATTTTCTATCCTGGAAAAGCAACTCACTGATTGCAAAGAAAAAAGAGCATAATAGTACAGTGTAATATAGATCTGCCCCATGACTACTGGTAGAATGACCGTCAAATGTCATTTTTCTTTTTGTTGTTGTCTTTTTCTTTTCTTTTTTTTTAAAGAAAAGAAGCACATTATGCACACCCCCTTTTTTTTAAATTTCTTCCACCATTCCCTTAGTTTGCCTCCCTGCTTATATCCTAATTGGCTCTGTAGACATTTTTAAAGTACTGATTTCTACCATAGCTCCCCAAACACATTCTGTAAAATTTGAAATGCATGATGGCAACTAACAAGGCCAAAAAATCGATTTATATAACAAATTACCTACACATTAAAAGAGATTATGCCAGATTTGAATCACAGATAAGCTTCTCTATATAAAATGTTCAACTTGGTTCTAGAACTACAGTGTGACTGTTGTTACTAACAATTAAAATGCCCCCAGGATATTTTGTACACACATGAAATTTTCTATTACTCAGGGTACCTAAAATATTATAACTATGTATTTTTTAAAGGTTACAAAATTTACTTAGTGTAGCCACTAAGAATTTTTCATAATAAATCAAGGGAAAAGTAAGGATATATAGATTCCAAAAATACAGTTGAGTTCTGGTATAAGATGGAAGAATTCACATTTAATTTTACTTCCTCTCTCACCCTGTTTCTATCTCTCATTCCTAATGTCAATAAAGACTCAGAAAAAGAAAGAAATCCCCAGTAGTATCCAAACATGAGAGAATACAGGAGTAACCACTGTTAACTAACAGTGTATATTCCCCTTCCTTTCCTCCTTAGAGTACCGTGATATTTGCTGAGTTACTCAACCCTCACCCATGCAGCCCATGGACTTTAGTTCAGGGGGAAGTGACCCCAACATCAGCCTCTCAGAAAAGGTGAGAATATTCTAAGTAAGAGCACCCTCAGGGCCACAGTGATCAGTTTGGTAACAAAGACCTAAAGCCAATTAGCACAAAGCATTGCCCTGAACATAATGCTTGTTGAGAAAAGCACAGATGACTCACTGGGGCTAAGAGACATCTATTTATTTAATGGGTTATTATGCAGGCCATTTGATTCCTTTGAAATACAAGTCCTCAAAAGAGGTACCCTCTTTTCTTCTGTACTTGGAATAAGTAATCGTGAAGGCTGGAACCAGTTTATCACAATGGGAAAAGCCATTCTGAAGGAATTAAACCAATACACCAAGGTTAAAGGAATTTTAAAGAAAGTTGGCCAGAGTCACTGGATTAAACCAGTCCTATGGTGAGTACCTCCCATGACTTTTTTTATGGATGAAAAGTGAAGATAATTTATCTGATAAGCTCATTGCAGCAAGTTATTGATCTATGAAGAGATGTAGAACAGAGTCTGAAGTATCTAGAATAAGCTTGTCCGACTTGTAGCCCACAGGTCGCACGTGGCCCAGGATGGCTTTGAATGTGGCCCAACACAAATTCATAAAGTTTCCTAAAACATTATGAGACTTTTTTTTGCAATTTTTTAAAGCTCATCAGCTATCATTAGTGTTACTGTATTTTATATATGGCCCAAGGCAATTCTTCTTCCAATATGGACCAGGGAAGCCAAAAGATTGGACACCCTAATCTAGATACTCTGCAGCAGATTAAGAAGAGAAAAAAATAATACAGCATTAAGCGGAGGGGAAACAGTTTCAAGTCCAGCATCTCGAGAGCAAAGCCTGCCTTCCTTTGGCAGGTGTGGTCTCAGCAGTGATCCCTGCCCATGTAACCTAAAGAACAGAGTATCCCTAAGCAGTATGCAGCCCTTAAAAGTCTATGGTCTAACCTTCTTGTTCAGAAAGTGGTAACTTGAACAAGCAAACCTACATGAATGTGAAGAATGCCCATTCTAGTTACCTTTAATAATCAATATAGTCCTTCTTTAACAATCAATATAGTACTTACTTCATGAGAAGTCACTCAAAACTACTCTTGGAAAACTGACAAGATAAAAGAGAAAGATCAAGACGAACCCACAGAGCAAATAACCTCAGAGAAAACAGCAATAATGCAAGTAATACAAAAAAAAAATTAGCCGGGCGTAGTGGCTCACGCCTGTAATCCCAGCACTTTGGGAGGCCGAGGTGGGCGGATCACCTGATGTCGGGAGTTCGAGACCAGCCTCAACATGGAGAAACCCCATCTCTACTAAAAATACAAAAAAATTAGCCAGGCATTGTGGTGCATGCCTGTAATCCCAGCTACTCAGGGGGCTGAGGTAGGAGAATTGCTTGAACCTGGGAGGTGGAGATTGCGGTGAGCTGAGATCACGCCATTGCACTCCAGCCTGTGCAACAAGAGCGAAACTCCGTCTCAAAAAAAAAAAAAAAAAAATTCTAATTGACATGAACAGAAACATTTGTGGACATTTTATCCAAAAACGTGGCTACAAAGGAACAACCAGAGGGGATGGAAAGAATAGGAAATGAAAAATATGATTGTCAAAACAAAATTCACCAGAAAGCTAAATAATAGATGATGCAATTCTGAAAAACAAATTAGAAACCTGTAAGAGATAGTCAAGTAAGTAAAAGAAATTATAGATAAAACTCAAAGAGGGAACTCAAACATGGATGATAGACCCAGAAGGCTTGTCATCTAATGTATACTCTTGGAGCAATAATAAGCAATAACGAATCATAAGTGACTAGATATAGGCTCCAGAGAAGCAGAGGCTTGACTGGTTCTAGCTTACTACTATATATATTTCATATATCCCATCACCTAACCTGGTACATAGTAGCTGTCAATAAAAATGATTAATAAATGTTAGGGAGGAAATAATAAATAATAGAAGAGAATACACAGAAGACAATTTTTCACAAAATAATGAGTTAGATGGAATGAAAAACAACCTACACACAAACACATACCTGTAAAGATTCGGAACACTGAAAACAAATGAAATTCAAAAGATCAAATTTTCAGTTTTCAGAATGAAATTAAAGGTATCCTAGACAGGAGCAAACATCTGACTGACGGCAGACTTTTCATTAGCAACAGTGGGCACTAAAAATCAATGGAATTTTCTTCAAATTTTGAAGAAAAATTATTTCAAACCTAGATTCCTAAAAAATAAAGTGTGATATCAACCACATGGGAGGGCAAAATTAAGATATTTTTAACATGTAAGGACTGAAAACATTTACCTTACAAATACCTTTTCTTAAAAAAATTACTCGAAGATATTCTTCAACAAAAACTAAGGACAATCCAACCAAGAGAAGGGATGGAATCCAAGAAATACTGAGAATAATCAAAGAGGGCAAGGAAACTAACTCATAGATTAATCACTGCAAAAGCAGCCTAGAAATCCATCTCTCCTGCTTACAGCAGTAAGTCATGTGCTGAATGAGGAATGTCTTCAAGAAGAAAGTAGATTCTGTTATACAAACTGTATGACTAAGAACTTAGAGACACTTGAAGTCATGATGAAAATATATATCTTTTCCTGAAGTATGTTTTTTAAAAATATATGTATATAATCAGAAAACCTCAAAAAGCTACATAAAATAAATCACCACTGGTACTCAGAAGGTTAAGGTGGGAGGATCACTTGAGGCCAAGAGTTCCAGACCAGCCTGGTCAACCTAGTGAGACTCCATCTCTAAAAACAAAATTTTTTTAAATCAGGGTAAAAATTGTGGCCCAAATTAAAATATGCCTTTATTTTTATAGATTGATGATAAATACATAATAAAGAATCCATTTGACCTTGGTATTTGGAATTTTACTATTCTATTAGGAAAAGTTAGTGACAGAAGGTTGCATTTCTTTATCTAAAAGTAGAAATATTTTGGTTCTGTACAAATAAAAAATATATAAATGGCATTTATTGGTTTTGTTCTCAAAATCAAACTATAGACAAAATGTGAACAATTTAACTATGAGTACAGAACAGAATATAAATGTTATAAACTTTCACTACATAAAAATAATAGAATAAATTAGAGAACTTGAGAAGATGATGGGAAAAGAAGAAAGAATAGCGGTAATTTTCCTCATCTCACATAGCAAGGAGTCAGTCCATGCTGTCTAGAGTTGGTGTACTAAAAAAACAGAAGTTTTGAAAATCATTCCAAGTTATAATTGTTACTATATGAGGAAAATTAATGTAACCAATTTTAAATTTTAGGAAGCAGACAGGGACAGGGAGTAGGAAATAGGATAAGCGTGCTAACTTTCTCCATCTTTGTAGCAAGTAATCAATAGCGGTTCTTATTAAAGTGGATAAATCCAGAAAAGAGAGATGCGAGCTTATCAGTGAGAGTGTTGGTTTAAGATTTCTAACCTTCAATCAAATTAGCAATGTGAGGTCATGCATTAAACTTCTTCTTTCACCCTGAACACATAGAAGTCATGTTCAATAAAAATAAAAATCATTCTCTCCCTAGACCAGAAAAGTAAAAGATAAATACTCTGAAGAAAACAGAAGGTGAAGTCAGGAGCTTGCTAGGCTTCAAGGTCTGGAAGCAGATGGAGGCAGCTAGGAGTCTGACTACTGTGGAGTATCAGGAACAAAAATATGGCGCTGAAAAGTCCCAAGTGTCTACATTTCTAACAATCTCCCGGGTAATGCCCGGCTGCTTGTCCATGGAGCACATTTTGAACAGCAAGGTTCTAAAGTAAAAAGAGGAGTGTAAGTGAGTCTTACAAAAAATTTTACAACATACTATGTATCACGATTATAAGGATTCTCAGAATATAGTGCTTTGTTTCTCAACAGGAGAAGTAACGCTAAACTTTCTACTCCACAAAGAAAAGACAAACTAGGATCGCATAATTAAACTCAAGTAGAAATGTGGTCATTATTTTGCATTTTCACAACTGTATACAAAATAGGAGTTCCAGTAGATTAATGTGCAATTTAATATAATTATATTATTGAATTTCTTACTTGTCTTAACAGCCTAAGTGATGTATGTTTATTAAAAATCTTCACAGCCACTTCTTCTCCTTCATAGGCTGCTCGATAAACTGATCCAAAACTGCCATCACCTTTTGAAAAGAAAATACAAAGCACTTAAATTAATCTGTCCAAGCAAAAACAAACTGAATAAATTGTATCTGTTGTAATTATATCTGTTGTATATTTGAATAGAAACCTGACCTACTTGTTTCATTGAATCAAATCTCCTTTAACATTTCCTCTTCCTTCTACTCCAAGAAAGATACATCTAAAGATTTTGTCCTTAACCTTCCCATCTTCCCTCTACACACACCCTGCTCAATTATGTCATCCACTTCTGTGACTTCATCTATCCCTTTAATGTAGAGAATTTTCACATTTTCACTTATAGCCACCTCCTAAGTGCTCTCCTACACTTCCAACTTTGTGTTGGAGATTTCACTGGTATGCCCTTCCAACTCAATCACAGCCTATCAAAAGCCACATTTATTACCTTTTCTCCTAACTGGTTTTTATTCTACCTTCCATACAGCTGATGATAACAAGACAAAAAGTCTTCTTGAAGCCCTTCTGGAGTTAAAATTGAAGAATTATTTTAACTCTTGGTCTAATCTAACCCCATGGCTAACACTGGCAGTCCACTGTGTAGCCTCATTCACATTCCCTTCTTCTCCATTTCCACTACCACCACACCCATTTGGTGGCCTCGGAGCCTTCTGCTGAGTCCCAGGAGGCCTCCTGGTTCCTTACTTCCAACTCATTCTCTCTCTCTTGCAAAATTAATTTTCCTATCATTCCACTTTGATTGTGTCACTCTCCTGCTCAGAAACAAATTATTCCACGTTGCCTACTAAATCAAATCTAAATTCAGCTGCATAGTCACATCGTGGCCCCTAAATCCTTTTAAAGTTCTCTTCTTGTTCTACTTCTCATTCTCAAGGCTCGAGTTCAGTAGCTTTCCCTGCCCCAGTCCTGGCTGAACAGTACATCTGAGGAGATTTTTAAAACGCTAAAGTCTGGGTTCAAAGATTTTGATCTAATTAGTTCCAGGAGGAAATGGTCATTAGATTTTTTTCTTCTTTTAATTCTGTACTTAGCAGAATTAGTAATGAGCAGGTAAGGTTGAGAACAAGTGCTCTAGACAAACCGGAATAGGCAAAATTTCCTGAGCATGCTTTGTACCTTCAGGCCTCCACACCCTTGATGAGCTCTGCTACTCCATCATCTAATCTCCAGGGAGTTTATCAAGCCTATAGGGACCAATACATACCAAGATATGGAGGCCTGCCTCACAAACTGACCATGATCAGCCCCATGGACTGTTACTCTCCACCGACATTTAGCAAATCCTGTTTGTACAATATTTAGGGTTCTCATATAGTGCCTTGAAATGTAGTCACTTGATGGATATAAGTGAATACACACAAAACAGTCTATAAGGAAATATAACAACTTGTAATTTCCAAGTGGTGAAATTACACATCTATGGAAAGCTTCTACCTATTTATTTTTTATATGTCTATAATAAGCATATATAATTATATTTTATGCTCAGAGACAGAGTATATTAAAATAATTAACTCATTTGAGCATGTCTTATATTTCTACTAGATTGTAAATATGTTAAAAGTATTATTTGCATCTTATCAGTCTTGGTATTCTCTCATTCTATCCCTCCAGTACTTAATATTTGACTTTTAAAAACCATTAGCTAGGATTGTTGGTATTGAGAGAGCTTCAGAGGGAACTGTTACATACTGGAATCAGAAATAGAATCGGGTAAACAGAAGAGGGAAAAGAGAAAGAAAGCAAGTGGAGGGGGAAGGGAGAGAATGGGTCGGAGAGATGGAAACATACAGATGCATCTTTTTCTGCTTCCCCTCAATCTGGACAGCTATCAACAACAAAGAAAAATTGTAATGCAGCATAGAGAAGAAACATACTCTAGGGAGATACATCCAAATTTCAAGTTGGAGTAGGGACTTCTAATATTTTATTTATTTATTTATTTTTTTTTGAGATGGAGTCTTGCTCTGTCGCCTGGGCTGGAGTGCAGTGGCGTGATCTCGGCTCACTGCAAGCTCCACCTCCCGGGTTCACGCCATTCTCCTGCCTCAGCCTCCGGAGTAGCTTAGGGACTACAGGCACCCGCCACCACGCCTGGCTAATTTTTTGTATTTTTAGTAGAGACGGGGTTTCACCGTGTTAGCCAGGATGGTCTCGATCTCCTGACCTCGTGATCCGCCCATCTCGGCCTCCCAAAGTGCTGAGATTACAGGAGTGAGCTACTACACCTGGCCAACTAAACAGACTTTGTAAATGACGTTTCCACATACACTACTCAAAACGTGTCCATTCATCTGAAACACATTTTAATGCAGGAAAAAGAAATATTTTAGGGATCTGTGTCTGACAGTTTGGGATTTCTTCAGAGGAAGGATGCACTATGTCTGGTACTTTCCTGTATACCTTGAAGTTTGGAGTTAAGATGTAGGATTCAGCAATGACGATTCAGCATTTTATGTTAACCCACTATTACTAATACATTAACTTCCTGAGCTCCAAAGCATTTAAATTCATCCTAAACTTCCCAATCAATGCCAATAAGAGGGGTATAAAGGAGTTTATTTAGCTTTAAATATCATGTCCCAAATTTTGGACAACTTTTTGCTAATAATATTATGTCCGGACTGACAGATTTTAGGCATTATCTCTGGGGTAATTTGATCAAAATTAAATTTATACACACAACAACAACAAAAACTAAGCAAAGTAAGGTCAAAATTGTCTTCAAATGCTTTACATTAAATCATTCTAATGCATTTCATAGTTGTCCCAATGACTCTCAGGAATGTTTAAAACTTGAGTATGTCAGCCTACAGTTAATAATAACATACTGTATACTTGTAAATTGCTATGAGAGTAGATTTTAATAGTTCTCACCACAAAAGTATTTGAGATAATGTATATGTTAACTAGCTAAACTTCTCTATTCCACAACATAGACATATATCAAAACATTATGTTGTACACCATAAATATATACAATTTTTATTTGTCAATTAAAAAAATTTGTACAAAATATATATTTTTAAAAAATGATAACCAAGGAGACAGACAGATCACGGCATCACAGGTCTTGTAAAGACATTAGCTTTTATTCTGAGAGACATGAGAAGCCACACATGTAATCTACAGAATGACATACAGTGACATATCATATGCTGACTGTTTCTTTCCCAAAGTAGTTATAATGCATACATTTTTCATCTTCTGAAATGTATGAGCATTTTTTAAAAACATCTTTTAGGCCCAAAAATCCATGTGCAATTGTAGGACAGGTCCAGGAAGTCAAGATACAAATGAGAATATTAGAACATGGTTACCATGACTTCACCTTTTCTCAATGAGCACCTAAACATGCTACATGAATTCAATGATTTCCATCATAATCTACTGAAAATCACTGATTGAATTCACGGAACCGACAAGTTCCGTGATTGTTCAGCATACCAAAAAAAAAAAAAAAAGAATTTGAGTATGTCACCATGTGACACTTTTGACTTTAATTTCAAGGCTTTTTATGAATATTTCTATGAGAATTCAGCATTGTCACACTGAGTCATAAAACCCCTGCTATGACTACACTGAGGCGTGCTTCCTTTACCTATTCTGTCATTTTAAATATAAAATATGGCTGCTTCACTTAACTCACCTGAAAACCTTCTTATTTGCCTCCCATATCCCTGGCAATTAAGGCACATACAAAGATACATTTCATAAATATTTCTGCTTCCATGATAATCTCATCCTCATCTTGATCCTAGTCTACATGATTATGTGCAAAACAAATTCCACATCTGTAGCATGATATTCCTTTAAAATATATCATTCCAAATAAAAAAACATTATAACAAATATAAGAAAACAGTAAAGATCTATGACAATACAATTATGAGATCTATTTTCTAAATTATAAGGAGAAAATTACATCCCAATATTTATTCTCAAATTAACAAAAAGAATTACCTAGGAGAAACTCTGGAGCTTGTTCAAATTCCAACTCATCATTATTCAACATAATATTTCTAGGCAGGTCAGCCAAAATCAAGTCAGGGGCAATCTGAGATATTGGAATGGTGAGCCTTGGTTGATCTGGATTTACTAAGAGATCTCCTGAGAAGTAATAAAACATTTTTAAAATAAAAACAACATTTAAGGAGATACATAAATTTGTGGTTTTGATGTGAAAAAATAATGGAATATTTTGTATAATTTCTAATCCCTCCCTTTCTAACCAATCCTATATTTCTCTAGGAAATTTGAGAACATTTTAAAGATTCACTTAGTATCTATCTACTTGGAATTTTAAAAATGTATTCCTACATTCACTTGTGGAATTCTGAACTGCTGCAGACTACCAGACATCGAACTAGAGAGTTATCTACTCTCTGCTTTTGCCACATTCATGAAGCTGCAGCTGTTATTATATGGCAGACATGTTGGTAAGCTAGGTCTGTGTATTGTCTATTTGAATCTTTATAACAGTTCAATGAGATAGATGTGGTTGGTATTCCTGTTTCACAGATGAGGTTATGTTGCTCAATGAGCCAGCATTCAAACCCTCAAATCAACATTTTCTGAATCTAGAATACAAGATTTTATTGGTAATAAATATAATTCAGTTCTCTGACCTGTCCTTATAATTGAATATACTATTTTTCAACTCATCCTTTATGGATAAGAATATTTACATTTATTAAAAATCATTTCATAAGTATTGAAGGATCACTTAAAAGTATTTGTAAGTTGTATCAAAACATACCTTCCTCTGCTTTCTTCATCAAGTCATCAAGTAAGATTTTTTGATGTTCTTCACCATCATTAAAACTATATAACGCCCATTTCTTCAACAGAGTTTCTCCTTCACCACAAATGTCAATCTCCAGCAGCCCAGGAAACCATTCTTCCATGAGAGAATCAATGTGGTCCACTACTTGGCCCAAAAGAATACAGCCTACATGATTCAAAACAGAGCTCAGCACCTTGTCTACACCTCATACTGTCGCAAAGCTTTAAGGTAAAGTTTTTGTTTTTTTAAGTTTAGATTTCTTTAGTGTTACAATTGAAACATTCAAATTGATTTCCTTACCTTTTCTACAAGAAGGAACTGTAATTTTTAAGAAACTCTCTGGATGATTGTCTAAGACTTCAGATCCTACCAGACAATAAGCTTCAGGAGACCAATTTAAGTAAATGCCTTGTCGCCAATACATTCTGTTTGGGCGAAGTGCTCGTTCTAAAAAATAGAGCCATTAATTATTAACTGCTTCCTAAATTAAAGGGAAAAAATCTACTGCACACCACAAGTGATTGTAATACAAATCTATTCATTTCGAAAGAAAGTACTGGGTTGTTAATGATATGAGTCCTCATCCATATCTATTAAATATTGTATCCATAACTTTAAAATAAAACGAGTTAAATCCCCTGTACATTAAGATCCATTTCAGGTTGATGCTGTTAAGCAGTTTAATATGCTCAAAAGATGAAGAAAGAGAATCATAAATAAATCCTCATAATTTTTAAAAAGAAGTTTTTGATCATGCTAAACCCAAAACTTTCTGAACTTTTTAATGCAGTGTAACTACCTATATGTTGATTAATTCCAATCAAGTTAAGGTTTATTTTGGAAACCTGTAACACCTGTGTAAAGCTAATTTTAATCCCCAAAATGATATTTTCCCTTTGGAGTACCAAAATGTCTCTACTTATTTTAGAAGAAAGAGTTAGCATTATAAACACCGGATTTGCTCTTTTTTTGTAAATGTCTTAGTGGCTGTGCAACAGAATAGAGATAATTACAGTCCTTGCAATGTAATCATGACCAAATCTGAGTAAGCACCTAAGGAGCTTTCTTCCTGACAAATTAGATGAGGTTATACGTGCTTGTGTGTCTTTAGATTGCCTACTCCAAGGTTTTATGAGCTTATTTTCTAATTCTTCATCTGCCTTCCAAACAAGTAAACTCTGAGAAAATGGCATATTACTTTTCATATGCCATCTCCCTAATTTCTCTAAAAATTAATAAGTCTAAATTAATAGTCTCTAAAAATCTAGTAAGTCTTCACTAGATACTTACCTCTCCCTGAAAGCATGTAAGGTGAAATCTCAAGTAATCGATTGATTAATCTTGACCAAAATCCCATTGGAAAATAAGGCATTTCATATAAACGGATGATAATTTCAGAGTTCTCACAATGGGGAAGCTCTATCACAGGCCTGTGGTCAGACAAACTAAAGGCAAAAGGATACTATGGTTATACAGCCTCACAAAACACCCACCCATGTTGAGCAAATGATTTTACTGCTTAAAGTCAATGAAGGTAATCATTCCAAGCAACTGTAGCTTTTTTGTAACGTTGTTTCACTACATGTTTTTCCTATACCAAAAATTCAGTGGTCATTAATCAATTCAAATGCATGCTCAGATGTAGATGCATTAAATATTTTTGGTAATCCCTGTGCACTAATACATAAATTATTACAATTAGTTACGCATAGACAAATGTAATCTTATATAAATCCTGAAAAATACATGTCCTAGAAAAAAAGTGTATATTTATTTTTACAATTGGCTGCATCCATCAATCAATGTAATTTGCACATTTCAACATCATATTACTTTATAACATTTCCCACTTGCTTAGAGCAGTAGGAAAAATTTCCATAGTATAGGCTAAAACGTAGGCATCCATTGTGATGCCGTAAATGCTTTTAAAATTCTGTTGAAAACTCACTATCTTCTCAGAACTTGCTTAATAAACTCTCTCAGTGTTGTTTAAGAACACACACATACACAAACAGGGACACACACACACATACACACACATTAATCTCCACTATTTACCTTTCTTAAATAATTTTAACAGTGATAAGCCAACTAGTAACTACATACATAAAATAACTGATTTACTATATCGTTAAAGTGTCAGATGCAATGTTTTATTCCAAAATAAATGATATATGTCAGTAGGAGGTTTACACTAGAAGCAAAATATATTTATTTATTTAATACATCTATTATAGACTACAGTTAGTTTGACAATTAAAAGAATAGATAGTGAATTTCCATGTAGCAATTAATTTTTTAAGGTTTTCTTTACCTGCTTGGAACCAGCAAATATTCTTCTCCTATTGGCAAAGCAATCTGGAATTTTTCTAGGAGCTTAAAATACTGTGACATGTAGTTCTTTGGAAATCTCCTTTTCTTTGAAAGAAATTTTTCCACATCTCTACGCGAAATAATTCCCTTAGGGTGTTTTGGACAACCTTCCACTTTCACTGTCAAAATCTGAAAGATTTGAGTCATAAGTAATCACTAGAATTTATTTTCTGAAATGTCGCAAATTTAAAGCATTTTATGTCTCTTTGCTCAGTGAAAGTAGTCAGAAAGATTTCAATGTTTTCAAGTGCATCACAGTACCTAATTTCTCTAGCAACCATGTGGCCTAGAAGCCCAGAGGGGCATTCACTCTCGAAAAAAAAAAAAATTGTTAAATTAAGGGAGTTAATTCGGATGGGAAATCATTGAACTTCTCTGAAACAATGAATATCAGTATTTGCCTAGCTACAATGAAAAGATCAATCCAATACCTCACATCTGTTTTGCAGTCTCAAAAATAATATATTCCCAGGGAAATTATCTTCCAGACAGTTATCAATACAGGTTTGAAATAGAAATATTACTTCACATTTATATACTAGGAGAGGATTTCCATGAATAGGAAGACAGACTGTGTAGTAGAGTTTCATGATTCTCAAAATAACTACTGCATTTTGATGGATTCTACTTGCAGTGTCTGGGTCAGTAGGTCTGGGTTGAGGCCTGAGAATCGGCTTTTTTAATGAGCAACCCCGATGTTTCTAACACAGAGATCATACTTTGAGCTTTGATCATTGTCAGGGCAGTTAAAAATCAGTCAGAACCCAGATTCAAATCCAGCCTCTACTACTAGCTCTGTGACCTTGGGAAAAGTATTTGATTTCTTTAATACACAGCTTTCTTCTCTGTAAAATGAGATAATAAAAGTGACTGTCTTAGATTGCCCTGAGAATGAAATAACACGTGTAAAGTATGCAAAGTACATATGACAAATTTTAGCATATTTATCTATATATTCCAATTTATTTTGCTTTGTCAAATTCGCTTTAAAAAGAGGTTTTTATTTAATTTTCATGGGTAGATCTATAATGTTTAAGGAATACTTAAACAAAAGCAAGCATTATTTACGCTGTCATGTAGTTGAGTGAAATACCAGGTTATAAAGTCCTTAGGCCCAAGAACTTGTCTTACTCATCTCTGTATTTCTATTTCGTATGTACAGTATTTATTGAATCAATGAATGCATGATTGATTGAACATATTGGTATTTAATGACAGTGTGCAATGGGCCTATAAATAATAAAAACTGTTGTTTAAGACTTCTCCCATGTTGTGTACTTTATAGCAATTCCAGATTGCTCTTACAGTTCAGGTAGTAAAGAGAATTGTTTGCTGTTTCAGTGTTTTTTAAGTGCCAAGACCTTTTTTGACAATTCATCTCCAAGTGCACTTCATATTTTCTTTGTAGCACTCTGTACCACTTAACATATTATATGTTTATTTATTACTTCTTTTCTCTCATTTGAATATCAGCCCTATGAATGTATAAACTCATAGGCCCTGGAGTCAAGCTACTTGGTTTGAAATTCTAACTCTACCTCTTCCTGAATATGTACCGTTGGATAAATTATTCAACCTCTCTGTCAATCAATTTCTTCATCTGTATCATAGGGGCTAAAAAAGTACCATTTGGAAAGGTTGCTGTGAGAATTGCATGAGCTAATCCTTGAAAAGCACATATTAACCTCATGTATGTTAGCCATTATTATCTAGTTATTCTAATTTATTTTACTAAGATACACTTATTTTTTAAAGAGTTTGTGCTTGATTTTCCTAGTGGATCTATAGCGTGCTACCACTATTTGTAGTGGAAGTTTCCAAAGATGGAGACATCATTTCTATCCCTATACACAGGTGCTATTCATATGGAGTCTATTTTCCTTCCCCTTTAATCTGAGCTAGGTTTGTTGTTTCTCTGGTTACTAGAATGTAGCAGAATTAATATTTTTGCCAGACCTCGGCCTAGCCTTTAAGAGGACAGAAAAATTCTGCTTCATTTCTCTTGGTAACCAGCCACCATGAAAGATGTCCAATTATTCTGTGATCACCATGCCACGAGGAAGCCCAACTTAGCCATATGATAGGCCACATGGAGAAGCACCAATACTCCAAAAACATGCATGTACCTTTCTTGCACTTTCCAGCTCAGTTTAATGAATGAAGCCAAGTGAATGACCCTTGCCAGTATCATGTGGAGCAGAACCACGCAGCTAAGCCCAGTCAAGCCACAGAAGAACGAGAAATGATAAATTGTTCACATTTTAAGCCTCCAAGTTTCGAGGGGGTTTGTTACGTGAGAATAAAATCTGCAACATTATCTTGACTTTATCACCTTTAAAAGAGCTCCTAACATTCCTTCAACCTAATAACCTGAATAGCTAACTGATGCCTTATTCAAGGAAAGAGAATTTTCCAAATTCCTTTGTATTTCTCCCATGTATTTTTATCAAGGTTAAATTGCCATGTAAGCTTTTTAATGTTCCACCTGATTAATTCGATAGGTCTCTTTCATATCTCTTTTTTCATACAGTTAAATGAGTCTTGTAAACTTCTCCCTGCCTTAATGGTACCTTTGTTTAATAAGTTCAGTGACCTAACAGCTCAGGGCACATACAGTGGGTGGGCTCATTAGAGCTTCTGCACCATGAAATTATTCCTGCCCTTGCCTTGATTCATGAAGGTGAATACTCCTATTTATTTTTGCTAATAGCTGTCAGACAAGTTGCTCTTGGTTTCACTTGATTATTTAGAGCTTTCATTTCCTTTAAACCTTAGTGAGAAAATGACATTATATTTCAATTTATTGGCATAAATAAAAATGATGGTACTTCTTTTTTAGGTTAATAAGAAATTTAAATTATCCTTTTATTGACATTTTAAATCTGTCTTTCAAAGTAACTTTGAGTGGCTCAAATTAACTTAATTTTTACTTAAATTATCATATTTATAACTATGCTAATGAGAATAACTTTCATGGAGTTTCAACTTAATTACTCCACAGAATCTTCAGGAATTTTATTGCAGTCATAGTGAAAATCTGCATTTTTTTAAAAGGCGAATTCTGATGCAAACCTCTTCCTTATTCTACTGTACAAGATATGCCCATCCTAATGCTCACATGTGTGCAACTTCAAGTGTTCCATAGTGACATGGAAACACACCACTTTAGGGAGCAACTTTAGCTTTTCCTTGACTATATGGAGTTGAGTTACCTCCTGATAACTATCCTGCGCCAGCTAGGACAACAAAATTGCTGGATATATTTAAAACTTCCTTTGCTGTACAGGATGCAGCTCCCTACACATCTTTTTTATTTGTCCCCATACATGACACACTTTCCAAAACTACATGAGTACCTCTTTATAGTTATGAATTTTTTTAAATTTCCTAATTAACATTCTTTAAATTGCCAAATAGATCCAATATAAAATTAGCTAACATTTACCCCTCACTTACACTGAACCAGGGAGGCAATATAGAAGATAATTGTTATTTTCCTTATTTAAAAAGTAAGTAAACAAAGGCTTAATGCATTAAGGAATTTCACAGAGCTAATAAGTAATTAAAAGAGACTGAAATGTAGGTCAAGCTGATGCTCAAGTAAGTGCTCTGGGTCATACTACTGTCTCCATTATCATTTAACAATTGAGTAAAATCACATTATCCATGACACATGTGCAGAAGGCTGAAAATCTAATTTAAAAGTACCTACCAAAATAGTAATAACTGACACACTGCAAATAATTGCTGATTGCAATGTTTCAATATGCTCTCGAGTTCCATGGTACAGGATTTAGCCTCAACTGAGTTCTCTCTTCACAATAGCTTCCTTTTTTTTCCTTAGATGGAATTTAGGAACAATTATTCAAGATTGTCTAAGTGAATTTAATTACCTTTGTGGTTTAATTGGAAGAGATATTTCTAACATAAAAATATATAATAATTTTAGGGACTCAGGCAGCCACGTGCAAAACTATAAATTTTACTCATCAACAAATCAGTAGCCTAATGTTTCTCAACTAGGGTAATTTTTCACATTCTCCAAGCAATATTTAGCAATGTCTGGATACATTTTTGCTTGTCACAGCTAGCGGATACTACTTACATCTCGAATATAAAGGCCAGAAATGCTGCTAACATCCTACAAATGTGCAGCGAAGAATTATCTGGCCCAAAATGTCATCATGCTGGGGTTGAAAAGCCCTGAGGTAGTATGTTTTGCTCAAATGGTCTTTTATGTCAAAGCTCCAGAGATGGATTATTATAACTAGTTAAACTCATTGGTAATGGATTATCATTTGGAGAAAAAATCATTTTCCATGTGAAATATAAGCAAAACATAGCTATAACCAAGGCCATCCAAAGTTTTCAAAATCGTAAGCATTTAAAACTCAGATCATTTCACTTAAGTCAAAACTCCCCACCACGTTATCTAGATAGAGGTTTCACAGGCTCAGCAACCTAATTTTCTTATATGTGTTTACCCCCAAGGATTTCCACAAAGACTTCATTCAATTGACTCAGTAACCAAACCAATGACATCATCAGGATCTAGTAAAGCAGCATGGGGCAGAGTGATACAAACATCTGTATGTGGCTTGAAAACCAAGTCATGGAAGTGAACTCAAGACATCTTTCCTTCTTCTATGAAGCTCTTCAAGTAGTCTTCTGTGTGAAATGTTCTACAGTTTTCTAAATTCACAAAAGTTTCTGCCTTAACTAAACCCAAACTCTAAAACACTCAATGCTCTGGGCGCCATCTGTTCTATGCTTTGACCATAACCCCCGTGCCACAAAAATAAAAGACACCAACCTGTGCCATGATTTTACAAAGCCACTTGGGTTCCACAAAGTACAAGTCACTTAACTGCAGTGCTGGGTCTTGAAAATGAAGAAGGACTCCTGTAGTAAAAAGTCATCAAACAGTGAAACATGGAATCTAGAACAAATATCAAGGGGCTTTAGAAAAAATCTAGTCCAACTTCCTCATTTTACAGGTGAAGAAATTTCAGCATAGCTAGTGGCAGAGCTGGGACTAGAAGCTGTGCATCCTATGGTCTAAAGCTCCAATATTATAATGGAGTATTTTTAAACTACACAAAATGATCATACTTAAGCATATTTGAGACACTGACATGCATTACAGAGCATATTTCACACATAAGTAGATATTCATAATTTTCTGTTTCGCTTGCTGAATACACACTACAAAGACATATTTTATTTTCAAATACAGATGAGAAACACAGCATATCTCAGCATACCTTAAGAACGATGGGGAAAAGGAACAGATCATAAACCACAGGAAGCTATTTTTTATACAACAGAATCTAGGGATCAAAAGCAGCTTCCCAGTCACTTACTCTAGTACTACCAAACAACTCACACATTTCTAGCAAGGTAATATGATCAAGTACACAATTAGCACTGAAGTTGGTTTGAGAATTTTCATCTTTGAGATCAGTATTTGATGCAAGAGAGCTAGATCTTCCACTCAGAAGCTGCATCAGCTCAGGGAGCCACTGATTCTCCAAGTGTCCCAGTTAGACCATTCCAACAATAATTCCCCTTTGCAATATACAAATAACTTTCACATGCACTAAACTCATTTGACATTATGAAAGGATATGGCTGTGCTCAGGGTTCCACAGCTCCTGAATAGACCCCAGATATTTTAACTCCCACTCAGGGACTCTTTCCACTACTTTACTCGTAGGTGATTTCTAAATGTGTTTTCTTATGACATGATACATGATTTGTCATGAACACACATGATGATCTTCCAAAAAGAAAGAAAGTCAGTGGCCTATTAAAGAACCGTATGGATATTCTCTCAACTTTGAATGTAAATTCTATACAAGATTCAGAAACACTTTTATAAGTTACTACAGCTGAGCTTTGAAAATAAGGAAAGAAAAACACAAACCTGATTCATTTAAAAAGTGAACTGCGTGAGGAAGCTCATTTTCATCTAACTGCAGCTGATTTTCTCTCACTAGTTGTAATAATCGTTTCCGGTCAATTACAGGAAATTCAATTGGCACGTTTTTACGCTCGGATAAAATGATTTTCTCAAGTTCTACATAGCAGTCTGGAATCAGCTGTCCAACAACAAGCTGATCTCGGATCTATGAAATTACAAATGACAAGCCATAAAAATCTATTTTATCTGTGTATTTTTCAAATGGTTGGCAAATTCAGTGCTAACAGTTTTTACAGAAACAGATACATTATTCAGAAGTACATTTTTAAATAAAATCAAAATATAATAAAAAGCTATTTAGATTGTAAGGAATAAGTACAATGAAATTAAAATAGGAAAATTGTTGATCCAGAGGCAAATTTGGAAATATCAAATAAAATAGTATGGAAATATTTATCTTGCTATCCAGAAATTCCATGGCAAAAAATGAGATAAATCACTAACCATAAAAAACATTTTTTATATCCTAAGACATTAAACTTAATGTGAAACAGACATGCTAGCATATCAGTACAAATTACAAGAGCTTTTGCATATTTTAAATATTCAAGGTAAAATATTAAATTTTGTGCTTGTTAAATAACAAATGTAAAGTGTTATATTGGCAGGACATATATATCAACAGTGAAACCCAGAGACATAAAATCCCACTCAAGCTTTGTTTTTCATGGAACCTTGAACTTGGGAAAATGAGCAATCATCTAAACACCAGTGATTCTGATAGGAGAGGATGATCATTGTTCTGTTGTTCTTAGAATCTAATCACTGTCTACAAAATGAGAAATATATAAAATAAGATTTTTTAAAGAATGGCCCTAAGAGGATAGTTTCTACAATAAAAGTACCTTCCAAACGTTTTTTAAAATATAATTTTAAATAGAAATGCAATTCTTAATAATATCCAGAATGCCGTTAAGAACCACCAGATGGCAAACTCTCCCTATTTCTGAAGCTATGGAAATTATATATTCTTTTTACCTGAAAATACGAATCAGAATTTCTGCTTAAATTCTTACACTTACTACAAATAGAAATTCAGCACACACAGAAAAAAATTAACTTGGTCTTTTTCTACTTGTGACTAAAAACTTAAGGAGACAACCATAACCATTACTTCCATATTTACCTGCAAATGGTTACTCAAGAGACTGTTTTCATGTATCTCTTAGCCCCGAGAATTAGAGATAATTTCACTAACCTCCACTTTGCATGTTCCCTCTCTTAGTCATTCATAAATTAAGATGAAATTGAACTTCAGATTGAGGTTTAAGTTTTAATCCAAGGAGGGAAACCTCCATATAAAAGTAAACAAGAGTTCTCAAAGAAAGCAAATCAAGTAGAAACGGGATGAGTTTTACAGAACTACGTCTCAAGGCCTACAGAGATGCCTGCTCTGCTAATGGGCTGGACAAGATTAAAAGGAGTATTGTCAGCATTGAACTCTGTTTTGTCCTGCTTCTCCTTTCAGCATGATTATCAGCTCACTGACAGGCCGAGCCAAAAAATAAAACTTAAAGTGTCCGCACAGACACATGTTAATAAGGTTGAGACAGAAAAAGATTAGAGAAGAGCTAAGATCAAAGGAAAATATGAAAGATAAACGAGAGGACAAAAAATGATCTCTAATAGATTAAAAGCTGCTCTTTGAATTCAGGTCGAAGCACCTCAGGGAAGAAAGAATTTTCGAGTTCTGGCAGGCTCACAGGCCCTGGGTCATCTGAAAGAGTCACTCTTCTACAAAGCAATCAAATGAGTTTTCAAACCATTATGCCAGAATGCTGCATCCATTAGCAATATATACTTTTCTTTCAATAATACTGGTATTTCTCAAAGCATTTGTTTTACTTCCTTGTAAAAAGTTGTCTTCAAAGGTGATTTATAAGTGCCAAAAGAAAAACTGGTCTGATTTATTGGTAATGATATCTATTAGACAAAAGCAGTATTGATACAGCTCAATGAACCATCTTATCTGTGACTTTGCGTCAACTAAATTCAGGCCTTTTCAAAACAAATTCATCCTCCAACAAGTCTTTTTAAAGATATGATACATTCTCTGACAGCAATGACAAAAAGGGAAACTCAAAATATTCTCAGTAACAACAAAGTTATTGAAGTATAGATATAGTCTCAGAAAAAAAAAACACCTGGATTAAGAGATTAATTGGATGAATAAATTTTGTGTATTTGTTTTTCTTTAAGTCATATTACTTTCTAATTACATGTCCAACAAGAGAATAGATAAATCTACAAATAAATAATGTCATTTTTACATGACATTACCATCTATCATCAATAAAACCTTTTAATAACTGTAATAAATGTGTGTTGAAGGATACAAACATACAAATTCTCTCCCTGGGCACCGCAAAAGCCATCACTTTTACAAATGGCTCATTAGGTTTTGGAGTGAAGCACACATAATCTATATAAATGGAACAGAACTAAGCTAAATGGCCAGCGTGGAGTTATAACCAAGGTGACCATATAATTTATCATCCAAATTGGAATACTTTTGAGAATATAGTAGGACACTATTAATAATTATGCTGGGACTGCCCAGGCCAAATAGGACTCTATTTATCAGCCAGTATCTTGATCATTAGTGCTAATGAGCTAAGCCAAGATGGACTAAGTGAAATTCATCATATGTTTGTCATATGGAACTATCAAGGGTATTTTTCAGCACAGTTTACACCACACTCCCTGTAGTACCCAGTGTAGATTTCTTTTTCCTGCAAGTATTTAAAAAAAAGTGTTCTCTCTGATAACTGATTTATTTACGTTTTATAAAGATTTGACTTACCAGAAGATAACTTTAAACATTTAAAACGTAATTCCTAAAATAAAAAGCCCATTTTGTATGAACTAAGTAATTAATGAGACACTGCTGAAAACCAGTTTAGTGGTCTTCATGACTAAATAAAACAGCTGCCTCACAATACGCAGGGAAAAAAAATTGGAATGGGAATCACAGTGACAAAATACATGACGGAGTGGCACAAAAGATCAAGATGTCCATAAAACAGGAATTCCAAAAGAAAGGAAGAAATGGAAAAATAACAGTTAAAGAATAATAGAAGAAAGATGATCCCAAGACCTCAGTATTCACCTTTACCCTTGTGATTGAATCACCACTATAAGAAGTTGAATGAGAAAAGGCATCCAAAACATTTTCTCAGATTCTCTCTCAGAAACATTTTCTCAGGATCCCAGAAACATTCTCTTAGTTTCCCTCAGGGTCCTCTAATTATTTTTTATTCCCACTGCTGTGAATTAGAAATGAAGTCTGGTATAAATAATTTTAAAATGGAAAGGACTTTAGTAATGCTAACAGCAATGGGGAAAGAAACCCCACAATTTTAAGTGAGTTGCTCACTTCTCAAAATTTCTGACATTTCTAGGCAGTCGCAAAACATAAGAATTAATAAATTACATTTCTCTACCAGCCCACCATGTTACCTTGAAATTAAGGCTCTCGTTTATGATGGTTTTCCGAAGTTTTGCCAAAGCATCAGATTCCTCGGTGGCATTCACAAAGTGGTAATCTCGTATGGCAGGGAACCCTCGCTTATTCAGGAGTTCCTTGGTGATTTTACTTACGCAGGCTTTGCGTTGCTTCTCATCAGAAACATCCAAATGTGTGCCAACGAGAATCACAGGGGAAGAAGAAGCGCGAGCCTGGAGGGAAAGACACAAAACCCTCTTGTGTTTGCTTTCAAACTGGGCCTGCTCACATTCCTGTTGATATTTGCTTTCCGTGACATTCACTTGAGTGGAAAAGAGAAACTAACAGACTTCAGAAGAAGAAAAGAACAACTGTCCTTTCTTCCTTAAACCTAAGAAAAAAATGTAACCTTACGACATTTTGAAAAGTCATTTTTGGCCTTTCTTAATCCAATTCTTCACCCTTTTAGGTGGCCTATATAACAGTAGTAGTATAGTTTTCCTTTCTCATCTTCATGCCTTAAGATGAGTTATTCACTCCTAAATAAAATAAGCGTTTCATAAACCCACAAATTATATCAAATTAACGTCATATAGCTTATATTTTCTCTTCCTTATCTGTGAATTTAATCTTCTAAATCCGTTTTAAAGTCAATCAATTTGGAGTCTACACTGAAAGAATAAAAGCCACTCAAGCAAATACGACTGCCACTGTACTATTCGCTCACGTTGGCTAGCTGTAAAAAAGTTAATAAAAGAAACATTAAAAAATACCCAAATTACAAAACAAGCATGTATGAAGCCAAATTACATGGTTAAATGTCCTGACACAAGCCTTTTTAAGGACTTTATGCACAGAACAGCTCATTGCAGCATCATGCAAGCAGCATTTTAGTCTCCATTCTAAAAAGCCATAGTGTTTGAAGGAATAGCTGACAACAAGACAACAAAGGAAAGATAGAAAAGCAACAAAAGGGAGATTCCAGATGTAACAGCATAATAATCTGGGACCACTTAAAGGATACAATCTGAAGAATTTCACACTAAATGGCCCCTGAGTACAAAGTTGATGAGATATATATAGAGAGAGAGATTGCGTTTCTTTAATATAGCTTATTTTAAATTAGAAAAATTTAGATTTCATTTAAGAAATATGATTAAAAAACAGTTGAACATATATATTTCCAAGTTTTACAGCATAAAAGAGTTTCGGGTTACCAATAACATTCACCAACATGGAACGTACCATTTTCATGTTATGACTTCATTACTCTGAAAGTTTCCCAACTCAAAATTTTAGTGCTTCTTTTAAGAAAGTATTTAAAGAGACTGAAGCAATTGTTTGCCCAAAATAAATTAACTTACACACACACACACGCACATGCACACACACATGAATTATTTTCTGTTTTCAAATGATCAGAACAAATCACCTTTATATTGAAGAGCCAAGGCTTCATGGCATCAACTTCAGCCTGTCCCTTGCTGAGGTCATAGACAGCAAGGTACAATGCTCGCTGCGTCATAAAATGGGGATGAGTACTATAGAATTCCTCATGACCTAAATAAAGATTAGAGACAAATTTTTTTAATCTTTCAAACAACAGGCAAGAATCCCTTTTTAAAAAAATCAGGGAGAATAATACTATTTATTATTTAGCATACTAATAAGAGAAAAACAACAGACAATGTTTAGAGAACTATTCTGGGTTTTTACTAGGATTGACCACTTTTAGCATATTTGTCAGCAACCGATCAAAGTACCTAGCACCAAATTGTTCCTAACATAACCCTCCATGTTCTTCTCCATTCTGGAGGCAAGGGTAAAATTAGGAGAAGTGAAGGGCTTTGGAATAATTTCATACAGTCTACCAGGTTTCTGGATATTAGAACAGAAAGCTCAGTTTTTGAATCCCTGTTCCAAACAAATGGTAAAAGTGAATTTTAAAATTCTATGGAAAGAAATACCTGCAAAATCCCACACATTTAGGATGAGATCTCTCTTTCTTTTGCCTCTTATTTGGATAGGCCAGTCTTTCACATCTATGCCAACTGTGGCACTTTGCATTCCAAGATCTGATTTCTTGGTTTTCATTAATTGCTGCAATAAGGTGGTTTTACCACTCCCAGTATTTCCCACAATCATAAGTTTCATTCGGTTATAAGGCACAGCCTTTTTTAACCGCTGTTGAAGAAACCTAGTATTTGAAAGATAAAAATAAAATAATAAACTGCTTAAAAGTATACTTGAGATTTAGGTGAGTTCTTTTTTTTTTTTTTTGAGACGGAGTCTCGCTCTGTCGCCCAGGCTGGAGTGCAGTGGCGCGATCTTGGCTCACTGCAAGCTCCGCCTCCCGGGTTCACGCCATTCTCCTGCCTCAGCCTCTCCGAGTAGCTGGGACTACAGGCGCCCGCCACCACGCCCGGCTAATTTTTTGTATTTTTAGTAGAGACGGGGTTTCACCGTGGTCTCGATCTCCTGACCTCGTGATCCGCCCGCCTCGGCCTCCCAAAGTGCTGGGATTACAAGCGTGAGCCACCACGCCCGGCCCTTAGGTGAGTTCTTTTACATGTCACAGTATTCTAAAATATAGTATCCAAAAGAGTGCATATCTCCTATAACTAATAATGTACATGTCTTTCAGAGTACTGTTAATGCATATATTTTGCTAGAGATTTTAGGGTAGTTGATAATGTTTGGTAAAATCACCAAAGAAAACATGTTACACTATCACCAGAAATAATGAAAAGGCCAAAATATGTTTGCAATCCTAATTAGAATATGATATGCAACATACATATACCTCTATATATACACACATATACATACATATGTACATATTCTAATGTTTTTAAATAATACGAAAAACCCTATAAATTATACGCCAGGTGCGGGGTGGCTCACGCCTGTAATCCCTGCACTTTGGGAGGCTGAGGTGGGCGGATCATGAGGTCAGGAGTTCAAGACCAGCCTGGGCAACATAGTGAAACCCTATCTCTATTAAAAATACAAAAAATTAGCCGGGCACGGTGGCAGGCGCTTGTAATTCCAGCTACTTGGGAGGTTGAGGCAGGAGAATCGCTTGAAGCCAAGAGGCGGAGGTTGCAGTGAGCCGAGATCAGGCCACTGCACTCCAGCCTGGGTGACAAGAGTGAAACTCAGTTTCAAAAAAAAAAAAAAAAAGAGAGAAGAAAAACCCTATAAATTATAAAGTTCAAAATTTCACAAAGTCCGTATGACATAGAAACAAGGTAGAGATATATGTATACTGTTATAATAAAGTTTGATAATAGGGTCATATTAGTTACATTATATATGTGTGTGTATATATTCATATATGGTATATATGATGTATAGCTATATATTCATGTATATCACATATGCATATAATAGTATATATGGATAGAGAGATCACATAACATCATAAATAAATATAAACTATTATACTATCAGCAGATGTTAACATGCTTTCATTCCTAATGATCTTAATGTAAAAACGGAACTAAATAGAAGTGTTTAGGTAGCTAAAAAACCACCTTTAAACTAGTAGTAGAGTTAAAGTGTTATCAAAAATATAATGGCTAGAGAAAGATATATTTTGAAATATGTTAAAATGTTGCCACAGTTTCAAATTAGAGAAAAAGACTAAATCATAAGTGAATTTTACATCAGAGGAGTGACCAATTCATTCCTGTAACTAATAAGAATCTGACCAACATTCCTGATGATATGGCCAAAAAGCAACATTACTTTTCTTGATTTATTTCTTAAGAATGCACCACTATTTGAAAAAATGTCTTTCTTCAAAAAGCAAATGATGCCTACAATTTCTAATCTGCTCTAGGTCTTTCTGTCTTTTCTGAAAATGTTAAACATGTTTAAAAATATTTACTTATATATTAAATTAAATATTAAATATTAAAAATATTTAGTCAGATAATACAGTATAATACGCTGAAAGCTAGTTCTACTAGATGTTTAGTAAGAATTAAACCAGTTTTTATATGACCATCTTTTCCAGTTTCAAGAGAGAAAAATAATTGGGTAGGATGAAGGGCAGCCACAATTAGCACAAAAGTTAACAAACTCTTTCCTTTAAAATGAAATAAAGCTCAGGAGTTCAGAAAACAAAATCCTTCCTCATAAAAACAGATGAAGTTAAATATAAATTTAAGAGATTTTAGGCAGAAGAGAATGAGTAAGTATAAATCACTGGTAATTAAACAACTATTAATTGTATGCCAGGCACTGTGTTGGGTGCCAAGATTTGAATAGTGAGTGAACACAGCAATGGTCTCTGCCTTGGTGGATATTACAGTCAATTTGAGAGGTGATGACAGAGCTAAGGTCTGCAGCGTTAATACAGTAACTGTGGAAAAGGGAGCAAAGGATTTTATGAGAAAGTAGTAAGACCGATGTGCTGAAAGGGAACAAAAAGGAGGATAAAATCCATTACCAAAGATATTTAAAGTGCTTAAAGTGTAAAGACCAGAAACAGTGATGCTTGAGAAGTTTAGATGCTTTCAAAACTGATCAAGGTGAGTAGATTACTCATCCTAATGGGCAAAATAGAAGTTAGTAATTTCACATGATGTCAGTAACTACAATGCTTTAAGATGTAAGAAGCATATGTTAACTAGTTGCTATATGAAATACAGTGTGAGAAGTTATTATACTGTGCTATAGTTCTTTAGATTATGTAATTGGTAACAAGAGACCAAAGAGCAATACTTACTTTCTTTTAGAGTCTACTCCACTGAAAAGAAACAGAAGGAGGAGAAGCCGCTGTCAACATTAGCCTGGCTAAGAATAATGAAAAATCTCTACAGTGGCACCACAGAAACACATTCATTAAATGAAAGGCAAATGACACACAGCATATTAATGCCAAATATTACTATTCATTTTTCCCTAAATCGTAACGATATATGTCCATCAAAGTCACAGAGAGTAGAAAATCTGAAATAAATTTAGTAAAACCAAATAGAAAAAAAATCATCTAACCTTATGATGTCTTTGGCTTTACATCCTATATGTTTAAAATCAAAGTTAAGACGCAGTTCATCCAAAGGAAGATCCCATATTTTGCTTAATTTCCCCATTTCATTGGGAAAGGATCTTAGTTCCAAGTTGTAGCTGACATCCAGAGACGTCAGATTTTCAAGACAGCCAATCTCAGGAGGAATCTTAATGGAAAAAAAAAGGGCAAAACCTGTTGGTGGGAAGGAAGAAATGTGTTCTGCCAAAAAACAAGATGACAAGAAACAAGAAAGGCTCACAGATTCCATCAGCAGCTTGCACAACCTTTCAACAGAGTTTTAAAACTTTCCAAAGGTTTGTCATAAGTTGTCAGTATGTGTTTAAAAACATAAAAACTTACATATAAAAACTTACTCCCAAAATCTCTATGTCACTCATCTGTAATACTAAAAAACCCAATCTCCTTTGGTAACATACTTCATCTCTTCAAGACATTGAAAGTAAGGAAGTTCTTACCACAAAATGGATTTGGTTATCGATTATCTGTGACTTCATTCTGCTCCTTCAGTAAAGGCAAGAAGACCTAGTCACTACAAACCTGCATGCAATTTGGTGTTTTCAAAGTACAGCTACATGCTTATACTTCAGGTGGAATCCTAATTGGAGTAATTTCTTTTCTGTTCCAAATTTTTAAGCAATATATACTATATTTATAATAGAAAACACTCATTTGCTGGCCAAAAATCAGGTAGCAAAATATATGCACAGTTTTGCTGAACGTCACAGTGTCAGACACTTGATTCTTTTGGTTTTTATAGGCAATACACTAGAACTTGAAAAAAAATATTTCCTGAGACAAACAGATTATCAGTTTCAGATTTATAACAGAGAGAATGGAGCAAAACAAAGATCCATTAGGGTGATAGCATACTGGCGGAATGCAGAAATTTAAGAATGTACCAAAGAAAGCTGAAAAACAAGTAATACAGTATACAGGCCAGCAATAACTTGAGAAAAATGGAGTATCTAAGAGTCTGTTAACAGATTGGACAGAGATTTGGTGATATAATGACACACAGCATCACATTTATCTATAATTATGTATATATTCATATAATCCTTTAAAAATATAGCACAAAAGTAATTTTTTGAAGAAATGATGCTGTGTTACCATATCCATTTACCATAGGGTAGGCTTACAACTTGTTTAAAAAACAAAAAAAAAGTTGAATGGCATTGATATTTACAATGCTTATTTTGAATTTATAGTTACTAAATGACATCCACTACTATTCCACAGAACACTCTTTATGAGCTAGTACTATAAAGAATTTTTATCCTTATACTATCTTGTATATTAGTAAAGCGTTTGAAGTTGTTTTTTCATGGTTAAGTAACAGTTAAGAGTAATTTGAGTTAATCTATAATATGTTATATGATAACACCACACATAATTTGAAATGAATATTCTAATAATTTTTCCTTTGTACAAATGTTGGGTAGACAAATTTATATCTAGCTGTTTAGCTTTCAGATTAAAAGGTTCTGATAAGTATAGCATATTGTTTTATTGTTTAGTGGAAGTATTAAGGTTACTACCTTATTTTTAAAAGTAGATTTTTTAAAATTGTCAGTGTGAGAATGGAAATTAAATTAAGTGACACACCATTAATAGCTATTCTTATTTTTTAATTTAATGGAAATCTGGATTTATAGTTGACAGGAATTTATAGTTAACAGGAAGCTTCTAGTTTCATGAAATTGGTGTTTAGAAGCTAAATATCACTTAAAATGATAATTTATGATGATACAAATCATAAAGTATATTTTTTAAGTGGCAATAATCATCTTACCTCTTTCAGTTTATTGTGAGAAAGATGCAGTTTCTCTACTCTAGACCATAAATATGCTTTTTCACTCAAGTCCAAGATGCTGATCTGATTATGGCTAAATAAGAGTTCCCTTAAGTTCAAAGATTTCCAGTGTGCAGGACCTGGTAGATACTGAATATCATTGCTGCTCATATCTAAAGACCGCAAGCTAAAACAATACAGTGGAAAGACATAAACCAAATGAGTATTTCCAAAATACATGAAATAACATCACAAATAATTTTCCCCAGGGTGAGAATAAGGTGTAACGTCAAAACTAGCATTATTGACATGTGAGTATGCATGTGATTTGAGAGCCTGAAGTTGAACCACCAGCGTTTAAGAACCATGACTCTGGGCAAGTTACTTCATCTCTTATGAAGTGGAGATAATAACAGTGGCTATCGTAGGGGATTATTAGGAAGATTAAAGAGATGAATCACTGTAGAGTGGTTAGAACAGTTCGACACATTCTAAAGCTAGATGTAATTTAGCTATTATAGGTTTGTGTAACACTCTCTATGGCTAAATTCTAATTATTGTTTGCCAAAATATAAGCTCACAGAAGAGCTCATTGCAGCATCATGCAAGCAGCATTTTAGTCTCAATTCTAAAAAGCCATAGTGTTTGAAGGAATAGCTGACAGCAAGAAAACAAAGGAAAAGATAGATTTACGCATATATCTTTATGAATTTGGTTTATCATGTATGATATAATTAGAATAGCATTTAAGATTACAACACACTGAAGATCGAATTAATGCCTGAATTTAAAGTTAACAGGAAGCTTCAGGTTTCATGAAATTAACCAAAATATCTCAAAAACCTGGAACTACATAAACTCACCTAATCTTCACCCAAAATTTCACTCAAACATAACTTAAGCATAATGTCAAAGTTAAGCGTATTTTGGCAACATATCAAGTTCCACAAACAATTAAAATTTTAAAAGTTAAAGTAATAGCCAGTATAATCTCATTTCATTATACTAATACAGCAATTAATTAAACAATCCTAAGTTGTTTTTACACAATGATCCACTAAATAAACATAAAAGTTTCCATTTTAAGTAATGAGTTGGGTCTTTTATCTAGTGAAAATCATTCATACATACAAGAAGATCAAGCCGAGTAGGTTTAGAAATCAATTACCTCTATATGACTAAATCGAAATCATGTTTCTAAAGGTTCTGTTCCAGCTAATGTGCTTTTAAAATTAAAATAACAATAAACTTACTGTGGAAGATTTAAAATTGCTTCTGGAATACATGAAAATTTGTTCTGAGATAATTTTAGGCTTGTCATGGAAGGAGGCAAGAAAGGCATAGCAGCTAAAAGAAAAAAAATGAGATAAACATTTTAATCATTTTAATCAGATTTCCATTAAATTCAAAAATAAGAACAGCTACCAATGGTGTGTCACTTAATTTGATTTCCATTCTCACACTGACAATTTTTAAAAATCCACTTTTAAAAATAAGGTAATAGACTTAATACTTCCACTAAACAATAAAACAATATGCTATACTTACCAGAACCGTTTAACCTGGAAGCTAAACAGCTATTTAAATATAAATTTGTCTACCCAACATTTGTACAAAGTAAAAATTCTTAGAATATTCATTTCAAATTATGTGTGATGTTATTATATACCATAGAGATTAACTCGAATTACTCTTAAATAACTATAGCAAAACAACTATGAACACTTTACTAAAATGCAGTATAAGGACAAAAATTCTTTATGGTACTAGCTCATAAAGAGTGCTCTATGGAATAATAATGGGTGTTATTCAATAAAAGTATTCTTTGATCATATAATCTTAAGAGATTGGGAAACATTCGGTAAAATAAAGTAAAATATCTGAGTTTTTTTATTTTTATTATTTTATTTTTATTATTTTTTGTTTTTATTTGAGACAGAGTCTCGCTCTGTTGCCCAGGCTGGAGTGCAGTAGCGCAATCTCAGCTCAATGCAATCTCCGCCTCCCAGGTTCAAGAGATTCTCCTGCCTCAGCCCCCTGAGTAGCTGTGATTACAGGCACGTGCCATCATGTCCAGCTAATTTTCTGTATTTTTAGTAGAGATGGGGTTTCACCATGTTAGCCAGGATGGTCTCGATCTCCTGACCTTGTGATCTGCCTGCCTCGGCCTCCCAAAGCGCTGGGATTACAGGCGTGAACCACCGCACCTGGCCTACTTTATGAATTTTTAAGAAGGAAATGCAGTATGAGGTACCTCCAAGAAATAAAATTCTGTGAAACACAATTTGGGAAATAGAAAATCACACAGCCTCTTTTCTTATCTGTAAAAGAGTGCAGCTAGATCAGATGAATGCTAAGACACTTGAGAGATCTATAAATCTACAGTTCTAAGAAAACGGCTTGAGGAATTAGTTATTAGCATTTTCAAGGTTAAAAATATGGGTTATGATTTATCTAGACAATCTTCAAGGGTCAAAATGTTCCAGGACACTCCTAGAAGCTGTCTTCCTGAGAAGCAGAAAGATACATATTATACCTCACCTATTCGCAAAATAAATGAGTAGAAATGATTCTCCACTTAAGACTTCAGAGTCTTGAGTTTCATATGCTGTATGGAAAACATTCATAAGGCCACAGAACTAAAACTTTATTTTACATGGGATTTATTTATTTATTTATTTATTGACGGAGTCTTGCTCTGTCCCGAGGCTGGAGTGCAGTGGCATGATCTCCACTCACTGCAACCTCCAACTCCCTGGTTCAAGTGATTCTCCTGCCTCAGCCTCCCGAGTAGCTGGGATTATAGTCACACACCACCACACCCAGCTAATTTTTGTATTTTTAGTAGATACAGGGTTTCACCATTTACATGGGATTATTTTTTAATGGTTAGTGGTCCTGCTCAGATGTCACCTCCATGGGGCTTCTTAAATGTAAGACCACTTCTCAAACTATTAAGGTTGTGTAGTGCAAAGCAAACAGATTTTGAACTGGGGTCCATTCAAACTTTCCCAACAAGATAATTAATTGTATGCACCTATAAACGTCACACAAAAAATCTCACTGCTTCAGTTTCCTCAACTGGGCAGAGGTCATACCTGTCCTAGGTACGACCATTAGGGTCATTGTGAGATTCAGCTGAGATGACACGCTGACCATACACAAGCTTCAAGGTCCTTTTGGATGCTCCTCTTTCCAGACCCAACTTAAATGTCACAGGCACAGAAATGCTCTCCTGACTCCACAGTCTGAATCAGATTCTCCTGAGGTACCACAGAGCATCCTGAAACTTTTCTACAGAAGGCACCACAATATAAAATTATATTTATTTGTGCCACCATTACTTAATGTTTGTCTGTGCTCTGAACTTAATCACAAGTTCCTTAAGGACAGAGACCGAGTTTGCTTTGCTTACTAGCGAGTCAACAGCTCTATCCCCAGTTTCAGGATCATGGTTGGAAAGTGGCCAGTATTCAGGAGGGTAGGAGGAAGGCAGGGAGCAGAAAACGAGGAAAATACTACCCAAATTAAGATGGCTTTGATCATTATTAGTTTCTGAAAGTTCTGACAAATTAAAATACCATTAATAAGCAGTTAAGCCATATTCTGCTATTAAATAGAATTAAAAATTATTTTACTGAGTCAGGTATAGAATAATCACATGGGTAACAAGATGTGAATATTCTCTATGAAGGAAAATAAAATATGGGGAATTCCTGTTTATTGTCATAAAAGTATTTTGTTCCTTAATATTAAGATGTTCATTTAGGATACAAATGAACATAATTTCCTCTATTATTTCATATGCTAAGAGAAGGCAGGGGATTCTACAACTTTTAATAAAAGTGACGACAATAATTTGCATTATTATAATGTCTTGCAAAGCACAAGAGCTGAATGAATATTCATTAGCTTCACTAATTTGAAAACCATTAAATGATTAATTTTATTTTTAACAACAGCAATAAGAGTAATCATATTTATCATACAAAAAGTTGCTGAAGAAACTTCAGTATGAAAAAAAATATTTCAGTATCAGGATGCCTTACCCTGCTCAGGCAGCCATGTGCATGTTTAGTTTAAGACTAAAAGGAACCACAGTGTACTACACAGTAGGCCAAGTAACTATCATTTTAACCTCTGACAATAAAAATGTGATAATTTTTTAAAATTATAGACTATTTTTAGGGCAGCTTTAGATACACAGAAAAATTGAGCACACAGTCCAGAGACTTTCAATATATCCCTTCTCCCCTCAACACCACCACCCCACACACATTTTCCCCTATTATTAACAATTTGCATTAGTTTGGCACAGTTGTTCCAGTCAATGAGCCAATATTTGACACATCATTATCACTCTAAGTCCATAGTTTACATCAGGGTTCATTCTTTATACTGGACATTCTATGGGTTTTGACAAGTGTACAATGGCACGTATCCCCCTCTGTAGTATACAAAACAGTTTCACTGCCCTAAAAACCTCTGTCCTTTACCTATTCATCTCTCCCTCCCCTAACCCCTGAAAACCATTGATCTTTTTAATGTCCTCATAATTTTGTCTCTTCCAGAATGTCTTATAGTTGGGAACGAACAGTATGTGGCCTTTTCAGATTGGCTTCTTTCACTTACCAGTATGCATTTATGTTTCTTTCATGTCTTTTCATAGTTTGATAGCATTTTGTTTTATTGCCAACCTGCTAACTTTATTTTTTAAATCCAGCATAATATTTAAACTGAAATGCCACCTTTAAATCCCCAACTAAAGGGTCCATATATGACTCATCTTGTACAACTTAGAGGGCCTGGTAAGGAGGAGACCCACACAGAACACTTACCAAGAAAATTCATTCTGGCACTGAAACTCTCCACTTTAGGACAAGCCTCAAGAAAGTTCTCTGATAGGGATGAAATGTGGTTCTTATTAAGGTTTAAAATCTTCAGTTCCTTCAGTCTCAAGGGGAAGTATATCTCTGATATTTTATTTCTAGTCACAAGAGACAAGATGATGATTAAATTGCATAAATCCATATGCTTTAAAGAAAAAATATCAAAAATGATTTGCTTTCAAAGAATAGCATCAAAGAGGATTTATTAATTTAAAAATTAGTTGTGAAAATGTAAGTCAGTTGATAAAAGTTGTAATATTCATTGCCTCAGTCTCTTATTATGTATATAACAAGTATTATATATATAGTATATATATAATATATAGGTATTATATATATAATAATAAATATATATATTATATATATATATATTTCTTTGAGACAGAGTCTCGCCTCTGTCACCCAGGCTGGAGTGCAATGGCACAATCTCGGCTCACTGCGACCTCCACCTCCTGGGTTCAAGCGATTCTCATGCCTCAGCCTCTGAGTAGCTGAGATTACAAGTGTGCACCACCACACTGGGATAATTTTTGTATTTTTAGTAGAGATGGAGTTTCACCATGTTGTTAAAACTCATTGCTATAAAAATGTCAGCATATTTTGTTAACATCAGCATATTTAGGCAACCCTTTTATTTTTAATGAGCTCTTTCTTACCCTTCTAAAATGAGCTGCTCCAGTTTCTCTACTACATCAGTGAGGTTCTCAGGTACAAAAGACAGCTGGTTATATGACAGGTTAAACTGTTTCAGAGTTGGACATTTCACTGTAGGATCTAAAACCACTGAGGGTCCAATGTCATTTCGAGAGACATCAAGGTTAGCAATACAACTCATTTTCAACAAGTAAGAAGGAAATGATGTAAATTTATTACTGTGCAAGTCCAAATGTGTCAAACTCTTCAGAGTCTGAAAAGACAATAGTTTAAAATTCTAAAGTGAACCATCTGAGGAACTTAAGTCTAGCTAATATTTCTGCCTTACACACCTCTGGTAACTAGAACCATCAAGAATTTTCAAAAAGTTGAAAACACAATCCACAACAGAATTTCAGTATACTGATTGGCCCAATCGTCTCTGCCTAGAGCATGGGTAAAACCAGAAAAATTACAACAGGTAGACTGTAAAAAGCAGGTTCACAAAAATAGAGTTGAAAGCTTCCTTCAGCTTTTTTGTAAATTATTTCCAGAAAGAGCAAAATGGAAGCAGAATAGGCCTCAACAAATACTTGAATTAATGATTTAACAAAAAGGACAACATAACCCTGGGAATATGTTTTAAATGCTGTCAGAAATTGTTACATATTTTGATATATTTAAGATTTAACCATAAAAATAGTTACTTATAATGTGTTTCATTTTAGAACCTCCTTTTTTTTTATGAAACTCTTTGTTTCAAATATCTACTTTCTATTTGTAAGCAATTTCTAATTTTACAATGATAATAGCAAACCCCTACTTACACATTATATCAATTTTTTAAAACTTTGGTACATAATACACTCAAAGAGCTAAAATGCCGAAAACAATCACTTCTCTATGCTCTTCTTTATTTATCAATATATTTATCCACACAAGAAATTCTAGAGTTTGATATGATTATAGAGGCTTATTAATGACTCTTTGCCCCAGAAGTTGTTTCAAAATTCCTGCCTTTGTTTCAGACCCTCATAACTTATTCCAAAGTAAAGATTTTAAAACTATTCCCAAGGTTTAATCAGGAAATGTTCTTATAAAAGGAACATAGATGAGACCCTTTGACAATAACAAACAAACAAACAAACAAAGTGCCATCTAATGGTGTCATTTTGAAATTTCCCTAAGAGAAGGTTCTGAGCTTGTCCAGTCATTGAATGCCGGCACGTCTCACCTTGTCACAGTCTCTTCTAATTCTCTTTGTTTTAACTAGACTAAATCCCAGAGTTATTTTGCTTGCTCATTTAACAAATATTAATTGAAGGATTACCAAGTTTCAGACATTAATTCCTCCACAAATCAATTCAGTAAGTATCTACTAAACTTCTACCATATGTTAGGTCTCATTAGGCACTGGGAATAGACAGAAACAAGCCTGAAACAAGTCCTGTCCTCAAAGAGTTCACAGTCTAGTGGGGGCAAAGGTATTTTAAATCAAATTGGATGACTGAATGAGAATTAGGTGGAAAGCATCAGGTGTTACGGACATGGAGGCTAGGTGGGTAGGTTGGCTGGAGGGTAGAAGGAAAAAGGAAGAGAAGCAGAGAGTGATGAAGTGACATTTAAATTGAGCCCTGGGTGGCTTGAAGTATTTAGCAAGGCAAAGACGTGAAGAAGAGAGAAAGATACATTTTAGACATTAGGGCATGGCTGGAGGAGTGGGTCACCTTTCTTTCTTCTCTCTGTCTCCAGATATAAAAACTTTAGAGAAAAAATATCCCTTAAATATACTTAAAATTTATGTAATGTTGTCTTTAAAACATCTCAAAATTATGATTAATTTTTTAGGCTTAAAAAGAGGGAAATGCATTTGCAACAAGACTTTTTTTTTTTTTTTTTTTTTGAGACAGGGTCTCACTCTGTTGCCCAGGCCAGAGTACAGTGGTCGATCTTGGCTCACTGCAACCTCTGCCTCCCAGGATCAGGCAATCCTCCCACCTCAGCATCCCAAGTAGCTGGGACCACAGGTGCACCCCACCACACCTGGCTGATTTTTTGTATTTTTGGTAGAGACAGGATTTTGCTGATGCTTAGGCTGGTCTTGAACTCCTGAACTCAAAATGATCCACCCGCCTCAGCCTCACAAAGTGCTGGGATTATAGGCATGAGTCACCATGCCCAGCCTTGAGAATTTAACAATTTAAACATTTGCATTAAAATAATTTTAAGTTTTATGATATCTTCTTTGACTTTCAAAACTATTTTGATGTGTAGTACATACAAATGGTGAGCAAAGTCAATTTTCAGAGAGCTATCCTATCAACAAACTATGTTATACTTTAATTCTTACAAGACAGGAACTTTGACCAAAAAAAAAATCTTTAAGTTACACATTATTTTAAACTGAAAAAAAAAGGTTCAGTAATCATTTAGTTGAATCTCTATTTTACAGATGAGAAAATGAAGGATTAGAGCAGGCGGAGTGACATGTTCATATTGTCACACAGTTGTAGCTGAGTCAGAGCCAGTACTACCTACCAAACCAGATCTAATTCTAGTTTACCTAATATAATTTAAATAGTTGAAGTTGTCTTACTTGAATTAAATGATTAAAGTATAATCAATATACACTTGATAGACTTTAACATGTACTCCGTACAGAACCTGGAATTCCTTTCTAATCAGATCTGTTTCCATTGCCTGCCCTCAAAGATGCTCCTAGACATCACACAGACTAAGATATGTGTGCAAAAACCAGAAGAACGGGGGACTTATCACCCAGTGACACAAAAGTAGAATGTTCTTTTAAACGACTTAGTTATGCAAATTAGATATAAATACAGAAGCTCTTCAAATGTCTTGAAAGTTACAAGGATAAATTAAATTTACTTCACACAGCTGTTGTGGAAAGCTCGTGAGTGCATTCTGGTGAAGCTCCAGCTTTTCAAGATGCTCCAAATGACCACTTATACAGCATTTCTGGCTCAGGACATCAATATCTCTTAGTTCATTTGCTGAAAGATCTAGTGATGTAATATATTCTCTCTCAGAAGCCAGAGAAGAAATGCTGTCTGAATGCTTCATATGGGATTGAAGTTTTGATGACCCTTTTGTCAAAAACAAACAAACAATGGAAATATAAGCAAATAATTTAAATTCATGCAGTAAAAGTTGAGTGAGCACTTCCTAGCAATCAGGCTTTCTTCAAGGCACTGAAGATTCAGTAGAAAACCAAACTATGGAGTTTATCCAGTGGCAGAGATGAATAGTAAATAAAAAGCATTTCATCAGGTGGTGTAAGTGGCATGAAAAAAAAGAAAGAAAGAAAGAAAACTGGAGGAAAGGATGAAGAGTGGCATTGGTGGAGGTGTTATTTACGTTTCAGAAAACTTGTAAAAAAATAAAGACTAATGTGTTCTATAATATTTAAGAATGGTAAATTTTTAAATGTATGTTTCATTTTTCTATAGCTTATGGAAGGAATCATTAGGTAAATACATCTGAAGATTATGTAAGATGAAACTGGCACCAAGAATATTTGAATAATTGAAGGAAATTCAACCAAACACTGTATTCTGCCCAAAATATCTATTTACTTATGATTACATCCAAATACTTACTGAGCGAATCATCTGAAGATAATATTTTTCTTTTTCGCCTCAGTAAATCTTCATGATCAAAAATGGGCCCCTATTAAAAAATAATGATGTTTATAATAAAATTGCTGTCATCTATTGGAGAAGAGGACATTTTTATAAGGAAGGAACCATGAAATTTTAATAGGGTTAAATGGTATTTATAATTATTGGAAAAATAGGCAAGTAAAAACTAAGAACCCAATTATGAAGATAAAAGAAAACTCCAGTTTAGTGCTCAAATGACCTTAGAAAGCATCTACTCTTTCTCCTTTGTTTTAAATATAAGGAAACTGAAAAACAGAAAGGTTGAGTCAGAAAGCTATATCCATGTAATTTCTCTCATTAACCAAACTACTTTTTATAACTAAATTTATATATAAATTCGAAAGAGCATATATAAAGACTGACAGCTAATTTAACCGATTCAGCTATAGTCATTCATTTCACCCATCTTAAGATCTAGAATTAACACAAAACAACTCTCATATTTTTAGTACTCAGCTATAATCAAAATTAGAGCATAGGTTAGAACAGGTCTTTCAAAGTGAACATGAGAATAAGGTGGCTCCCAATTTCCTCGACTAGAATTATCAAACTCCTCATGCAAATATGCCATAGTCCTTCCATAGTTCCAAAACAGACAGGAGGTTAAAATAATAATAACGGTATCGAAAAAATTAAATGACTTTCAATACACCAAAATAGATAGATAGACAGATAGATGATGATAGATGATAGATAGATAGATGATAGATAGATGATAGATAGATAGATAGATAGATAGATAGATAGATAGATAGATGATAGATAGATGAACAATGAATTATATTATGCTACTCCATCTTGTTCAGTGTCCTTTAGACTTCTGTCTGGTTTCTTAGAAATCACTATCAGATTTCTAGCTAAAGTGTTCATGGGACCAACCCACACCATTAGGTACAGGTCTAGCCCGGGGTCTTTTCAGACATGGAGTTCTGAAAAGAAAGAAGAAGAAAACCATCTTGAAGTGTACTAAAAGTTTATATATGTATATATGCCCCAAACAAATTCATATCCTGCATACTCAAAAGACTACAAATGTGAATTGAGCTTAATTTACATCTAATATGTGTTCATATCCATACATATATAAAACGTCTCAAAATTATAGTTTTCATACATCAGGGAAATCCCTACCAATTGTTCCTAGCTTTGGCATAAATTTTAGTTATCAAGAGAATGTCAGCAGCAAAACACAACATAATCACAATTTCACAATTTAACTTACCAAGGAATTGGAATGTCTTTGCAAATTTGGTGAGCAACGCTGTAATACGGCATCTTGGTAAAATTCTCCTACACTAATTGAATTAGATTTCTTTTTCACAAGAAATGAGCCTTCACTTCCTATTTTGAAAATGATAAAATAACATGAAGGTGAGTATAAAAAGCTTACTGAGTCATAAGATCCTTCTATCATGGTTCAATCATGGAAGATTAAACCTATTTTTATTAATGGAAATTTCACAGTCCATTCCCTTTGTAAAATCTTTAAAATAGAAATGATAAGCCATGTTGGTTTTTCACTTTAAAAATTCAACAACATTTTTCTTCACCCATAAATATTTACAGAATGGTTGTTACAGACTAGACACTGGGTAAGCATGGGATACTGATACGCAGGAAAAAAATAAATCTGTTCCTCAGAGGAGCTCATAGTACAGCAGGATAAAGCCAAATCAATCAATGGTTACATAAGTTATAACAAATATATGTGTGTGCAGAAAGTTTGTATGCAATCTGATCAGTGTTACTGCTTTCTGTTTCTCTGAATTTTTTTTATAGAGAACACTGGAATAGGGTCTAGCAGTGTAGGAAAGAGAGTGAATTAACTCCCTGAATTTTTCTTATAAATTTTTCAAATCTTGCTTTAAATGTTGTAATCACAACAAATTATTTAACAGTCAGCAATTTTTAATATATTCCTATTTGAATTTCATGTTTCATGGTTTCTTTTATGGAATGGTATTAAAATAAACACAATAAATTTGGCTGGCAATAATTATTTTATAAAATAAGGAAAAGGCAGTACTTTCAAAATAATAAATTTACAAGAAAACAAAGATCAATAAATAAATCATATTAAAGATAAATAATGTGAATGCATTTGTGAAAAATTATGATTTTAAATTCCCCTACTCTTTATCTTAGAAAAAGAAAGAATTCATTTTACGTCAAAACCAAATTATAAAATCTGTATATCCAAATACCACCTTTATAATATTCAGTATAAATACTGATATAAACAGTTCCTGCTTGGTTCATTACTAAAGTTTAATTAATTCTATAATTTAAATTATTTTAATGCTTAAGAATTTTAATAAAATAGAATTTATAATTTAGTAACAATTACATAATTATAAAGATTATTAAATTATCATAATTATCCCACTTTATATGTTTGTGAAATGTCTATTAGCACATTATTTGTACAAGCAGCATAGTGCATTTTATAATTATTTTATGTTAAAATTTCTAATGTTTTCTTTAAAAATACTTGAAGAGAGTTCTTTCAGGCATGATAGAGTAACAAGTGTGAACTTAACCTACTCACATAAACAACAAGAAAACTGGACAAATATATTAAATGACTGGATATAGACACTGGGCAACAGACAGCATAGGACTATGTAATACCCGAAAGAAGGAAAACAAATTATGTGAGCCCTGTGATCGCTCTGGCCTTCTGCTTGGAGACAAATTAAAGGCCATACACAGAAGAAGAAATTTAAACAGTCTCATGGCTTTCCTGAGATGAGGAGATAGAGATCAACATTTATGGAGACTGAGATAGCTAGGAGTTCTGGGGCAGTTATGGAAAAAGTGCTCCAGTAATCTGCATACGGGTTTCTGGAAGATCTGCACTAGAAATGTAAAAGGGAATTCTTCCAGAGGAAGGAAATGATACTAACTGCAAACTTAGATTAATATAAAGTGGTTACTTCATTTAAAAAATTATTTTTATATATAGTCCTTTGTTATATAGTCCTTAATGTTTGCACAACAAACAACAGAGCTTCAAAATATACAAAGCATAAACAGATAAAACTGAAAAGGCAACGAACAAATCCTCAATTACAACTTCAATATTTCTCTTTCAATTACAATAAATAGAAAGAAAAATCAGTAAAGTCACAGAAAACTTGAGAAATCCTACCAAACAATTTGGCCTATTGATTTGACCCAATAACAGCTGAATATACTTTCTTTTCAGTTGCACATGACACATCACCAAGACAGACCATATGATAATCCATAAAGCATGTTTCAATAAATATAAAAGGATAGAAATCATCAGAGTAGGTTATCTGAGCACAAAAAAGTTAAATTGAAACCAATAACCAGAAAGTTATCCAGAAAATCTCCAAATATTTGGAAAATAAATGACAGCCTTCTAAATAACTTGTGAATCAAAGAAGTCACAAAGGAAATTAAATTTATATATATATTTTTTTATTATACTTTAAGTTCTAGGGTACATGTGCACAACGTGCAGGTTTGTTACATATGTATACGTGTGCCATGTTGGTGTGCTGCACCCATTAACTCGTCATTTACATTAGGTGTATCTCCTAATGCTATCCCTCCCCACTCCCCCCACCCCACAACAGGCCCCAGTGTGTGATGTTCCCCTTCCTGTGTCCAAGTGTTCTCATTGTTCAATTCCCACCTATGAGTGAGAACATGTGGTGTTTGGTTTTTTGTCCTTGCAATAGTTTGCTGAGAATGATGGTTTCCAGCTTCATCCATGTCCCTACAAAGGACATGAACTCATCATTTTTTGTGGCTGCATAGTATTCCATGGTGTATATGTGCCACATTTTCTTAATCCAGTCTATCGTTGTTGGACATTTGGGAAATTAAATTTTTTAAATGAATGGAAAGAGGACACATCAAAATATTGGGATGCAGTGAAAGTGATATTTATAAGAACATATACAGCCTTAAATAAATGTTTCTGTTACAAAATAAGAAGGTTCTAAAAACCAGTGTTCTAAGCTTCCAAATTAAGAATCTATAAAAAGAGTCAATTTAAATAAAAATAAGTAAGGAAAAGGGAACAATAAAGGTAAGAACAAAAGTCCGTGACAGAGTAACACAAACAATAGAGAAAATCGATAAAACAAAAATCTGATTCTTTGAAGAGATTAACAGGATAATTAGATCACTAACAGGATAATTAAATAATTACTATAAGTAACATTAAACAAATAAATTTGGCAACTTATATGAAATGGACATATTCCTTGAAAGTTACACATTACTAAAACTGACTTAAGAAGTAAAAGAAAATTAAAATAATCATACATCTATCAAAGTTATTAAATTCATAATTTTAAATCTCTGCCTCACAAAAATTTAAAACCTAGATGGCCTTTGCTGGTGAAGTCTATCAGACATTTAAGAAGAAAATACCTTCACACAAACTCTTCCAGAAAATTGTGGAATGGGAAACACTTCCCAATTCATTTCAAGAGGACAGCATTACTCCCATAATTACAAGGAAGTATAAAACTACAGACTAATATCTCTCACAGATGCAAAATTCTTAAAAAAATTTTAGAAAATAAAATTTAATACTATATAAAAAGGATAATGTACCATAACCAAGTGAGATTTACTCCAGGAATGCAAGTTGGTTTAACATTAGAAAATCAGTCAATGTATTTCACCATATTAACAAAATAAAGGTGAAAAATATGAATACCTCAGCAGATGCTGAAGAGCATTTTTCAACACCTATTAATGATAAAAAAAAAGGCTCTCCAAAAATGACTAGGAAGTAGCTTCTTCAATTTGATGTAGGACATCTATGAAAAACTACAGATAATGTCATAATTAGTGATTAGAGGCTGTATGTTTTTCCTCTAAGTTTGGAAACCAGGGAATGATGCCCAGTTTGACCAATTCTATTCAGCATAGTACTGGAGGTCCTAGCCAGTGCAATAGGACAAGAAAAAAAAGAAGACATAAATATTAGAAAAGAAAAAGCAAATCGGTCTTTATTACCAAATGGTATAATTGTGAACGAAGAAAATCCTGTGGAATCTATAATAAGGTACTAGAATGCATAAGTGAGCTTAGCAAGTTTACAGGATACAAAATTCATGTACAAATAAATGAACTGTATTTCTATATATCAGCAGCAAACTACTGGAAATTAGAATTCAAATACAATACCACCTATAATAGTATCAGAAAACATCCAATACAACACAGTGTTAGAAATTTTAAAAGACTAAGTGAACTATGTATCACATTAATATGTCAAAAGACTCATTATTAATATATTAGTTCCCTCAAATTAATTTATAGATATAATCTATAGAAATTATTATTTACATATTAATTATATATTATAGATTACATTAAAATCATAGGTAATATGATTTAATTTATAAATTAATTCTATATAAAATCTAAATATGGACTTAATTACAATAAAATCCCAGCATAAAGTTAGTTGATTAAAAATTTATATGGAAATGCAAAGAACCTAGAATAATAAGAACAATTTTTTTAAAGGAACACCAGAGGACTTATACTACCTGATTTCAAGACCTGCTATTAAGCTAGAGTAATCAAAACAGTGTGGTATTGGCATAAGAATAAGGTATAAATCAGTGGCACAGAATAAATAATGCTAAAATAGAACCATACCTAAATAGTCAATTAAAGAGAACAAAGCTTCCATTAATTCAATGAGGAATTATATAATATTTTCAACAAGTAATGTTGGAACAACTGGATATCCATACAGAAAGAAATAAATGTCAACTCTTCATTGACACACCAAACACAAAAATCAGCTTAAAATGTTTTAAACCTAAATGTCAAAGCTGAGATTTTAACACTTCTAAGAGAAAATATAGGAGAAAATAGTCACAAATTTAGGCTAAGAAAAGGTTTCGTAAGTGGGATACAAAAAGCACAAACCACAAAAGAAAAAAACTGGAAAACTGCATTCCACCAAAATTTAAAACCTCTATTTTTTAAAAAATAGAATTAGTAAAATGAAAAGACAAGCTATGACTGGGGAAAAAGCATGCAATACATATACCTGTCACAACTTCTATCTAGAATATACAAAGAACTCTTATATAATAAGACAACCCAATTAAAAGCAAAATACTTCAACACTTCACACAAAAATAAGAATGGCCAATAAGAACATGAAAATATCTTCTACATAATTAGTCATCAGGGAAATGAAAATTACATCTAAATGAATTAAACCTCCACTAGAACAGCTAAAATAACTTGAAAATACCAAGTACTGACAAGGATGTAGAGCAACCAGAATGCTCATGTACTGCTGGTGGGGGTAGAACACAGTACAACCACTTTGGAAAACAGACACAAAAGAGTACTTACTGTATGATCCTATGTATATAAAACTAGAGAAAACATTAATCTACAGTGTCAGGAAGCAAATGATTGCCAAGGGCCGGGGCAGTGGAAGGGGATGTTTTCAGTGAAGAGGCATGAAGAAACTTTTTTGGATAATGAAAATATTGCATAACTTAATAGCAACGATGACTACATGAATAGGTTAATTTTCAAAGCACACGAAAATATATACTTAAAGTGAATGCATTTTATTTTATATAAATTATATATGTATATAAATCACTACACTTGATTTTTAAAAATGGTTTGACTTGAGACAAAATATTTTGGAACAACTCTCATTTTTTGCCCTCTCAAATATCCTTATTCTATCACTCAACGTTTTCAATCATACTATATTAATAAGAAAGCCCCTCACTCCATTTTTACCAAACTGCTTATGCTAAATACATCAGCCCTAATCACTGTCATTATATATTTCATCATATTAATTTTTTAAAAAGTTATCAAGTGAGCTATTAAAATATTAATGTTGTTTTAAGCTATAGTAAAGATAAAAAACTTTCTTTATTAAGCGCTTCCTGTTTGCCAAGCATTGTTGCAGACATTTGACATACATTTTTTCTAATTATTATGTATAACCCTGCAAAGTTGACATTACTACCTTTAACAAGGTTAAGGGGCTTACACAAGCCACGAAAGGATCTAGTCAATGACAGAGTGTGGAATCTCATTCCAGTCTAGTCAGCGTTTGTTTCCTGGAATATTAACCATTAACCAATTAGTATAACATTTAGAAGCACAGAGACACACTTCCTTGACCCATCACTTTAACCAAAATTAGTAAACATAATTGTTTGCGATAATAAACACATTTCTACTCAAGTTTTCCCAGATTGATTTAGGTCAGGTTTGTGTGTTGGGTCCTATTGTTCAATGTCAGTGTGTAAATATAAAGCATAAAGGGATTTTTTTAATAATAAATACCTTCACTATCCAGGTCATCACTTTGAGCAAACACACTGTCCATAGAAGAGTCAGGAATAAACGTCCATTCATCAAATTTAGACAGCACATCTTCAGAAAAATTTCCATCGCTGCCTGAGGCTGTTCCTTCTTCCACAGCACTTTTCATCTGATATCTGATCACCATTCTTGCTAGTGTAGATGCTATATCTGAAAACAAAGAGATACACCAGCAACTTAGAAATCAACAATTATGCAAAAATAAACACATATAGGACCAAAGTTCTTATGTATTCCTATGCTTCTAGAGAATATTTCTATTTTTCCTTCCAAAGTCACCTTACACTAGTGATCCTGAATAATTAACAGGTGGCAGATCATATATTTTTTTAAAAAACATAACCATGTACACATGCTTTGGTGTAGATAGCAAAACTGAATCTCTATGGAACTAACTTTATTCAGGAAAAGGCCTAGGCTTTGAAGCCAGACGGGCCTGTGTTCAAGTCATAGAAATGCCACTGGTGAGTTATATAAGCTCCCTCGGTGTCAGTGTCCTCACCTGGAAAATGAAGATGATAATATATACAGCATATGGTGATGGAAAAGAGTAAATGAAATGATGCATATAAAATGTTTAGCACAATGCATAGAACACATAAAATGCTAAATAAAGGATCTTGTTATTTTTATAAAGTTTGCTGAGTGATTCATTATAACTATTGGGAAATCTGATGGAATTTCAAAGTTAACATTCTTCTCACAACTTCATTACATTATGTATTAGCTCCACTACGAAGAATAAGTTGGCAGAGTCCTCATTGTTCTACATACAGCCAGGAAGATTTCTTCAAATATTACTACTGTAATGACTTCAAATATTCAATATCCAGTGATGAGCTGGCTAATACAATGCCAGTTAGGCCTCCTACTGTAAAAAGTAAAATAAACCCTGGGGCTCAGAGCATGGCGGGGGATCATTTGATATTACCCCCTGTGAAGTGTAGCTAACCAGCTAAAAGACTTTGACAACAGTAGGAATAGCAATAATTATAGGAGCAGAGTGAAGTATGCTCATGTGTCTACATCTATTCCTACTGTAAATATGTGGTGGGCCCATATGATAAACCCCAAAAAGCCAACTGATACTATGGCTTACACTATACCCATATACCCAAATGGTTCTTTTTTTCCAGAGTAATATGTATGATATGGGAAATTATCCCAAAGCCCAGTAGGATGAGCGCACACACACATATGTCACTCAAGCAAATACTACCTGAAAAATGTTTGAAAGCTATGACCCAGCTGACAGTGAAATCATGGCTATACCCTACAATTAATCAAATGACATTACTATGTTTTTTTAATTGGGTAAGATGTGTCAATGGTAAAAACTTCAGACAGAACAAAGAGAATATAGTGAATGATAAATCTCCCTCCATCCCTCTCCAATGGGCCCACAATTCCTCGCCATCAGATATCGAAGATTAAAGTATGCAGGTTTTTGGCATGAGACTAGTTTAAGTCATGAAACATGGGCTCTAACCATGTCTCAGTAATTTCCAAAGACCCAGAGACAACCAGGGAACCCATTTCTGGAGGGTTTTATTTCATATTCAAACTTTTATAACTATCATATTCCAGTTGCATTTTCATCAACATTAGCATAGTAAAAACGCTGTCTGTGCCCTTTTTTTTGCCATGCAGTAATGTAATCTTTATCAGGACACTAAATTTGCTACACGTTTTTTTTTTCCTCAATGATTGTGAAGCATTCCACAACATGAATGTACCATTATTTATTTGAATAGTTCCTTTTGGGGAATACTTAGGTTTTTTTCCTACTCTTTTGCTATTATAAACAATGTTTTAAGGTGCATTTTTGTACATAATGTTTTGTGCACATTGAGAATGTCTGTATCATAGATTCCTAACAGTATATTGCTAGGTCAAAAAAGTATGTACATATATTAAAAATATTAGTGGATATTGCCAAATTGTCCTCAAAAGAGGACAATTTAAATTCATATCAATGTATGAAGCATGTTTCCACATATGCTTAACAACATAATGTATTACACAATTTTTATTTTTTGCCAATATTAAATACTTAATTCTAAATGATAATCTACTATGTGCAAAGCACTAGTATCAATGGTAAGGTTACAACCATGAACAAAATTGACATTGACTTCATAGTACTAACAATCTACCAAAAAGGAGATTATAAAAATGAAAAATTAAATTATATAATGTGGCAAATGGTAGTATAGGTGAGAAATAAAGTGCTATAGGGTCATGTAAGAGAACCTTCCAGACTGATGATGGCACTGAGACAGGAAGAATGAAGAGACAGCCAGGTGAAGTGAGAATTTAGAGCCAGGTAGAGAGAGTAACACTGGAAAAAGACTGGAAGTAAGGATACATGAAGTGTTTGAGAAACCAAGGAAAATTCAGCCTGATTGGAACTTCTGGAGCCTACTGAGTGATTGGAAACCTTGATGTATAAAGGCACCAAATTGCATGGATGGGTACTTTTCTCTAGCAGCACTCAGTTATCTTGGTGAAAGTGAGGGAAAAAGTAGACTGGTAGACTGACCAAAACTGGTGTTTTGCTAGTGAGTGCATCATAAAAATGAGAGAAGCAAATATGTTATTTGTAAGATGGTCCTTAAGGTGTTGATTCATGGAGTTGGATGACCATGGGGAAGGAGATGGGCATGGGACTAAGTTAACACAGGGAAAGCTGGGAGCTTTCACGCTAAAAACACATTTCGTGTGAACAAATGAGAGAGCTCAAAAGATAAAAATAGTGTCAGAAGATGCAACTTACCATCAATACACATAATACGTACAAAATACACATGAGCTTGAAAGTATAAAGAAAATGTATTATCAATTGAAATATAAAGTATATTTTAAGTTAAAAATGCCGAGTAAATATGTGTGTATGCTTTTACATACATTTGAATGCATAGGTACATGTAAGCATATAAAAAGTTAGGAAAAATATCCATATTAATTACTTATAAGAGATAAAATAAGTTATTTTTATTTTCTTTTTTATAATTTTACATTTCCTTTAAAAACAGGGATGTCTTACTTTAATAATAGAAAATAGACTATATTAAAAAGTAGCCGTTCAAAAAGCTTCCACTATTTTGCTCTATTTTTATAAATACCTATTTGCTATCTCATGAAGAACTTACATGTCATTTTGAAGTATTTCATAGCCAAAAAAAAAATCCAAACCTTTGCAGTATTTTTGGCTTAAGGTCCCTCAAACTGGCATGAATAACCACTAAAAGACTAGTGACTTAAAAAAATATATACTATTAAAAATAAGAATTGCAAAAAATATTCTCCTTGTTACTTACTTGTTTGTTTCCTTAAATTAGAAGTCTTATCTGGAAATAAAGGACCAAGCCAAGAAGGTTCAACTTTTCCTATACAAAATCCTCCAAGGCAAATGCTATTGTTGGCCACATCCAGGGCCAGCCTCCTTAAGAGCAAGCTGATGATCTGGCTGTCACCTTTCCCAATGCTTATCGTCAGCGCTTTTCGTACATCTTGTTCACGAGATCCACTATTCAGTAAGAGTTCCACCAATTTGGGACTGCTCCCTTTCTCACATACCTATTAAAGAAAAAAAAATCAGTATATTAAAAATCTATATTTTTCTTCCTTTTAGGAGACTGGCAAATCAAACTTCAAGTGATTTTTCTCTACATCTCCAATTTAGAATGAAACCAAATAAAATAAGGCAAAACTGATCCTTGAAAAGATTGGGAAAATAAGATGATATTAATGCCATCAATGTCAGAATAGCATGAATAATCTGCCACATGACAGTCAATTATCATGAAAGAGACAACATTATGTGGAGACAAGGCTCCATAGGCTTGGCATCAAGATCTCAGTTTACATCCAGACTCCACCAAATATGCACATTGCTTACACTTTCTGAGCTTCTGTCTTCTCACTGTAAGATATCTGGGAAACCAGTGCCTTAACACAGTAAATACTACTGTCTTGCCTTTATTTGTGACATAGAATAACTAAATGAGGACATAGCTATTGTAAAATTTATTAATGCCACACACAAACGACAATCATTACTCGTGTCTGGTTTTCCTGAGCTCCTCAAGACAAGCATCTGAATTTCCTCAAAGATATACCTTGTCTCTCAGTCTTCGACCTTCCTCTAAATGTTATGTTTTCAGAGCATGTGTTCAGGGTGGGTTAGCACGTGAGGTGCTACAAAAACTAGAACAACTCAGCAAGCCAGGAGAAGCCTTAGCAAGCTGTGGCACTGCATGTTGGCCCTACTCAGGAAGAGCTTTGGAAAGAAGCTAGACGCTAGCAAGGAGCTATCAACTAGAAGACCAAGATAACACGTAATAGAAATAATATCCATCAGTTACTGTGCTAAATTCTGTACACACGTTATTTCTAATCTTTTTTTTAAAAAAAATCATATACCATAGCAATTATTACTCCCATTTTATAGATGAGTATTTAGAAAAGATATATAATTTGTCCCTTACAGCTAGCAAGCAACTGAGACTCGGATTTGAAGCCAAATCTGCTGGCTTCAAAACCTGTGTGACTTTCATTACCCAAATGAAACATCAAAAAAGGAAAGAAAAGAAGACCCAAAGATCCAGGGTACCAACTCAGAGGAAAAAGATGTTGGGGACAATTCTTGAATTTTCTAGAATTAAAGTGTTTCCAAGGGATTTGAGGGGACATTCATTTATGTGGTTGAAAGGCACCAATTAAATGCCCACCAGTCTCCAAGTACGCCCACCTTCAACCCATCCTCAAAGCACTACAGAGCTCTGATCCAGTCACTGTCATCTTTAAAAACCTTCTAAAACGCTGCTGCTTCAGGACATTCTTCCAAACACAGCATGTAATTTTTCAAACCTCATTGCCTTTTATGCTATTTCTATTACCCCAAATGCCTTCCTCTACTCTTCACCCAGCAAAAAGGTGTTCATCCTTGAAGAGTTGGCTTCAAACTTTCTTGCAGAGAAGTCCTTGCTACTAACCTCTCAGGCCAAACACACCATTTCTCCTCCCGGCTCCCATCCATTTCATTTAATGTAGCGCTGAGCAAACAAACATACATACTCATCTATTTTCTTGCTAGAATGCAAAGGCCTTTACAATACTGCAATCCAACTTATATTCCTGAAGCCTAGCAAAACATCTAGGAAATATATTTAATTTAAGTAGCAAATTACTAAAATCCTCTTTAAGGGCTCATAGCAAAATTAAAAGGAAGGCAGTGGAAGAGGAAGGAGGGAAGGAAGGAAGGAAAAGGGGAAGGGGAAGAGGAAGGAGAAGGGGAAGGGGAAGAGGAAGGAGAAGGGAGGGGAGGGAGGGGAGGGGAGGGGGGGG